>NC_056740.1:151321781-151648773 GCF_019279795.1 Protopterus annectens
TCGAGGTGGAATGCGGCATTTGTGCTGCTTTCAACCTGAGGGCTTTGGTCGACTGTCGTAATAAACTTCTTATTAAAGGCTTGGTCAAAGGAGACCCCTTGGTCACTGGTCTTCTGGGGCTAGAAAGAAGCTTTCCATTGAGGAGGCCCCAACCAAACATCCCACGCTGTTAAATCCTAGATCTTCGAATCTGACTCCAGCCAGGACAGTTTTGGATCTGAGATCTTTGAGTCCCACATCGTCCAGGGAATCCACTCCTGGATTCAAGGGTTCGGACCCGAAGCCCTCTGATCCGGTACCTTCGGTGTCCTGTCATGGATCCAAGGATCTCGGCTCCAGACCTTTGGATCCGAGGGTAGGCACCATACCTACGGATCCGACCCTTTTGGTTCCGAGGGATTCGAGGAGTATCACTTCGGATCCTTTGTTGAGTTTGGTTCCGATTCGGTCGGATCCAAGAGTCATGTCGGAGCCAATTGTAGTGGAGGATCTCCCTTTGGATCCATTGCCTTCTCAGCAGGTTCTGTCTTTTCTGGGTAGGTCTCGTTCTAGGGAACGAAAGAGACACTCGGGCTCCAGGCGCGACTCTCACAGTAGGTCCTCCATCTCCTCCCGATCTTCCAGGAGTGCCCTCCCTATGGATATGGACAGGATGACGTGGGCCTTTCTGAAAGCTCAGATGGAGTTGGACCTTCTGGCTTCTCCGGCACACAGGTCGGGAATCCAATCTCCCACTCCCCCTTCGATCGCTCCTCATCCATCCAGTGGCTTGGATTCTCAGGGACTGTTGAGTGGAGTGGAGGCTAGGGGAGCTTTGAGGACCAGTTTGGGTCCTTCCCTGATGGGATCAGTGGCTGGTACTCTTTCTGTTCCCCTGAAACAGTCCATCCAGCAGGTTGGGCTTGTTGAGTCTATGGGGTTGGATTCGCGCCCGGGTTTTTTGGACTGGTCTCTTCCTCTGGGCACCTCGGCCTTCGACAGTTCCAGTCTGGTGCTGTCTGGTGGAGTGGCAGGGCTGGGGGAAGCCACTTTCTCTTCCTATAGGGTTTTATCGGCAGGAGAGGGGGAGGGAACCTCTTCTAGTCCTTCCACTTTCCGGGCTGCCAAAATATCGTTATCTGCTATCAGAGCTGCTCTCCCTATCAGAGCTACCTCTCCCGTGCACGGTCATCCTACTCAGCCCCAGTATCTGAGTGTGTCTCATCCTGCTTTCGGTCAGCCCATCTGACTTAGCCTCCACTGGGATGTTCCCCCTACAGGGGTTCCCTTCTCTTCTGAGTGTTCCCCACCACCCCCGGCAGAGGAAGTTCCCAGGAAGAGGACTTGTAAGAGGGAACATCTTGACTCCCCTATGGAGTGCCTTACCGAGGGTACGGATGCTGATGAGGAGGACGGGTCCCCAAGATTTCCACCGGAGGACGTCTTCTTTGGAGACATACTCAAGATCCTCAAGGCCAAAGGCATTTGGTCTACCCAAACCCCGTCCTCAGAGGAAGCCGTATTTCTGGAGGCTTTCGATACAATGCCATCTACCTCCTGGGTGTTCCCCCCTGCTGATCCTCTCATTGATCTTGTGGCCAGCAGGGCTTTGAAGGAGCCAGATACCATGGAGCCAGTGCCCAAGAAAGTGGACAAGTTTCTGAGCCCTCCATCAGATAGAACTTTTTGGTCCAAAGCGGTCCCACTTAATGTTATTGTGGTGGCCGCTCCCACCAAAAAGGAATTAGCAGAGCAGAGCAGAGTTCTTCTGTCCATCCGCCCAGTCGTGAATTGAGGGCTATGGACAGATTTGGTGAGCGGGTGTTCGCCTCAGCTGCTTTTAGCCTGCAAGCATTAAACTATCTTGCGCATTTCACCCATCTCCAGAGGGATTTGATAAAGGAACTATCTACTTCCCTCTCTGGGTCCATGTCTGAGGAGGAATTCAAGACAGTTTCTCCAAAGCTGTCAACCCTTCATTCAGTTGTGAATTTGTCCATGAGGCTAATTTCCAGTGCTGCGGAGGGGTCCTCACGGGCGACGGGCTTAGGTATTGCTATTAGGCGTCATGCCTGCCTCTGTTTGAGTGGGTTTGCAGAAGCCTGCAAGACGTCTTTTGTTAATGCCCCCTTTGATGGTTCCACTCTCTTTGGTCCCACTGTGAAAGAGACTTTGACCCGCAGTGAACAAGAAGGGAAGATCTTGTTGTCCGTTGGGATCAGGTTTTCTACCCCTTAGAGGTCCTTTTCCAAGACCCAGAAGGGGAATAAGAAAATGTGGTTCAGGAAGGTACAGTCTCCCTTTAAGATCTTCTGGAGGATTCCTCTTTCAGGGGAAGGGGAAGAGGTTTCAATGGTAGAAGTCACCCCAGGGGCAGAGGAGGCCCAGAAAACCAAGGTTCCTGGGAGCCCTTCTCTGAGAAACCTTTGCAGCATCCCTGAGGCGTTGCCCAACTGTTCGTTCCTGGAGGCAGTCGGGGGTCAGTTATCGCTGCACCAGCTAGCCTGGGCAAGTGTTACAAATGATCAGTGGGTGTTAGCAATTATATCCAGGGGTTATTGCATTCCCATTTTGGAAATTCCCCCAAACTTCAGCCCTCTTCCAGATGTGCCACCCAAGCAGGAAGAGGCAGCCCGACAGGAGGTTGTAAGCCTTCTTCAAAAAAGAGCTATCCAACAGTTCCTCGCAGGACAGAGGGGATCCTGAATTTATTACCGCTTCTTTTTAGTTCCAAAGAAAACAGGGGACCTACGTCCTATTTTGGATCTCAGTCACATGAAACAGTTTGTGCAGAAGTTGATGTTTCGGGTGGTCACTGTGCAGTCGATTGTGCCTCTCTTACACAGCAATGACTGGATATGCTCAGTGGACCTCCAGGATGTGTATTACCATATAAAAGTGGATCGACGGTCAAGGAGGTTTCTTCACTTTCACTTGGGAGTCAATCATTTTAAGTTCCGGCCCCTGCCCTTTGGTCTCACCTCAGCCCCCCATGGGTGTTCACCAAATGTATGGCAGTGGTAGCAGTTCATCTCCAGCTGCAGGGAATCCAAGTGTTTCCCTATTTGGATGATTAGCTCCTGACGGCCCCCACAAGGCATCAACTACTGGACAATATTCACACCGTACTTTCCCTGTTCCATCTGCTGGGTATTACAGTGAACATGGTGAAATCCTCTTTGATTCCAACCCAAAACTGGAATTCATAGGCACTCTGTTGGATACCATCTCTCAGGTCGCAGCCTTACCTCCTCAATGGGTCTCGCTTATTTGCGACTAAGTTCGGACCTTGCTGGAGTTAACCTGTTCTCCTGCCTTACTCATTCTCAGGGCTCTTGGATCGATGGTGGCCGCTATTTATTTGGTTCCGATGGCTCGGTACCATATGAGGGCCCTTCAGTGGACCTTTGCAGTTCAGTGGTCAGCATTACGGCATCCCCTATCCTTTCCCATTCGACTCACCCCAGTGTGTCCCAGGCATCTTTCGTGGTGGATACGTTCACCAGATCTTCTAGCAGGCAGGCCTTTTGTTGCTCCGACTCCCTTGGCAACAGTCACCTCGGATGCTTCCCTCCTGGGGTGGGGGGTCATTTCCAGGGACAGACGATCTAAGGGATGTGGTCACCCTCAGAGACCAAACTGCACATCAACGTTCTGGAGATGAGGGCAGTCCTTTTATCGTTGCAAACCTTTCAAGACTGCCTTCCTCAGGGACTTATTGCAGCTCTATCAGACAACATGGCTGTTGTCTGGTATATAAACAAGCAAGGGGGGCACATCTTCTTATCTGCTGTGTCACAAGGTCATGAGGGTCTGGGATTGGACGATGGCCATGGGGCGCTTTCTCACTGCAATTCACATTCCCAGAATATCCAACGTGTTGGCGGACAAATTGAGCAGGGGTATATTGACTCCTCATGGGCGACGGGCTCCGGTAACCCTAAATCCAGTGGTGTTTCAACAGATCTTCGGTCGGTGGGGTTATCCGAGCTGTGATCTGTTTGCATCTCATCTCAACCACAAATGCAACAAATTCTTTACATTGATCCCCCAGAGGGGGAATCCCCCAGGGACGCACTCACCCACGATTGGCCTTCGGGTCTTCTGTATGCCTTTCCTCCATTACCTCTAATTCCCAGAGTACTTTCAGAAAGCCAGATGCTTCAAGAGTCAACTGATCCTCATTATACACTTTTGGCATCGGCAGGTGTGGTTCCCCCTCCTACGGTCTCACTTGATGCATCCACCCTGGGTGCTCAGTCCAATTCTGGATATGCTATCTCATCCTTCTCTCCTATTGCTACTGCTCCCGAACCTTCAGACCCAACGTCTGACAGTGTGGTATGTCCACGTCCAGTAATTTTGACTAAGTCCAGGCTAGCTTCACCCATAAAGGAGATTATTCTTGCTTCCCAGAGGTCCTCTACTAGGAAAGTTTATTCCAGTAAATGGAAGAGGTTTTTGGTTTGGGAGAATAATAAGAATTTAGACCCCTTCTCCTCCCCTATTCCCAAACTACTTCACTTTTTGATCTCTCTCTTTAAGGAAGGAGCTAGTTTTTCCACTATCAAGGTACAGTTGGCAGCGATTTTGAATTTTCACCTTGGTTCATTTTTCTGTGCGCCTCTGTAAGGCCTTTTTAAAGGGTTTTTTCTGTTACAGCCTCCTGTTAAAACCCCTTCTCCCCGTTAGGATTTTACTTTGATCCTGCAGGCTTTGACAAAACCACCCTTTGAACCAGCAGCTTCGTGTGATATTAAATTTCTTTCCTGGAAGACTGCCTTTTTAGTGGCAGTAACTTCGGCAAAAAGAGTTTCAGAGTTGCAAGCTCTTACTATCAAGCTGCCCTACTTCATTTTCCACAAGCACAGGGTGTCTCTAAAACCCGATCCATCCTTCATGCCTAAAGTGGCTTTACCAGCGAATCTCAATCAATGTATTCATCCACCAGTATTTTTACCTTAACTATTCCAATAAAGGGGAATATATTCTGCACATATCGGACGTTCATCATCAACTTCGATTTTATTTACATAGAGCGCAAGAATTTAGACATTCAGACCAACTGTTTGTCACCTTTTCTTTGAATAGAAAGGGCAGGGGTTTTGCGAAAGTCATGGTTTCCAGTTGGATTTCGCAATGTATTTCCTTCATTTATTCTTTGGAAGGTACTTAGCTACACCAGTGAGGGCTCATTCTACCAGGGCAGTTTCTACTTCCACTGCCTTTGCAGATTGTCAGTCTTTAGATGACATTTGTGCAGCAGCAACATGGTCTTCACCCCACACTTTTATTTTCCACTATAATTTGGATTTGATTTCCAGAGGAAGGGCTTCATTTGGCTCCATGGTTCTTCGGCATGTCCTTCCTTGAGACCTCCCAGGATTTAAGTAGCTGGGGACTCTGACCCTAACGTGAGGAAAGGTGACTAGATAACATCAGATTTATAGTTATATACTTACCATAACTTGGCATCTGTGTTATCTGTAGTCACCATTCATCACGATCCCAACCTCCAGCACCCTTCCTGGAAGATTGCTTGGATTTCGAGGTTCTGTTTTGTTTAAATACTTTTGTCTGTCTTCCTTCCTTATGCAAATTTGATCTGAGGGAGTGTAGGGCAGCATAGCATTGTGGGAGGGGAGGAGCTTGAGCTAACCTGTGTTCTGAGTATGCCAGCTCGTATGCCAGCTCAGATCCAGTATTGGATCCAAAACCCTAACGTGATGAATGATGACTACAGATAACACAGATGCCAAGTTATGGTAAGTACATAACTATAAATCTGAAGTAGGAACTTCATTTGTCAGCAACCTGTGGGATACGGATCCGATCTCGGATCCGAGCCAGCAGCTTCTAAAATAGCATAGATCCGAGCTCCTAGCTGCTCCCCCTTACCCATAATCCCCTGCCTGCCCTAACTGACCTCAGATCTAGTTTGCCGCTCTTCAAGCAACAGCTAGGTTCAGAGCTCTTGGCGTTTTGTGAGGAAAAAAAGATTTTGTATTTTTTCTTCTGAGTGACTGGTTGTGTGTGTGATAGGTTTATCCTTTCTCCTTTTTATATATATATATATCATACTTGTTTTAATTTAAGAATAATTCTCCCTCCCCCGCTGGTTGTAGCGTGTGTGTGTGACTGAATTAGGGGCCTAGTGAGTGTGCTTTCCTACAGTATGTCGGAGGCCCCTAAGGCAATTTTTTCGAAATGCACCGAGTGTGGTCACAAGCTTTCACCGGCTGATGGCCACACTCGGTGCGTTAGGTGCCTTGGGGTTGAACACCTCTCTTCGGGTTGCGCGATTTGCACGGCGTTCAACCCCAGGGCACTCAAGGATCGAAGGTCAAAGCTAGTTCTGGCGGGCCTTCTACCCCCAGACTCTGCTTCGGCCTCCGGTGCTTCGGTGCCCGCTACCCCCCCCGGTAGTGGTCACTCCTGCCTCCCTTCCTCTGACCGGGACTCAACCTCCCGCTTCGGCCCCGGAGGATAGGGAGGCCAGGAAAGAGAAGTGGCGGGAGAAGCACCTTAAGCGGCGGGCCGAGGACTCTTCATCGGCCCTGCCCGCCAAGAGGGCTTCCCCGTCCAAGTCTTCTCGATCTCCTCCTCCTCAGATCCGATCCCCTTGTTCTTCCCCGGGACCCGAGGAGGAGGTGATCCGGTCCCCGTCGAGGTCATCGAGGCGACACTCCAGGTCTGCCTCAGTGGCCTCGTCGAGGTCCACTTTTAGCATGTCTGATGCAGATATGGACCGGATGATGAGGAGATTCATCCAGGCCCAGATGCAGATAGGAGTGCTCTTGCCTCCCCCCCCCTCTGGGGGGGAGCTTGACCCCTTTTTTCACTCCTATAGCTCCTTCTCCGACCCGCATTCCGGGCTCGGAGCCGAGCCACATTGGATCCGGGGGTAGGTCGGAGCCGACCGTGCTGGGCACATCGGCTCCGACTATTCCCTCGAGTCTGTTGGATCCGACCTCTTGGAGCCGTGGGCCAAGCTTCGGATCCGAGGGATTCGGTGTGCTTTCGGCTCCATCCCGGTCGGAGCACACTGGTCCTTCGGATCCAACGTTCTCGGCGCCGGGTCCAATCCCCGCTTCGGATCCGAGTGGGAGTCGGATCTCGGATCCGTCTGAGAGCGGCTCCCCCTTCAGCTTTCGCTGCGGTGGAGAGGGCACTGTCGAGTACTTCCAGGCCTCCGGTCCTGGCTTCGGCTCCCTCCTGCACTCCTTCTCATCTGGTCCTGGCTCCCCTCACCCGGCCCTCCAGGCAGCCTGCTTCAGCGCCTTTAGGAGTTCCAGTGGAACAGATTACAGCCCATGAGGACTCCTCGGACAGCCCCCCCGAGGAGATTCCCCACAAGGCAAAGTGCAAAAGGAGGCACATAGACTCCCCTGAGAGTCTCACAGAAGATACGGACTTGGATGAAAGGGAAGGCTCCCCGAGATCAAACCCTGAGGATGTCTCCTTTGGAGACATCATGGAAATGCTCAAAATCAGAGGTGGGTGGCCTGCCCCCAAGGCTTCCTCTGACGAGTCCGTATTCCTTGAGGCGTTCGAGGCAGGGCCATCTACCTCTTGGGTGTCCCCTCCACCTGACTCCCTGGTGGATCTCATATCCTCTAGGGCTTGGAAGAAACCGGACACCGTAGAGCCAATCCCTAAGTGCCCAGACAAAATTTTGTGCCCCCTGCAGAGAGATCACATTGGAGCAGAGGTCCCTATGTGGATGCCATGTTGGTGGCTGCAGCCACTAAGAAAGAGTTGGCTCAGGAGAGCCCCACGGTTCATCCTCCGAGCAAGGAGTCTCGCGCGATGGACTGTCTTGGGAAGTGGGCCTTCAGTTCAATGACCTTCTCTATGAGGGCCTTGAACTATATGGCACACGTTATTAGGATGCAGCGGGACCTAATTAAGGAATACGCTGCTTCCCCCCAGGGTCCATGTCGGAGGGAGACAAGGATTTGTACTCTTCCCGAATGGCCACCCTCTGCTCTATCTCTAATACCTCTATGCAGCTATTGTCTCATGCTACAGAGGGAGCCGCTAGAGCAGGCGGAGTCGGGCTTGTCATGAGGAGACAGGCCTGGCTCCGTCACTGTGACTTCTCGGAACCCTTTAAGGCGTCATTCGTGAATGCCCCTTTTGATGGTTCTGCACTGTTTGGCAAAACCGTTCGCGACACTCTTGTCCAGAGCGAGAAAGACGGGAAGACCTTGTCTGCCGCCAGAGTCCGCTTCTCTGTGCCCCAGAGGTCCTTTTCCAAGAACCAAAAGAGTCAGAAGAAGATGTGGTTCCAAAAATCGCATCAATCTCCGTCTGCTCAGGACAACCAGTCCTCTCGTGGCAGAGGAGGACAGGGAGGACGCCGCCCCAGAGGCAGAGGGGGCCCGAGGAATTTTGGGTCCAGAGAACCTTTCTCTGAGAGGCCCACGCAGAACCCCTGAGGGGTTTCCTGACTGCTCCACTCTGGAGGCAGTCGGGGGGCGTTTTTTGAAGCACCTGGCAAAATGGGAGTCCAT
The DNA here is from genome assembly GCF_019279795.1 of Protopterus annectens. Classification (NCBI taxonomy): domain Eukaryota; kingdom Metazoa; phylum Chordata; order Ceratodontiformes; family Protopteridae; genus Protopterus; species Protopterus annectens. The sequence goes on from NC_056740.1 coordinate 151,330,277, forward strand.
AACAACAGATCGCTGGGTGCTTCGCATTATATCCAGAGGTTACCTAATTCTTTTCATAGCCAACCCCAGAATCAGAAGCCTTCCCAACGTCCCACCCAGTCAAAACAAGGCGGCCGCGGCAGAAATTCAGCAGCTTCTACAAAAAAGAGCCATCCAGCCCGTCCCCCCAGATCAAGTCGGATCAGGGTTTTACTCCAGGTTCTTTCTGGTGCCAAAAAAGACGGGGGACTTGAGGTCCATCCTCGACCTCTCTTTCCTAAACCTGGCGGTACCCAAACAAAAGTTCCGAATGGTCACGTTGCAATCCGTCCTCCCCTTATTGCGGGAAGATGACTGGATGTGCTCTATAGACCTCAAGGATGCGTACTATCACGTTCTAGTGGACAGGCGTTCCAGGAGGTTCCTCCGCTTCCGGCTGGGAGCCAGTCACTTTCAATTCAGGGTCCTCCCCTTCGGTCTCACCTCAGCCCCAGGGTGTTCACCAAGGTCCTAGCGGTAGTAGCGGCCCACCTGAGACTCCAGGGAATTCAGGTCTTTCCATACCTGGACGACTGGCTCCTCACAGCCCCAACAAGGCATCTACTTTGCTCAGGCAGGGACTATTTTCTCGGTCTGGCTCCACTATTAGGATTAACCATCAACATGACCAAATCCTCTCTCATCCCTACACAGATGCTAGATTTTATAGGGGCAAGACTAGATTCCAGACAGATGCTTGCGTTCTTGACTCCAGATCGACTTCGGAACCTGATGTTACACACGTGCAGGCCATTCTTCAGCTGCAAACTCCTTCGGCGGAATTGATTCTGAGGGCCCTAGGATCTATGGCTGCTGCAATCCCTCTGCTGCCATTGGCCCGGTTGAACATGAGGGTTCTACAGTGGACCCTCCAGGTACAATCGTCCCTGTCTTGCAACCCTCTGTCTCACCCCGTTTCCTTAAGCAAGGTTTGCAGAAAATCGCTCCTCTGGTGGCTCCAGTCTCCCAACCTCCACACGGGCCGTCCCTTCTCACTACCTCCACCAGTCGACACAGTGACCACGGACGCTTCTCACCTGGGGTTCGGGAAGGCCTGCACCTCAAGGAGTCCGTGCTCATTCTACTAGGGCCGTTGCCACTTCTGCGGCCTTTCAAGCTAGGGTTCCACTGGATGACATTTGTTCCGCAGCCACTTGGGCTTCATCTCACACCTTTATCAGCCATTATAAAATAGATGTTGTTTCCCGAGGTAGAGCGTCCTTTGGCTCTGCGGTGCTCCGGAATATCCTTCCATGAAGGCCACCCATGACTTAGGTAGCTGGGGACTCTGTCCCACATGTTGCTGACAAATGAAATTCCTGCTTCAGATTAAGAAGTTATGTACTCACCATAACGTTCCATCTGAGTAGGTATCTTCATTTGTCTGCAACCATCCCCCCTCCTTCCCCCTGACCGATTGGATCGCTCTTGTGTTATTAGCATATGTTCCCATTGGGGCACCTGTTATCTGTTGTGCTATGGGGCAAACTTGATCTGAGGTCAGTTAGGGTAGGCAGGGGATTATGGGTAAGGGGGAGGAGCTAGGAGCTCGGATCTATGCTATGTTAGAAGTTGCCGGCTCGGATCCGAGATCAGATCCGTATCCCACAGGTTGCAGACAAATCAAGATACCTACTCAGATGGAACGTTATGGTGAGTACATAACTTCTTAATCTGATATTGTTAATCCTCGTTCATTCCTTACGCATGGGTATCGGTTCTGACCTCGGAACCGAGCCGGCCATTTTCCAAGCTCACGTCAGCTTCAAACTCTCGAGCGAAACTTTTACCCACAATCCCCCTCTCCCTGTTACCTCAGATTTTGTTTGCCACGTTGCCATTCGGTCGTGTCAAGCTGCTTCTCTTGAGCTAAGTACAGTTATTTGTTGTCTAACAGTCATTTATATTACTTTTCTGTCAGAAAAGTTTCTATTTTGTTGTCTCTTACCCTATTGCATCTAGTGACCATATTTATTTGAGTTTTTTTCTCTTTTCTCTACTTTTTTACCGGAAGGTATTTCTCCCCTTACCATCGTTGGTAATCTTCCCTTTTTTTCATACCTTCGGGTATTCTTTTGTACCATTGCTGGTAGCCTTTTCTACTATCTAATTTTACTATCATGGCAGATAAGAAAGGTAGTCCGGGGTTTAAACGGTGTTCTGATTGTGGACACAAACTACCTACATCTGATGCACACTCTGTGCGTTTATTGTTTGGGGGCGTCCCACTTATCTTTTGACCCGCCCTGTACTATCTCTGAAAATTTTTCAAATAGAACTTTGTTGGAAAGGAAAAACAAGTTGTTGCTGAAGGGACTTCTTAAATCTCCCTTTTCAGAGGCTATTTCTGGATCGAATGCCTCAACCCCTCCTAGAGCCCATAAGAAAATCTTGGATGTTCCTACCAAGGCTAAATTTTTGCCTTCGTCCCCTGCTGGGGACTCCTGCCAACCAGAACCTAAAAAGGCTAAAGTTTCAGCTCCGGAGCTCACTCAGTCAGCCCCAGTGCTTTCGGTGCCTAGACCTTCGGCACTGAGGCCTTCGGCTCCATTAGATATCTCGGCTCCGTCTTCTCCTGTAGCCTTCACTATATCGGCACCGAGGGGCTCCTCAGTTCAGACTATTACCACTGTATCGGCACCGACCGCTCAGTCGGCGCAGACCTTGACCACGTCGGCTACGACAGCTTACTCGGAACTGACACCTTTATTGTTGACTCCAGTTTTGTCGGTTCCAGCTTTGGTACCGAAAACCACTTCGGCACCGATCCCTGTGTCAGTGCAGACCGTGACCTCGGCACCGATGACTTCTTCGGTACAGACACCCGTAGTCCAGTCTCTCTCGGCACCATTGTTCTCAGTGCGGACTGGTGAGATGGGCACCGAGTTTGCCTCTTCTGTGGACAGGCCTGTTTCTTCCTCAGTCTCCGTGAGGTCCACTGAAGCCTTTCCGAACACGATGTGTTGCGTCTTGTGGATCAGGTGCTCTTGGCCAGAGGTATCCCATCCCCCAGGAACTATCCTTCCTTGGGAGGTGATCACCCATCTCCAAAGACCCCTTCTTATTCTCCTCCTTCATTGCCTTTGAAGTCCATGGATATAGCACAGTCTTCCCCTTCTGCAGTTCCCTTTATGGATCTCACTAAGGAACCGCAGTTGCCTTTGTGGCAGGAAAGTTTTGCTATGATCCAGGATGTCAGTTGTAACACGCATAGTTTGCTGCTCCACAGCCATCTGAGGACTCTGGGTCGGCAGGCTGAGCCACTTAGGGGAGGGGTGACCCCTGTCCTGGACATTCATTCCTCTTCAGGTGGACCAGCCTTCCAACTGATGGAGAAGGCTTTTGCTGCTGCTGGCGATACTGGACTGTTTATCCCTCGGCCCTCCCCGGAGGCCAGATAAGATTTTCTCCCCTCCTCCTATGGATCCCTTTGGTCAAAAAGTCTTCCTGGGGATGCTTTGGTGGTGGCGGCCGCAACAAAAAAGGATCTGGTAGAAGAAGAAAGCCAGACTGTCCATCCACCTAACAAAGCGTCCCGGGCCCTGGATAGGCTAGGGAAGCGCACCTTTGCATCAGCGACCTTACTATTGGGTCCCTGAATTATTTGACACACTTTACCAGGCTTCAAAGGGATCTGATTTCTGAGCTCTCTGAAACCTTGGCTGGTGCCATTTCTGATGAGGTCCATGACAAAGTGACCTCTCAGCTGGCTACCATTGAGTCAATATCTAACTCCTCTATGCGCCTTGTATCTCATGCATCAGAAGGAGCAGCTAGAGCAGCGGGTTCAGCTGCGGTCTTGAGACGACACGCCTGGATGCGCTTGTGCAATTTCGCGGAACCCTTTAAGGCTTCCATTCTTAACACTCCCATTGAGGCCTCTTCGTTTTTTGGACCCAAAGTTAAAAGCACACAGGCCAGATGTGAACAGGACGGTGAGACCCTTTCTGCCATAGGTGTCCGTTATTCCTCCCCTCAATGTGCTTTCTTCCGAAACCAAAAGAGTGGGAAGATATGGTTCAAGAAATCTCAGGGTCCTTTCCGTGACACACAGGCTGAGTTCTCCCCTAGAGGCAGAGGGGGAAACTCACAGGGAAGACACTCCTTTCGGGGCAGAGGGGGTCCGTGTAACCAGGGTTCCAGGGACTCTTTCCCTGGCCAACTCTACCAGCGCTCCTGAAGAGCGGCTCAACTTCTTTCCTCTGGAGGTGGTTGGCAGTCGTTTCTCCTTGTACCCTTCTGCCTGGCTAACCATCACCACCGATTCTTTGGTACAAAGGATTATAACCAGAGGTTATCATATCCCCTTCAATATTTCTTCTGTCCCTTCAAAAAATCTTCCTGACGTTCCACCCAGTCAAAGGGAAGAAGCAGCACTAGAGATAGAAAAGCTGCTAAGAAAGAGAGTCATCCAAATAGTCCCACCAGACCAGATAGGATCCGGATTCTACTCAAGACTATTTTTGGTGCCAAAGAAAACCGGGGACTGGAGACCAATTTTGGATCTCAGTGTATTGAACAAGTTTGTGAGAGTACAAAAATTCCAGATGGTCAGAATACAGTCTATCCTCCCGCATTTGGAAAAAGACGATTGGATGTGCTTGATAAATCTTCAAGATGCGTACTACCACATAAAAGTGGACAGGCCATCAAGAAGATTTCTGTGCTTCCGTGCAGGAACCAGTCACTACCAGTTCAGAGTACTGCTCTTCGGACTCTCTACAGCCCCCAGAGTATTCACAAAGTGCATGGCAGTCGTCACAGCTCATTTGTGACTTCAAGGATTCCAGGTGTTTCCATACCTAGACGACTGGCTGATTTCCGCCCCCACCAGACATCTACTGGAAGAAGCCCTGGTATACTCTCTCCCCGCTGCACAAAGGCTAGGCATAACCATAAACTGGCAAAAATCCAATCTCACCCCATCTCAGTCAATAGAATTCATAGGGGTTATCTTGGACACAAAGAACTGCAGAACTGCCATTCCAGAGAACAGAATTTTAAGGATAAAGCAACAACTGATTCCAATCCTTTCAAGGGAGAAATCCACGGCTGACTCAGTTGTACAGCTGTTAAGTTCCATGGCAGTCTCCATCACCATTGTCCCGCTGGCCAGGTTTCACATGAGGCTTCTACAATGGCTACTGCTCACCCAATGGTATCCCTTTCAGCATCCTCTTTCAGCCATGATTCGAGTAACCCACAGGTGCAAACAGGATTTAAATTGGTGGATGACACACAATCTGTCACAATGGTCTCTCCCCTTCTCCCCCCAGCAAACCAAGGTCACAGTGACCATGGACGCCTCCCTGATGGGGTGGGGGGGGCTATGTCAGGGACAGACAGTCCAAGGCACTTGGTCCGAACTGGAGGCCCATCTGTATATAAATGTTCTAGAGCTGAGGGCGGTGCTTCTGGCGTTGCAAGCAATCCATCCCCTGCTGCCATCTGGGACAATTGCAATTCAATCAGACAACATGGCGGTGGTCTGGTACATCAACAAGCAAGGTGGAACCAAATCTTACCCCCTTTGTCGAGAGGCCATGAGGATATGGCAGTGGGTGATGGCTACCAACCGTTTTCTTCTAGCAACGCACATTCCCGGGAGTTCCAACGTGATAGCAGACAGACTCAGCAGGTGCATTCTTCAACCTCACGACTGGTCCCTGAATCCCTTGATAATGGCGGAGATCTTCCACCTCTGGGGCCGTCCTTGCTGCGACCTGTTTGCATCCTCGACCAACTACAAATGCAGCAACTACTTTGCCCTGATTCCCCCTCCGGGACAGTCACCCAGGGATGCTCTAGTCCACGATTGGCCCTCAGGTCTTCTTTACGCATTCCCACCCTTTCCCCTCATTCCCCAGTTTCTGAAGAAAGCCCGTCGGTTGAAGAGCAAGGTGATCCTCATAGCACCATATTGGCCTCGACAGATTTGGTTCCCCTTCCTTTGGCCTCACCTACTAGATCGACCATAGATACTCCATCAACCCCGGAGTTGATCTCACATCCACAGAACCTGATTCATCTCATCTTGAACAGCCTGAAGATCACAGCTTGGCTACTCCAATTCCCTTGACTGCCAGGCAGAATGATCTTTCTTTACCAGTACGTGACATTCTCATTGCATCTTATAAGTCTTCCACTAGAATTACTTATCTGAGCAAGTGGAAAAGATTTACCTGGTGGCTGAAAAATAAACAAGTAGATCCCATCTCAGCACCAGTGTCGATAATACTAGACTATCTGGCCAACCTTTTCCAATCGGGTCTATCTGCCTCTACCATTAGAGTTCATTTGGCTGTAATTTCTAATTTTCATGAGGGTGTCCAAGATTCCTCTCTTATGTCCCACAGATTGTGCAAGACCTTCATAAAAGGTGTGAATCATCTGAAGCTACCTTTTAGAGAACCTATTCAGCCATGGGATTTATCATTAGTTCTACAAGCTCTGACAATGCCACCCTTCGAACCAGCCTGTTCTTGCAACCTCAAGCATTTGTCATGGAAAACCTTGTTTTTGGTCGCCATTACTTCTGCCAGACATATTTCTGAGCTTCAAGCTTTATGTATCAAGAGTCCATACTTGATTTTTCATAGAGATAGAGTGTCTCTGAGAACTAATCCATCCTTTTTGCCAAAAGTGATCTCTGAAATGTCCATTAATCAAACCATTGAATTGCCAGTTTTCTTTCCCAATCATTCAAACATAGGAGAGTATTGCCTACATACCCTAGATATCCACAGGCAAATCCGTTTTTGCTTAAACAGGACTAGGTCCTTATGTAAATCTGACCATTTATTTTTGGCCTTCTCTGGACCTAGATTAGGATCTTGTGTTACTAAGGCCACATTAGCTAGATGGCTGAAGGACTGTGTGACCTTCATTTATACACAATGTAATATCTCGTTACCTACTACCATGAAAGCTCATTCAACAAGGTCGGTGGCAACTTCTGCTGCCTTCCATGCCAGAGCTTCTTTACATGACATCTGTGCAGCTGCAACTTGGGCTACGCCTCATACTTCATCAATCATTACAAATTGGATTTGTCCTCCAGAGGAAGAGCATCTTTCGGTTCTGTGGTGTTCAGGAATGTCCTTCCATGAGAGCCTCCCAGGAATAGAGGTAGCTGGGGACTCTATCCCATGCATAAGGAATGAACGAGGATTAACAACATCAGATAAAGAAGTTATGTCTTACCATAACGTTCCATCTGTATTGTTGATCCTCGTTCAGTCATTACGACGCTCCCTCCTTCCCCCTCCTGTGGCTTCTATTGGATCTCACCATCAGGTTCTCTTAGGTTATTTGACCAGAGGTAGCCTCTACCTTCTTTTGACTTGCAAACTCAGTCTGAGGTAACAGGGAGAGGGAGATTGTGGGTAAGAGTTTAGCTTGAGAGTTTGAAGCTGATGCTAGCTTGGAAAATGGCCGGCTCGGTTCTGAGGTCAGATCCGATATCCATACGTAATGACTGAACGAGGATCAACAATACAGATGGAACGTTATGGTAAGACATAACTTCTTTTTTCTGCGCAAGTACCCTAATACAGTACTTGGGCCCAGAGTATCCCCCAGGAGCCTTAGGGGGGGGAAGGAGGGTGGGACGTGATGAATGAATGAAGTTCAACAACACAGATGGAACGTTATGGTAAGACATAACTTCTTTATCTGATATATATATATATATATATATATATATATCTCCATATGTAGATATATATATATATATATATATATATATATATATATATATATATATATATATGAGAAATGAACTTTGTGACAATAGCAGCATTCAAAAAATAGTAAATCACACCAACAACTCTTGTAGAACTTTAGCACTTTCGTCTTATTTATTATCAAGACTTCTTCAGAAAGACATGTTTCATAAGTATGAGCAACCATTTTCACTTCCTTTAAATACATTAGTTCTAGCAGGCCATTTAAATTAACAACAGATGTTAAGTTGTCAATCTCGCCTTCATTCTTGCTGGATGGTTTCGGAGCCGAACCTCGGCTCCGACTCGGCCTAATACTAAAGCTCGAGAGCTATTTTTACCAGCTCGAGACTAACCTATGTCCCATAATGTTAGGCGTCATATACTCAGATCTCGTTTGCCGCTTCAGCTACGAGGTTGTGTTTTTCACCGGCTCCAGGTCGTATTTTATTATTAATAGCTTTATAGATAGTTTTTCTGTCAGATTTTTTTCCTATTTTACCTTTTTTAGTGTTAGTGAAGTTAGCGACTAGTTTTCCCACCCCTTTAGTTGCTAAATCCTTTCTTTTTCCCCACCCTTAAGGTGGTTGGGCCTCTGCCCCTCCCCCTTAGTAGTACAGTTTTCCCTTAGTTGTTCTGTGTGTGTGTGGAATTCTGTCCCTCTGTTTAGTGGTAGTTTCCCTTTTTCTGCTTATTGTAATTTTTATTATATATTAGTCTAATTTTTACATTAGTATGTCTAAGGATACTAAGGTATCGGGTTTCAAGAAGTGTGACTCGTGCTGGCAGAAGATGTCTCTGACAGACGGTCACACTTCTTGTGTGTATTGTTTGGGCCCTCTGCACCTGCAGGACTCTTGTTCCATCTGCCATACTTTCAGCGCTATAGTTCTGCAGGAGCGCAGAAATAAACTCATTCTTAGAGGCTTGTTAAAGCCTGAAGGTTCTCCGGCTAAGACCATGACTGGAAAACCTCCTAAGCCCACCAAATCGTCGGCTCCATGTTCGGAGCCGGCTCCGAGCGGTTCTCTTGCTGCCTCGTTGGTTCCGGCCGGAACCGAGGCACCTAGACCTCATTTGGCTCCGACTTTAGTGTTGGAGCCGTCCCCGAGCAGAAAGCGCTCCAGGTCTCCGTCTCTCGAGTCGGTTAGATCTGCTCCGAAGTCTCTTCTGTTGTTGGAGCGGAGCCATAGATCTCATTCCTTTAGGTTTTCCAGGCTTTCGGACCATGACCTCGAGAGGGTAGTCAGTCGGCTTTTGAAGTCGCAGGCACTGGCCCAGATGCTACATAGCCCGTCTCAACAGACTGGGGCTACCCCTACACCCACTCAAGTTCCTCCTCCGACTACTCTGCTGAGTTCGGAGCCGGAGGTCGTCGAGCTGAGTATTGTGTGGGCGTCAGAACCGATCCCTCTGTTGTCGGTTCCTTCGTCGGCTCCGATCCTGTCCTTGGCTCCGTCCTTGGAGGGATCCAGGCGCCGAGACTCCCTGGTCGGCTCTGAGGGGGCAAGTGGCATCGGACCCTTGTCCGACCCCGCTCTCCCTCTCAGAGCCTTGGCGCAGGTGAGTTCGGCCCCATCGGCCTCGGAGCCGTCCCTCTCGGTGCCGGGGGGAGCTCTCATCTCCTCGGAGTTAGGTCCTTCTTCCCTGCCTGACAGGGGCGCCTTTGAGGTCATGAGGAGCGTGCTGGCTCCTATACCAGCACCACGGTTGGCCTCCTTGGCCCCTCCCTCTACGGTGCCTGCTTCGGCCCCTGCCTATCCTCCCAACCCCAAGCGAGGAAAACCGATACTCCAGGCTGCCCCATTGGGCCTTTCTTCTTCTTCCGAGGCCTCCCCTGATCCTTCGGGGGAGCCCCCTCGGAAGAGGACATGTAAGAGGAAACATGTTGACTCTCCTGAGTCAGTGACATCTGACACCGACCTGGATGATTCGGAAGGGTCCCCAAGGTCCCGCTATGAGGATGTCTCCTTTTCTGACATCTTAGAGATCCTCAAACAGAGGGGGAACTGGTCTGCCCTTAACCCATCCGAGGACGAGTCGGTGTACCTGGATGCGTTCGGTTCTCGCCCTTCCACCTCCTGGGTGTCCCCGCCTTTCGACCCACTTATGGAGGTGGTGGGTCGGAAGGCGTGGACGGCTCCGGATACTATGGAACCAACTCCTCGGAGGCCCACTAAATTTATTACTGCCCCGACAGACAAACAGTTTCTCTCTAAGGGTGTCCCCGTGGATGCCATGGTGGTGGCGGCAGCCACTAAGAAAGAGTTGGTTGACCCTTCAGTACCTGTCCATCCTCCTAATAAGGAATCTAGGACTATGGATAGGTATGGCAAGCGGATGTTTTCTTCAGCGACCTTTGCCATGTGGTCGCTGAACTATTTATGCCATTTCACCCGACTTCAGAGAGACCTTCTCAAGGAACTGGGTGAAACATTGTAGGACCCAGCAGCTGTGGGGTCTCAGGAAAAGATCAACTCCCAGCTGGGGACCCTGAACTCTATCGTTAACTCTTCCATGCGGCTCATCTCTTATGCAGCCGATGGAACGAGTAGAGCCGCAGGTATGGGTGTTGCTCTAAGGAGACACGCCTGGATGCGGCTCTGTAATTTTGTTGACTCCTTCAAGGCGTCCTTCACTAATACCCCCTTTGATGGTTCTGCTCTTTTTGGACCTCAAGTGAAGGATACCTTAACCAGGTGCGAACAAGAAGGCAAGACTCTCTCTTCCGTGGGAGTCCGTTTCTCCGCCCCTTCTAGACCATATCCTAAGGGTCAGACGGGCGGGAAAATGTGGTTCCGCAAACCTCAAGGAGTTCTGCCGAATGGACGTGGTAAGCTTCCCTCCAAAGGCAGAGGAGGGAACAACAATAGACGCCGCCCTAGGGGCAGGGGGGGTCTGCAGAATCAGGGTAGCAGAGAATCGTTCTCTGACAAACCCTTTCAGCACCCCTGAGGAGCTGCCCGACTGTCCACCTTCGGAGGCAGTCGGGGGAAGACTTTTGCTGTACCCAAAAGCCTGGCGCTCTCTTATCCACACCCCACATCAACCAAAAGGGCCTCTTCCAGATGTTCCACCTGGTCTAAGAGACCAAGCAGCACTAGAAATTTCAAAGCTGCTTTTAAAAAGAGCCATCCAGCCAGTCCCAGCAGACCAACAAGGGTCCGGAATCTATTCCAAATTCTTTTTGGTACCAAAAAAGACAGGGGACTGGAGACCTATTTTGGATCTCAGCAGACTGAACAAATCGGTTCAAAGAACAAAATTCCGGATGGTCACGCTACAGTCCATTCTTCCCTTCTTGGGTCAGGACAATTGGATGTGCTCTATAGACCTTCAGGATGCGTACTACCATATCAAAATGAACAGGCGCTACAGGAGGTTTCTCTGCTTCCGGCTGGGAGCCAGTCACTATCAATTCAGAGCCCTGCCCTTTAGACTCACCACAGCCCCCAGGGTGTTTACCAAATGCATGGCAGTGGTTGCGGCTCACCTGAGACGTCGAGGATTCCAGGTGTTTCCATATTTGGATGACTGGCTCTTTACTGCCACCACCAGGCACCAGTTACTTCAAGCCAGGGATTACGCTGTACAAATGTGCAAAGCGCTAGGCATCTCCATAAATTTCAAAAAGTTTGCCTTGTCAGCATATTACCTTCATAGGCACCGTGTTAAACATGGTGGAGTTGTCAGCAAAACTACCTACACAAAGAGTGTTAGACATTCGCAGTCACGTTCAAATCCTACTACAGGAGGACAGAATCCAAGCCAGGCTTGTACTGAAAATGCTGGGTCTGATGGCATGCAACAATCACCTTACTCCCCCTAGCTCGCTTTCATATGCGGATACTACAGTGGATGCTTTTTTCCCAATGGTCCTTTCAGCAGCGTCCCATGTCGCACAATATTTTCTTCACCTGATCATGCAAACGACACCTAGCTTGGTGGATGGTCTCACCTCAGGTGCTTCAAGGCAGACCGGTTGTTCTTCCCCCTCTGGTTGCCACCGTGACAACGGATGCCTCCCTGATCGGGTGGGGGGGGGGCATTTTCAGGGCAGGACAGTCCAGGGCACATGGCAACCATTCGAGTGCCACTTGCACATCAATGTCTTGGAGATGGGAGCGGTGCTGTTGGCGTTGCAAGCCCTCCAGAACTCTCTTCCCACCGGGACGATTGCGATTCAGCCAGACAATATGTCAGTAATATGATACATCAACAAACAGGGCAGAACCAGGTCCTATCCTCTTTGTCGGGAAGCGCTTAGACTCTGGCAATGGGTGATTTCTTCTCACCGGTTTCTGGTAGCAAAACACATTCCCGGAAAGTCCAATGTTATAGCAGACAGGCTGAGCAGGGACATTCTTATGCCCTACGAGTGGTCTCTCAACCAACTAGTAGTGGATCAGATATTCGGAAGGTGGGGTCAGCCTTGCTGCGACCTTTTCGCAACCCCGCAAAACAGCAAGTGTCAGGATTTCTTCACCCTCTTTCCTCTTCCGGGCCTCTCTCCCAGAGACGCTCTAGCCCACGATTGGCCCCGGGGTCTCCTTTATTCTTTCCCCCCTTTTCCCTTAATCACTCAGTTAGTCCAGAAAGCAACTGCCTTGAGATCCAGGATGATCCTCATTGCCCCTTACTGGCCCCGACAAGTCTGGTTTCCGTTCCTACAACGTCACCTACTGGAGCAGCCCTGGCATCTGGACCCAGTGCCAGACCTTCTGACCCATCAATCGGGCAGGCTGCACCAATCCCTTTCGTCTCTCAACCTCACAGCTTGGTTGCTCCACTTCCAACCCTAGCCAGGCTTCCCTTAATTTCTCAGTCAGTACGTGAGATTATCCTTGCCTTTCACAAGTCTAACACCAGAAGGACGTACGCTAGTAAATGGAAACGTTTCTCTATTTGGGCAGGGAAAAATCAAGTCGACCCCTTCACTGCTCCTGTTCAAACAGTTCTAGATTTTTTAGCGGATCCTTTCCAAAAAGGCTCCTCTTCAGCCACTATCAGAGTCCAGCTGGTGACTATTGCAAATTTCCACATTGGCTTGTCAGAATCTAGCATTATGTCCCACAAGCTCTGCAAAGCATTTCTGAAGGGTACCCTATTACTTAGGCCCCCAGTCAAAGACCCTCCTCCACCGTGGGATCTAAATTTGGTACTGTCATCATTAATTCTGCCTCCTTTTGAGCCTGCTGCCTCCTGCTCGTTAAAACTGCTCTCCTGGAAAACACTTTTCCTGGTAGCTATTACCTCAGCCAGAAGGGTTTCGGAATTATAAGCACTATCTGTGCACCCCCCCCTTATCTTGTTTTTCACAAAGATAGAGTGGCTCTTAGGCTAATCCATCCTTTTTACCTAAGGTTCTATCTGAAAACATCTCAATCAGACCATTGATCTCCCAGTTTTCTTTCCAAATTACACTGACAGAGCTGAGAGAAGATTACATTGCTTGGACGTTCCCCGGCAGCTATGCTTCTATCTGGATAGATCTAAGCTAACGAGAAAATCAGAGCAACTCTTCTTATCTTACGCGGAAGGGAAGCAAGGCCTTCCAGTTTCTGAAGTGACCTTGTCCAGATGGTTGACCTCTCTTATCACTTTAATATATCAGTTGAGGCATAATGAGCTCCCTACCAAACCTAGAGCTCATTCAACTAGAGCATTATCTTCCTCAGTTGCTTTTCAAGCGAGGTTACCTATGGATTCTATTTGTGCAGCGGCCACATGGGCCTACCCTCATTCCTTTATTTCTCATTACAAACTGGATATTGCCTCGAGAAATCGTGCTGATTTTGGTTCCACTGTACTCAAGAGTCTGTTCCACTGAGCCACCCAGGACTAAGGTGCTAGGTACGCTGTCCCATACATCAAGAATGAAGGCGAGATTGACAACTTAACATAAAGAAGTTATGTACTCACCATAACGTTCCATGTTAGTTGTCTTCTTCTCGCCTTCTTTCTTGCGTCCCACTCTCCATCCCCCTAGCCTGGAAAGACCTAGAGTATTGGGTGAGACATTCTTTGTCACCAGGATTACCCCTTCACCTAGAGCTCTTGTCCCCTTTTTGGTAGCCCTGGTGAAAGACAGGCTGTGGGGCTCATAGTTGTATAGAGTTCATAGATTTATCCTTTCTTGTGGTGGGACATGTTTTTGTCCATAGTGTTAGCTATCAAATGAGATCTGGGTATATGATGCCTAGCATTATGGGACATAGGTTAGCCTCAAGCCAGTAAAAATAGCTCTCGAGCTTTAGTATTAGGCTGAGTCGGAGCCGAGGTTCGGCTCCGAACCCATCCAGTAAGAAAGAAGGCGAGAAGAAGACAACTAATATGGAACGTTATGGTGAGTACATAACTTCTTATTCCTTTCCAATAGTAAAGTGTCAACAAGCAGGGTGCTGTGTGGATTTTCTTTAACATTACAGTCGCAGTTACATAAGGTAAATTGGTCAGACAGTAATAGCCTTCTGGTGCCGTGTGCATACTAAAAGGGATCATGTGCAAAAAGGGATTGTGTGCAAAAAAGGGATTGTGTGCAAAAAGGGATTGTGTGCAAAAGCAAAGAAAAAAAATGGGGGAACCAGGAAGGATGAGAGTCATGCTGTGATGATTCTAATATAAACACGTAACTTGTGAGTCTTTGCCTCCAAAGGTAAGTAAAGAAGGGAATGGAGGATGGCGGAGGAGTCAGGTAGAGAGTCCTACTATGCTTTGGTATCTGTGTGTGTAGAGAAATGTGTGGGTATGCCACCTGATGGGGGAGTGGGAGGAATGCGGTCTGGACTTGAGGGGGGGCTGTTAGGGGGCCGCCCCTGACAAGGAGTGTGGAGCATATGAATAATAGAGTGTCCCAGAAGACTGTCAGTGCGGATGGTACCATCCCTTGAATGGCTGCGTGAAAAGTGAGACCGGGGGTTAGTTGTTATTTTTTTGAGTGCGGTTAATTTTAGTTGTAGATATATATATATATATATATATATATATCCACATATACAGCTCAGCAAGCTCCTGTCTGGTGCCCTGCAGAGTTCTACAGCAACAGAGAGACAAAAGAGAGACTTTGGAGTGATTAAGTACCATTTTTCTGCATTTTCTTGCTGCCTTTAGCTATTTCCGCCTAAAACGCCAATTTTCTTGAGTTTCTGTGATTTAAAAAGCTTGTTTCAGCTACATATTGTACTTATTTTACTGCCTGCATTTTAACAAATTTGTTTTTGTTTTTAAATTACCTGTTTAACTGTTGTAGGCTACACACTCAAGAGTGATAGCCATTTCTGTGCATTTAAATGTTTTTTTTTATTGTATCTGCTTTATTTTCTGAAAAAAAAAAAACAAAAAAAATTACTTGTTTTCCCACCTTTCTAACCCAGTATAGTCCAGTTTTCAGGTTAGTGCTGAATTCAGGGCTGTGTTACAAGTTTCTGTGTTTGCCCATACCTTACTTGGATAGAAGGAAGTTTCTCTGTTCACTGTGAGAGAGGGAGCTTTGAGCAGCCTATCTGTCCCTGGAGGAGTGGTTTCAGCCCAGAAATTAGTAGTTTATTGGCCATTTTGGGCTAATTTCTATCTCTTTCATTTTCCTGCTATAAAACCCACATTTGCAAGGTTTTTGTACTAGTATACAGCTCAGCAAGCTCCTGCCTGGTGCCCTGCAGAGTTCTACAGCAACAGAGAGACTTTGGAGTGATTAAGTATCATTTTTCTGCATTTTCTTGCTGCCTTTAGCTAATTCCGACTAAAACGCCAATTTTCTTGAGTTTCTGTGATTTAAAAAGCTTGTTTCATGGGTGCTCTTAACGTACAAGCATATAAATGAAGTGGGAGTCAACGCTAAAGCATTACCCTTTTTAAATAATTGGACAATGAGTAAATATAAGCTAATGGAGCACATCAAAAGTTATGTAACGGCAATTCAAACTCTTTTCGCTTCCTTAAATTTACTAAAATATATGATGGTTTTCCAACCGTTTCATAGGAACCCAAATTTAACAATTGGTGGTCAATTGATTGATCTAAAGAAATTCCCTTTAATCATGGAGTTAACTGTACTCGATTTATATCCTTTTCTAGGAGTACCAGTACAGGATATTTTAAAAGAAATAGAACTCCTATTTCCTATTTAATTATAGTAAGACAGCTAAAAGACTTGGTTATAAACTATTTTAACAACTTTGAAATGAAAGGGAAGATTTAATCATTTCGTAATCTATGGGAAGCGCTGTTGCAGGATAGAAAATATATAACCGCAGCATATAAATTGATAAAAGTGAGGAAGTATAATAATTATATTCTTTTATCGAGTTACTGGAGAGAAATTGATATTCCCAGGCGACAATAAGATATTGGAGGCATTTAAATAAACATGAAAGTCCGTATCCCTTCAGAAATTGGTATTTCTTTAGCTGATGATATTTAACAATGTATACTATACTGCTCACTTTGCACAAATTTGATCTAAGAATTCACCCATATGCCCACATTGCTTTGATCAGACAGCAGATTTGCTTCACATGTTCTGGAGTTGTAAGTGCATTTATAAATTGTGGAATTCATTAAAATTGCAGTTACAAAAATGGGTTACCAAAATTTAACACTCTCTTGGGAGTTTATGATTCTTCATATTCCCGAGAATCTAAATAAATCAAAAACGATTGTAATTATGAATATTTGCCTATTAATGAAATTATATATAGCCACAAATTGGTTGAACCCAGCCCAGACATCGTGGGAAAATTTCAGATTGTTGGCAATAAAACACATCTTAGCACATAAACTGTTAATTAGTGATCACAAGAAAAATATCAACAACATAAAAATCTGGGAGCAAATTTTTAATATTATTTTGGCTTAAGAGGTTACTATCCACTTTTTCTCGGGAACCAGAATATAGTCTAAATCAACCTTAGATTAGATAGAAAATGTACAGAAAAGACAGATTGTTGGCTTGGATTTGTTAATGTTGAATTTTTTTTTTTTTTTTTTTTTTTTATTATTTTCCTTTTGATTGTTAGTGCTGTACCTTTGATCAATACATGAGGTTGATATATATGTGAAATTAACCAATGGAAGCATTTTGTATATATTGTATATAATGTGTGAATTTGTAATATGGTTGTGAAAAATAATAAAAAATGATTATTGAAAAAAAAAAAAAAAGCTTGTTTCAGCTACATATTGTACTTATCTTACTGCCTGCATTTTAACAAATTCGTTTTTGTTTTTAAATTACCTGTTTAACTGTTGTAGGCTACACATTCAATAGTGATAGCCATATCTGTGCATTTAAAGGGTTTTTTAAATTGTATCTGCTTTATTTTCTGAAAAAAACAAAAAAATACTTGTTTTCCCACCTTTCTAACCCAGTATAGTCCAGTTTTCAGGTTAGTGCTGAATTCAGGGCTGTGTTACAAGTTTCTGTGTTTGCCCATACCTTATTTGGATAGAAGGAAGTTTCTCTAGTCACTGTGAGAGAGGGAGCTTTGAGCAGCCTGTCTTTCCCTGGAGGAGTGGTTTCAGCCCAGAAATTAGTAGTTTACTGGCCATTTTGGGCTAATTTCTATCTCTTTCATTTCCCTGCTATAAAACCCACATTTGAGCGATTTTGCATACCGGGCAGCATTGGTTAGCTAGGGTATAACTATTCCCAGCTCCACAAAGTTTACTTTTCAATTTTTCCCTTGGAACTAGACAAACTTTGAACTTAAGCACTCAAACCATTCACTTCTCATCTTGGCACTTGCTCAAAACTCATAGCAAGCACTAATAAGCCTTAGCACTAACCCCCCCCCTATAGTGTAGAGAAGGACAAGGCTCTCTATTCGACCTTACCAGTCAATCAGTAAAACAGTTCACTGTACCTATCCAGGCATGTCCAAATGGCAGTTTCAGGTGTACCCTCCGGTCCAACTGGTGAATCTGGGCATTTTGAGGCAATGTTACAGTTGCCTCATGTACACAGACAACCCTCTCCTCCTTCCACCAAACACTAATATATGCGAGAGATGCAATTATACAGACAAACTGGAGGCTAAGCTTTCTCTCAACCCAAGACTGGACCAGGCAGTCAAGAGGAGAAGGGAATTACTTGCATCACACCACCAGTCTCACATAGACCTATGAAACCAGCACCAGCAAAAAACACACATAAATGCATAAAAACATACTCGAAGGTTCTAAATAAAAATCTGCAAAAGCAACAGAGACCTCCAAAGCAGGCATCCAAGCAACCTCCACCCCCCCCAACACAAACCATGAAACCCATACTTCACAAAACCACTGTGCCACACAATCACAGCCCTTAAGGCAAAATAACATACCCAACACACTAGTAATAGGTGACTCTATAGTCAGGCACACTGACATCCCACTCACTAGGCTGAACAAGGAGAAGGTTACTGTTAGCTACCTGTTGGGTGCCAGGATCCGCCACATAACACAAGCACTCAGGTCACTCCAGAACAAGTACAAATGTGACTCTGTCATTGTCCATGTTGGTGTGAATGACCTGAGCCATACCTCCCTGGACTACATGAAAAGAGACATGGAGGAGCTGTCTGATCACGTAGCCCAGGCCGGTATGACCCTGACCCTGAGTAGCATCTTGCCCTCACCAAGAATGATACCACAGTATAGAGAAAAAATGTTCAATTTCAACAATTGGCTAAGCTTCTGGTGTCATTCAAAGGGATCCAGTGTCTGTCAGCCTGGGATGACATGCTCGACAAGCCACGCTGCTTTGCTAGAGACGGCTTGCACCTGTCACCATTAGGCTTTCAAATACTGGCCAAGGCTCTTGCCACCCCCATAGTGCCTTTTTTAGGCAAGGCTCAAAAGACAAACCCATCGCCGTAAATAGCACAAGTAATAAAAAACTGAGGGTAATGCTACTCAATGCCAGAAGTCTAAACCTCAAAATGCACGCACTCAAGGCACTCCTCAGTATGGAGAAAATCGATATATGTGCAGTAACAGAAACCTGGTTTAAGGCTCCAGAGAGCACCCCAGCACTACCAGGCTACAACTCATACCATACATTTTGGCCACAAAACCCTGACCGAAATACAAAAGGCGAGGGAGTATCCATATTCATCAAGGATACCCACACTTCCAGGTTAGTGGCACAGCACGATGCTTCAGAGATCATCCATGTGCAACTAACAATGGGCAAAACTGCTATTCAAATTATAGCTTGCTACAGATCACCCACCATTTCCCAGGACCCCCACTCCACATTCCTGGAAACACTGGGAAACTTAAAGGTCCTACCAAACATTCTGATATTGGGTGATTTCAATTACCCAAACATTAACTGGGAGAACTACTCAAGTACAAACTCCCTTTCCCAACATTTCCTAGAATTTATAAACTCAAATGCCCTGGATCAACTGGTCAGCACCCCCACCAGAGGTGACAACATATTGGACCTGGTCATCACCAACATGAGCGACCGGTGTTCCACTCCGGAGGTCAACCCCTCACTGGTTAGATCTGACCATAAACTATTCACTCTGGATATCTACATTCCGCCACCACCCCCCGGTCAAAGAAACCGCAGTGAAAAACTTTTCAAAAGCAAACTTCACATTACTTAAGACCGAGGTGGGAAGTTTCAAAGCCCCCATGTTAAAGGATAACACTGTCCAAGCTGCAAAATCCTTTACTAATGCACTCTACGGGAGCCTACAAGAATGCATGGATCGTGCTATCCCAAACAAAACCAAGACTCACTCCTCCAAGAAAAGGAAAGCAGTCTGGTGGACCCCTGCCATAAACAAGCTATACAATAGAAGGAGGAAACTAGTACAGAAAAGAGTAAAATCCCAAGAAGAGAAGACATCCCTGATCAGTATCGGCAAGAAACTATGTTCCCTCATAAAATCATCCAAGGCTAGCCTCGAAAGAAAAATTGCCATGGACTCCAAAGATAACCACAAGGCATTCTTTAGCTATGTCAAGCATCTAAGTGGCAATTCTCAGATCTGCTCGGAGTTAGTGCAGAATGGCACAAAATACACTGAACCGACTGATATAGCCAACATCCTGGCAGACAGGTTCAGTGCAAACTTCACCCCTCTCTCACCCCCAAAATGTCCTGTAACTATACCAGAATAATGTAGTGCCCCTGAAATCACAGACACTCAGGTAAAAACAGCCCTCTCCAAAGCCAAAAACGCAACGTCAGTGGGACTGGATGGTGTCCCAGGCTGCGTCCTACATGAGCTCAAAGCTGAACTAACTCCTCACCTAAACACACTGTTTAAACTCAGCCTCTCTACAGGCTACATGTTCACAGAGTGGCACACAGCAGTGGTTATTTTGCTCCACAAAGGTGGAGCCACAACGGACCCCGGAAACTATCGCCTTATAAGCCTGACTAGCTTGGTCTGCAAAGCTATGGAGCGCATCATCATGGATCTCATTAAGAGACATTGGAAACCTCCAAACACTGGACCCTACCCAGTTCGGCTTAGTTAAGGTCAGATCATGCCTCCTAAACCTGGTGGACTTCTTTGAGAAAGTTACCAAGGCTATAGATGAGGGAAAGGTGGTCCACACAGCCTACCTAGACTTCGCAATGGCCTTCAGCACCATTCCCCACTCAGGTATTATAGATAAGCTCACCAGCCTGAACATAAACCCATATGTCATGAGATGGGTTGCCAACTGGCTCCTGGACAGAACCCACATGGTAAGAGTTGCAGGAGCTAGGTCTGACTCTAAACCGGTTACAAGTGGCGTTCCCCAGGGCTCAGTCCTAGGACCCCTCCTGTTCGGCATATACTTCTCAGAGGCACAGGCTAGCACAGGAGGAGTATGGCTGACCAAGTTCGCAGACGACTGCAAACTAGGGGCTATAACTGACTCTTCGGCTGACAGAGACATACTCCAAAAGGGTCTCACTGAGACAAATACCTGGTGTCAAAACCATGGCCTCAAGCTAAATGCCACAAAGTGCATAGTCATCCCCTTTGGAAAAAACAAAGTACCCACAAACTACCACATAGGTGGTAGCCCTCTAAATATGGAAGGCGTAATAAGGGATCTGGGGACTCAAGTAGATAGTAACCTCTCCTTTGATAATAACATTGCCAAAGTGGTTAGAAAATCCTTCTATGTGGCCCACCTAATCACAAAAGGGTTTGCCTCCAGATCGAAAGAGGTCATTGGGCCCCTCTATGCATCATTCATCAGACCCATCATAGAGTACAATGCCCCATTTGGGATGTACCTTACAAGACACCTGCAACAACTGGAAAGACCACAGAAGTATCTCACCAAGAGGATCACTGGCCTCAAGCAGATGTCCTATGCAGCTCGACTGAAGAAACTCCAGCTTTACTCGGTTGCATACCGCCTACTCGGAGATGATCTCTGCCTGACATACAAAGCCATGCCCAACCCAGAATTGATGGACATGCTCCACCTAAAGAAAACCATATCCCCTCAAGCCACACGCTCCAGGGATCTAAACCTCACCACAACAATAAATAGGACATACTGGAGGTATAGATTTCTGTCCCAGAGACTTCCCATGCTCTAGAACAAGATTCCAGTCTACATTAGGCAGAGCTCCTTGCTAACCCTCTTCAAGAGAAACTTTGACAAGTGGATGGGAAACAGAAACTTTATCCCAGGGATCACTTTAATGGCTCTGCTAGACAGAGGCACAGGGAACTAAACTAAGGGGGTGTCGAAAGCCAACACATTCCCGCTAGGCTTATAAATACCTTCAGGCAGATAGCCTAGTACCTACCTATGAACCTATAATTTCTGCGCAAGTACCCTAATACAGTACTTGGACCCATAGTATCCCCCAGGAGCCTATGGAGGGGGGAAGGAGGGTGGGACGTGATGAATGAGTGATGATCAACAACACAGATGGAACATTATGGTATGACATAACTTCTTTATCTGATGTTGTTAATCTTCATTCATTCATCACTGATGGGACAGAGTCCCTAGCTACCTTTACGTCACTTGGGTGGCCCTTATGGAAGAATATTCCTGAGCACCATTGAGCCAAATGAGGCTCTTCCCCTGGAGACCAAATCTAATTTGTAGTGAGATATAAAGGTATGAGGATATCGTCCATAGAAGCTCTTGAGTGGAACACCACAGAAGTTGCCATTTATCTGGTGGAGTGCGCTTTGATTTTCTGTGGTATTGGTTCTTTTTCACGATGATAAATGAAGAGTATACAGTCTCTGAGCCATTTAGATAAGGTTACCCTAGAAACTGAGTTTCCCATTTTAGAACCAAAGAATTATATAAATAGCTGGTCCAATTTGCACATTGTTTTTGTCCTATCTAGGTAGAATCTCAACTGCCTGTCTACATCTAACGAATGGAGACAGTACTCTCCTTTATTAGGAAAACTGGGGGGAAAGACTGGTAGGTCAATAGTCTGGTTAATAGAGAAGTCAGAAATTACTTTGGGGAGAAAGGAAGGATTCGTCCAGAGTGATATTCTGTCTTTGTGGAAAATTAAATAGGGATGTTTTATGCATAGAGCGTGGAGCTTGGAAATACCCCTAGCTGATGTGATGGCCACCAGAAAATGAGATTTCCAGGATAAGAACTTAATGTCACAAGTTGCTGCAGGTTCAAAGGGGGGTTGAGTCAAAGACTGTAGGACTAGTGTGAGGCTGAATGGTTCTATAGGTTGTTTGATTTGAGGTCTAATGTGAGAGACTCCTTTTAGAAAGGTTTTACATAGATGATGTGAGATGAAGGATGAATTCCCAAAACCATTATGAAAATTTGAAATGGCAGCTAGATGAACCCATATAGTAGAGGCTGCAGCACCGTCTTCAAAGAAATTTGACAAGTAATCTAGCACTGCAGTAACTGGGGCTGAGTATGGGTCTAGATTCCTCTGCTTAGAATGAAGTGAAAATATTTTCCATTTGTCAATATAAAGTTTCCTGGTGGATAGTTTGTGAGAAGCCAGAATAATGTCACACACGGGATGAAAGGTTGTTCTGCCTGGGTGTCAGCAGAAGTGGAGAAACCAAGCTGTCAGCATGAGACTTGTTAAGTTCGGGTGGCTCAACCCTTGGGGGTGAGAAATCAGATCTGGAGTTAGATCCAGAATCCATGGTCGGCATAGTAGGTGATGCCAAAGAAAAGGGAATCATACTTGTCAAGGCCAGTAAGGGGCTATGAGGATCACTTTGCTTTTCAACTGAAGAGCTTTCTTCAAAAATTGGAAAATCAGAGGGCTGGTAGGGTAAGCATATAGAAGTCCCATAGACCAATCTTGGATAAGAGCATCCCTCGGGAACTCCCGCTGCTGGGGAATTAGGGCAAAGTAGTTACTGCATTTGTGGTTTGACAGGGAGGCAAATAGGTCGCAGCAAGGCTGGCCCCAATGGTTGAAATTTTCGTTGCTACGGACAGATTGAGGAACCACACATGAGGCAGGAGAATACATCTGTGCAGCTTGTCTGCAATCATGTTGGAATTCCTGGGAATATGGGTTGCTATCAGAAAGCGGTTAGAAGCTATCGCCCATTGCCAAATTCTCATGGCCTCTCGACATAAGGGGAAGGATTTGGTTTATCCTTGTTTGTTAACATACCAGACTACTGACATGTTGCTGATTGGATGTCAATTGTCCCTGAAGGAAGGACAGACTGGAATGCATGTAACGCTAAAAGCACTCCCTCAGTTCTAGGACATTAATATGCAGATTGGCTTCTATTGTGGACCACATGCCTTGGAATGTCATTCAATGAAAATGCCCCACCCCCACCCTATCAGGGAAGCATCCATGGTCAGTGGCTTTGGGCTGAGGAGAATGGAAGGGATAGGTTGATAGGTTAGTACTAAGCTAACTGCTCTTGCAAGCCATTTTAAGCCTAGCCAATTATCCCTTGTGAGTCTCAAACCCTGCACCTTGTGTTTGTAAGGCAAACATCTTAACCATTAGGCCACCCTTGGCTCCAAAGCTCTGTTTCTGGCCTCATCCACCAAAGCAGGTCCTGATTGCAACGACTGGTTATCCGAATCTGAAAAGACAAAGGGTGATGATTTGGGTACCACTGAGATAATAGAAGCCATTGAAGGAGTCTCATGTGAAGTTTTACAAGAGGCACTATTGGTATAGAAGCTGCCATGGAACCCAGGAGTTGGAGGACCTTCCGTGCTGAAACTTTGTTTTGACAGTGTATCACCCGGAGTTGGAGTCTCAATCTTTGTAGTGTGGTCCGGGAGAGACACTAAACAGGAGTCAGTGTTGAATACTGCTCCTATGAACTCTATAGACTGGGTCGGCATCAGGTTGGATTTCTCCCAATTTATTGAAATTCCCAACATTTTTGCCAGGGAAGGAGTGCAATTCAGGGTCGTCAACAGTAGATGCGTGGTGGGGGCAGTAAGGAGCCAATCGTCCAAATATGGAAACATCTGGAATCTTTGCAGTCTCAAGTGAGCTGTTACTACTGCCATGCACTTGGTGAACATTCTGGGGACTGTAGAGAGTCCAAAAGGCAGAACACGGAATTGGTAGTCATTGGCTCCTAGGTGGAAGCGAAGCAACCTCCTGGAGCGTTTGTCCATTTTGATGTGATAGTACGCATCCTGGAGGTGCATGGAGCACATCCAATCGCCTTTTCCCAAAAAAGAGAGAATTGACTGAACCATGACCATCCTGAATTTTGTTTGGGTGATGTCAGAAAAGTATGTATTAATGTGTGTGCTTAATGCTAATTAGAAACTAAATAAGTTAACACGTTTTTCATTCTATTTTATATGCATTTTTATATACAGCTGAGTTTCATATGAGACTAAAAGATGCTTTTGAAACTGCAGTGTGCTTTCTGAAACTTGCAAGATGCCCTCTGACCTAGTAATTGCTAGCACAGCAATATTCATGTTTATGCCTTTTGGAAATGTACTTGAGAAGCTGGTGATTATCTGCTAGGTCAGGAAGCAAAGAATGAACAATGCTATATTCTGTAATATAATGATTTTGAACAATTAGCTCTATTCGAAGTATGAGAACACGCACAGCTGCAGGAGGAAGAGATAACACAGACAAAGGACTGTTGGAGAAATGAACTGCAATCTATACTTGCTTTGTGCTAAAAATTAGCCATAGTACCTTGAATGGTAACATTGGATATATCTAACCGGTGGTAGCCAAGGCCACATTGTTTTTCTTAGGAAGTTTCTCACAAAAATTGATAGTACAAACAGAAAATCATATAAACAAGCACTACGAAATAATGATGTTAAAACTTGTGATTTACTACGTCAGCTTGGTAGGCAATGTCTTATCAGAAAATGTATAAAAATGCTTGCATTTCCTGATTCTAGTCAGACAAACTCTGTATTAGCACGTTTTTGTCTCCTTGCTGCAAGATTAAAGTGCCTTAACCTGAACCTACCATGTATTGATCATTTTTAAAGTATATTTTTCCTTTGACAGTTTGGTCCTTCGAGCCGGATACATATCTCTCACTCTGGCTCAGGTCAGAATTGGGCCCGGTGGCATGCACCCATACGGAGAAGTGGCCACGTCGGCTCTTATGCTTTGAAAGACCTCCGACTGAATTGTCGTTCGAAAGAGGCCAGCCACTGTTTCTGATCTGGGATTGGAGGACGAGTCAACCTTCCGGTGGGATCAACACATGGAGGGTCAGGTAAGGAGGAATTTACCTTTTTTCTGTTTTAGATCAGGGACTTGTTACAGTATTATTGTTTTGTCAGGGAGATTTGCATGTGCAGATCAGGGACAAAAAAAATTGCTGTCTTGTCATAGATCAGGGAAACAGAATAGGTAGGCAGTTATTCTAGATAAACTGTGAAAAAGTGTAAATCGTGGCACCACGTGATAAAAAGGGTTACGTAACAATTTCTAACTTAGCTAAGGCAACATGGGAAATCAGTGCACAAAAAGTTCCCGAGACCTGCCCTTAACCGAAGATGCGAAATATATGCAATTACAGCGTGCCGATAATGTTAGGTATTATACAAAATTGGTTAATAAATACAAATTTGACGGTAATTTAGATAAGCCTTCACTTATTAAACTTGTTAGATAACTTAAAACAGACGCGAAAGGTCAGCTAAAAAAGCAACGACAATTAGGAGTCCCTCAGGCACACAGGTGGTTTGAGGAAGCAAACCATAGGGAACAAAAGATTAAAAATTCAAAAGCAATGTTCTTAGATAAAGAAGACAATAACTTGGTAATCGCAACAGCCCCTCCACCCCCTCTGCTTCCCTTACCAGAATATGAAGCAAGTGGACAAGCTGATCCACCTCCGCTATACCCAGATGTTCCTGCAAAACCAAAACCATTTGTCAGAGATCCTATCGAGACCAGGTCTCGAGCACGCAACTTAAGAGGGGATATTGAATTATATGAAATGAATAAAAATTCACAAGCTATGAGTGAAGAAGAGATATGTCCACTCATAGAAGTACCATATCCGCAGGCGGGACAGGACCCAACTCTTCTAGTATATAGACCGTGGACACCGGAAGACATCCGGAAAGCCACAGAGGGAATTCCCCATCCAAAAGTTAATTTTAGAAAATTCTTAGAAGACTTACAGGGCATGAGGTTAAGTTACCATTTGAATGGAGAGGAAGTAGAGAAAGTAGTTAGACAAATTGTAGGTCCAGATTGGCACATGATCAGTGGCAAATGGAATCCCCATGACACAGAGCTTAGACCACTCCCACATAGTAACGCAGAACTGAACAACAGAGTGAAAGGTCTGACAGACCGAATCTCTGAGAAATGGAAGCCTAGGGCTGATTGGACTTGCATTAATCAATGCATACAACAAGAAGGTGAAACTGTTGATGGATATTATGCCAGATTATTAGAATGTTTTAATAACCATTGTGGAATGCAGGTACCTGAAGACCAAACACATGATTCCCCATATGAGCAGCAGTTAAAGAATGCATTTTTAAAAGGCAGTATTGCACCTATTAGCAGCTTTATTACAAAGCACATGGTAGATCATCGTACAAGTAGATTACAGTCATTACTTGAATATGCAAGACATGCCGAAAGGCATTTTAATAGCAAAAAGAAAAAGAAAACTCAAGTATTTGCAGTAGAAGACGGATCAGAAGTCTTTGTAGTACAAACTGGGAAGAAGGGTAAGAAAAATACCCAGGGAAACAAACAATCTGATAAACGATCAGAGGACTTTGAAGAGAGAAAGAAAAGGGGTGAAAGTTTTAAAGGCGGGAAAAAGGAACATTTAGCAAGGGATTGCAGGCAAAATAAAAAGGTAACCACAGAAGACAAGGAGGGTGAGGACTGACTATATGGTAGTCAAGAATCACTGGATAGGAATAAACAAGAAAAGACAAGTGCAAATGTAGTAGAAGGGGTAAGGACATAATAGATGAGGTAGAGGATGTGCATGAAATCACAGATAATGAAGAAAATGAAATTTTGGACTTAGCATTATTGAGCCTAGAGCTCTACTTAGCAGACACAAAACCGGAAGTTACACTTCTGGTGGAGGGGTGGGAAGTTAAATTCTTGTGTGACTCAGGGGCTTCACAGACCCTGATACATCCTTTCAAACTACCAGAGAATTCAGAATCACTTGACTACATATTAGTGAAAGCAGCTAATGGACAGCTGTATCGGGAGCCACTCTCCGACAACATAGCGATAACTGACCCATTTTCAGGGATGACCCAGAAAAGCAAAATTGTTGTTTCTGCAAAATGCCCAGTGAACCTCTTGGGCAGAGACCTAATGCAGATATTTGGCATAGCCGTAGTTCCAAGTATGCAGGGTATGGAAGCACAGCGACAAATGGATACTTTTGTAGTGCGACCGGAGGGTGAAACATTTTATTGGTACAGCCAGGACTTAGTTACGACTGGTCCAGGGGCAGTAACCGAAGAACTGATGAACGTAGCCATCAGTAAATCCCCCTTCCTTGACACTGATAAACAGCATTTGTTGCATTGCACTCTATATTACTGTAACAGACCAGGACCTGATAAAGAATATGAGCAAGAACTGTTTAAAAACCATGCTAACAGATTAGTATTACGAAATTTGTACTGGGAGACAGAAGGAAACAGTATAGTAAGCTGTTCATTGCCCCAGGAATTCCTAGCACTTTACAAATCTAATCGATTACCACATGTGAGTTTAACTAAAAATAGAAATTTGAAGTGGGCAGACCTAGGAGAAAAAGTCACAAGGTGGGAAAAGCAGACAGAGTTAGAACTTTCCGAACAGGGAGTACAAAAGCAGAAATTAAATTGGATAACGCAGACACACCCAGCTGTACACTCACAGGCAAGTGAGGATAGCTGAGTAGCACTCTTACTAGAGGAAGAGGAAAAAGCCTTACGAGGCATACCAGAGACTCTCTGGTCAACAGGAAAATCAGATGTAGGACATATTCGTACAGCAGGACCAGTTACTATCACGCCAAAATCAGCATTTAGACCTCAAAAGAGACAGTATCCCTTGAGAAAGGATGCAGAAATGGGAATCAAACCTATAATAGCAGCCTTACTTAAGGAAGGAGTCTTGATGGAATCTCCTGATTCACCATGTAATACACCCTTATTTCCTGTTAGGAAAGCAAACGGAGAATGGCATATGGTCCAAGATTTACAAGCTGTAAATGACGCAGTTATACCCGGGGCACCTACGGTGCCAGATCCACACACTTTGTTAAATGATTTGAAACCTCAACAAAAGTATTTTTCTGTGGTAGATATTAGCAATGGATTTTTTTCAATACTGATACACCCTGACAGCCAACATTGGTTTGCATTTACATTTCAGGGGAAAAGGTATACATATATGAGACTACCACAGGGATATTGTGAAAGTCCGACAATATTCGCACAAGAAATGGCAAGTAACCTGGCGGGATTTATCCCACCGAAAGGCAGTCAGATATTACTTTATGTAGACGACATTCTGCTGGCAGCCCCCACCCAGCAAGAATGCAGTGAGGATACCATAGCATTACAACAATTTTTAGCCACTCAAGGACACAAGGTAAACAAAAACAAACTGCAAATTTGGAAAAAACAGGTTAAATACCTGGGATATGTAATATCCAAAGAAGGCAGAATATTAGATGAAGACAGAAAAACAGCAATATTACAAGCACCTAAACCAACTACCAAGAAGGAAATTATGTCCTTCCTGGGTACTACTAACTTTTGTCGGAGTTGGATTCCAAACTATGCTTTGGAATCTGCTCCGCTGACCAACTTGATATTCAAAAAGCCGATGGCAGCACAAGATTTATTACAGTGGACACCAGAAGCAGAATCAGCTTTCTGCAAATTGAAACAACTGATAGCTTCTTCATTAGTTTTAGGATTACCAAACTATCATAAACGATTTTTCCAAACTGTAGATTGTAAGCAAGGTTATATGACATCAGTGTTAACACAACAGCATGGGGACAAACAACGCCCCATAGCTTACTATTCATCACAGCTAGACCCAGTGGCACGATCCCTGCCCCACTGTGTACAAGCAGTAGTCGCAGCTGCAATGGCAGTGCAGGCTTCAGCCTCAGTAGTATTGTTCCACCCTCTCACATTGATAGTGCCTCATGCAGTCGCAATTATTTTACTGCAAGAAAAAGTAGCATATCTTTCTCCTGCTAGACATCTTTCCTGTATGACCATACTGTTGAGCCAACCTCATATGACAGTTGAACGATGCACAACTTTGAATCCGTCAACCTTGCTCCCAACCCCTGCGGGTGGCAAACCACACTGCTGCCTGCAGGAGATTGAGCAAAAGACACTACCTAGAAAAGATCTTACAGATGTTCCCTTGAATGATGCCGAGGTGACATACTATGTGGACGGCTCGTGCAGGAGGGGTCCTACAGGACAGAATCTAGTGGGGTATGCAGTAGTTTCTGATACTGAGATTTTAGAAGCAGTCTTTACCACACAACTTATCTGCACAAGCAGCATAATTGATTGCTTTGACAAGGGCATGTACCTTGGCAAAAGGTAAGAGAGTGAACATTTTTACTGACAGTCAGTATGCTTTTTCTACTGTACATGTTTTTGCGCAGCAATGGAAAAATAGAGGAATGATAACATCTACTGGTAAACCAATTAACCATGCACAATTTATTTTAGATTTGTTAGACTCTATTCAGTTACCTCAGAAAGTAGCTATTTGCAAATGCATAGCTCATACCAAGCAACAGGATAGAATTTCAAAAGGTAATGTGAGGGCTGATACAGCTGCAAAACAAGCAGCTTCAGCTTCAGAAGTATTTCTTTTGAGTGAGGAATTACAACCATCTGAAATTTTAGACAG
Source organism: Protopterus annectens (assembly GCF_019279795.1). Classification (NCBI taxonomy): domain Eukaryota; kingdom Metazoa; phylum Chordata; order Ceratodontiformes; family Protopteridae; genus Protopterus; species Protopterus annectens. Next base: position 151,360,325 of record NC_056740.1, read on the forward strand.
AAATGTTAAAAACAATGCAGACACTTACTACAAATGTAGAAAAACAAAAGTGGATAAAACGAGGAGCAATTCTTGAGAAGGGACTGTACATCTCCAAAGAGAAGAAACCGATTTTGCCATCTAACTTGTTTAGATATGCAGCTTTGTTGAGCCATGGGCAGTGCCATGTCTCAACAGGGGGGATGGTACAGTTAGTGAATTGAGTGTTTACAACGTACGGATTTACAAACTACACAAAAAATTTTTGTGCAGCATGCCATGTTTGTAACAAGCATCATGCACAAGGGGCATTGAAACCTAAGCAAAGGAGTTTCCCTACACCACCGTATCCGTTCCATACTATTTGTATGGATTTTATAGAGCTGAACAAATGTGAAAATAAGAAGTACTGCCTTGTCATTATATATATGTTTTCCAAATGGGTGGAAGCTTTTCCAACTAAAAATCCAGATGCAGCTACTGTTGCAAAAGTCCTCGTTAAAGAAATTATTCCTAGATTTGGCATACCGGAAAAGATTTATAGTGACAATGGCACACACTTTGTAAATCAAATTATAATACAACTCAGCCGTTATTTTGGGATTTCTCTGAAAAATCATTGCGCATACCACCCCCAATCTGCAGGATAAGTAGAGAGGCATAATGGGGTTTTGAAAAATAAGCTTAGGAAATTGATTAGTGAGACACAAAAGAACTGGGTGCACTGTCTACCTCTGGCACTGTTGAGCATGAGAACTGTTCCAAATGCAAAAGGGTTAACTCCTTTTGAAGTTCTGTTTGGGAGGGCATATTATACACCTCAATGGAAACCTCTCATGCCTGCAGAGCAGGAGGCTGACAGTTCACTTGCAGGGTATATGAGGCGATTTTTGAATAACAAACTTTTGCAGTTAAATTCTGTTTCAGATAAAGAGCAAACCAGACCATCGGAAGCAGCAGTAGCCCCAGGCGCATGGGTCTGGGTGAAGGTCGTGAAGAAAAAGAACTGGAGTTCTCCGAAGTGGGAAGGGCCGTACCAGGTACTACTGTCGACACCCACTGCAGTCAAGATCACAGAGCGAGCGTCCTGGATTCATTTGACACACTGTAAACTGGTTAAGAACTTTGAACTGGACAAAAACCTTGTTACTGTTGTACAACGAGAACAAAATGATCAGGTATAGAGTAAACAGAGATGCAGAACAACCTCAGAAAACTTGCATGATTATTCTGATAGCTATGCTGATAACATTGATCTTTTTGTTGTGGGCTTTCCTTTTCCAAGCCACAAAAGTTGAACTGATCAAACGTGATGCATTACTCATAGACTGGCATCCAAACTTTAACACTTCCCAAGCAATTAAATATGTGTATGCTGAGACTTTCAGTGTTTCAAACTGCTGGATTTGCACAGCTATACCGACAGCATATGGGGGATTATTAATGACTGCTGTCCCCCTATGGGTCAATGAGACCTGGGAAAACTTGATTTTTGATACTACACCTGTGAAATCACAAGACAAAATAGCATTGTACCTACCTGTTACACAAAAAGGGATTGTATGTTTTTACAAGAATTACACTATTCAGGTGGGTTGGAGCAATTGCAATGTGACTGTTTCTTATAAATGTTATATTAAACCCAGTAAGACTAAAACTATTTGTGATACAAACTATGATGCATATTTCGCTAAGATGCATAAGAGTGTTGATGAGATCCAACATAATCCTGTTCTTTTAAAACAGCTTTCTATTATTGATAAGAAAATGTTTTATGCAGGGCAAGCTTATATCAATACTAAAGTAGAGAATTGTTATTTTGTTTGTGGGGAAAAAAGCATATAAATGGCTACCTGAGAATTGGTCCGGCAGTTGTTTTTTGGGTTACCTGGTCCCAGCCATACGACACACTGCAGCTTTGCCTCAGGGAGAAATTTGAAAAGTCAGAGAGGTCAGCAGTAAACCTAGAAGTCCGATTAAGAGATCTGAGAATCCAGTAGGACAAATCGAAGCAGGATGGAGAAACCATAACTCCATAAAAAACAAAGATAAACTGACACACATGGACTTGAGTGACACCATTATATCATGGGCAGGCATAGCCCTTGCATATGGTGCAGTGAAATCGATTTGGGAGCTGAGAAAACTGTCTAAACTTCTCGAAGTTATGAGCAATGCAACTTTTTCTGCTCTTGAATTAGTGACTGATGAACTGAATGCTATGAGAACTGTGGTGCTTCAAAACCGCATGCCTCTCGACTTCACCCTAGCGGCGAGAGGTGGTACATACGCTTTAATAAAAGAAGAATGCTGTTCCTACATTCCTGACAACCAGCACGAAATAAACGACCATCTTGAGGTGATCTAGCAAGTGTCGACCATGACCAAACCAGGCCCAAACCCTCTGACGGACTTTTTCCAGAATTTGTTTGGGGGGGTGGGGTTCCATCCTAATGAACATCCTGATTGCCATTTGTGTGGGGTTACTCCTATTAGGAGCATGCATTTGTTGTGGTATTCCCTGCATGAAAAAGTTAATCAAAGAATTTATAGATATATCAGTTTCTGAGACTTTGTATCAAAGTACTGAAATTGAAGAATTGTTGAAATGTGAAACACTTTCATAAGATTAAACTGAATGGCTCTCTTAACTGCAAATCCTGAATGGAAGAGGTTAGGAGAAGAAGCAAACTGTTTATTCTTTTGAAAATAGAATTAAAAAGTATTAACAGGGGGAAATGTCAGAAAAATATGTATTAATGTGTGTGCTTAATGCTAATTAGAAACTAAATAAGTTAACACGTTTTTCTTTCTATTTTATATGCACTATTTTATATACAGCTAAGTTTCATATGAGACTAAAAGATGCTTTTGAAACTGCAGTGTGCTTTCTGAAACTTGCAAGATGCCCTCTGACCTAGTAATTGCTAGCACAGCAATATTCATGTTTATGCCTTTTGGAAATGTACTTGAGAAGCAGGTGATTATCTGCTAGGTCAGGAAGCAAAGAATGAACAATGCAATATTCCGTAATGTAATGATTTTGAACAATTAGCTCTGTTCGAAGTATGAGAACACGCACAGCTGCAGGAGGAAGAGATAACACAGACAAAGGACTGTTGGAGAAATGAACTGCAATCTATACTTGCTTTGTGCTCAAATTAGCCATAGTACCTTGAATGGTAACACTGCATATATCTAACCGGTGGTAGCCAAGGCCACGTTGTTTTTCTTAGGAAGTTTCTCACAAAAATTGATAGTACAAGCAGAAAATCATATAAACAAGCACTACGAAATAATGATGTTAAAACTTGTGATTTACTACGTCAGCTTGGTAGGCAATGTCTTATTAGAAAATGTATAAAAATGCTTGCATTTCCTGATTCTAGTCAGACAAACTCTGTATTAGCACGTTTTGTCTCCTTGCTGCAAGATTAAAGTGCCTTAACCTGAACCTACCGTGTATTGATCATTTTTAAAGTATATTTTTCCTTTGACAGGTGACAAACTTGTTTAACTTGCTGAGATCCAAAATGGGTCTCCAGTCCTCTGTCTTTTTTGGCACCAAAAAGTATGTTGAGTAGAACCGGATCCACATTGGTCTGGTGGGATTGCTTGGATGACTCTTTTTGACACAGCTTTTTCTCTCTAGAGCTGCTTCTTCTCTTTGAGTGGGTGGGACGTCACAAATTCGTCTTGATGACTTTGGGTAAGAATTGAAGGGGATGTGGTAGCCTTTGGTTATCGATTGCCAGGCAGCATGGTGCAGAGAGAAACATCCCCCGACTGCTTCCAGAGGAAAGCAATCGAGCCACTCTTCAGGAGCGCTGGTAGGACTGTCCAGAGAAAGAATCTCTGGGTCCTTGATTACGCGGTCCCCCTCTGCCTCGTTAGGGGCGTCTTCCAAAAGATTTACCCCTTCTGCCCCTGGGGGGGTGAACTCACCACGTCTGTCATAAAAAGGACCCTGAGACTTCTTGTGCCACAACTTTCCACTCCTCTGATTCCTGGAGAAGGAATACTGGGGGGAGAATACACCTATGTCAGACAGGGTCTTACTGTCCTCACACCTGGCTAGAATGTCCTTCACTTTTGAGCCGAACAGGGAAGATGTTTCAACTGGAGCGTTCAGGAAGGAAGAATTAAAGGGGGCCACAAAATCACAAAGGCGCATCTAGTTGTGGCATCTAATAACTACGCTTGAACCCATTGCTGTTGCCGCCCCTTCAGTTGCATGGGATATTAACCTCATGGACGAGTTTGAAATGGTCCAGGGTTGCGAGCTGCGAGGCAACTTTGTCACTCATCTCGTCAGACATCTGTCTTGATAGAGTTCCAGAGAGTTCAAAGATTAAGCCTCTTTTGAGTCTCGTAAAATGTGGCAAATATTTCAAGGACCGTATGGCAAAGGTCGATGAAACAAAGACTGGCTTCCCTAATCTGTCCACCGCCCAGGACTCCCTGTTAGGTTGTTGAACAGTCTGGCTCTGTTCAGCAAGCTCTTTCTTGGTGGCCACCGCCACCACCATAGCATCTACTGGCAAACCTTTAGACAAATGTGGGCTGTCCTCGGGAGGGGGATAGAATTTTATCTGGTCTCCACAGGATTGGCCCAACCGAATCAGGATTCTTCCAGACATGTTGCACCACAAGCTGGACTAGCTCGTCTGCAGGCGGGGTCACCCAAGAGGTAGTTGGATGGGCATGAAAGGCCTGCAGGAAGATGAACTCCTCGGAGGAAGGATTGCTGGACTTCCAGTCACCCCCTCTGTTTCAACGTTTCAAGGATGTCTCCAAAGGAGGTGACCATGGGGACCTTCCCCTTCATCATAATCCATATCCTCTGTAAGAGACTCCTAAGGGGAGTCTACGTGCTTCCTCTTACAAAACTTCTTCTGTGGCACCTCTTCAGTGGGAACTTCTGAGGAGGACTCGGAAGAATTGACGCCCTGCAGTGGGGTTTCCTGCAGCTCTCGTGCCCAATGACCCAAACTAGTGGCTTGTGTCAGCTGCAGCTCAGAGGGAAGAGATGTCTGTGGTTCCAACTCCAGCGGTTTGCTTCCAGAAGCAAGAGCCCTCTCCATTGCCCAGAAAGCAGGCCCACCTGAAGAGGGATGGGAGCCTGGAACTAAGAGCGACAACCTCGGAACTGGGGTCATACCCCACTCGGTCAAACCTGCTCCTGAGAGAGGAGCCTCAAGAAGGATCAGTGCCGACAGAACTCCTGGCATCATGGACGGAACCATAGACACGCTCGGGACCATACTCAGCACTGAAGAGCCCATAGCCTAACTCTGATCCTGAGGAAGACCTGACTCTGAAGGAACCAAAGGCGAAAGGGTGGGTTCCAGGGCCACAGTGAGGTCCACTAATGGCACAGAAGAGGTGGGTACTGAAAAAGGTGTCGGAGTTGAAGACTTTGAAATCTGTAAGGAGGTCAAAGGAGGAGAGTAAGATGGAGTGGAGAAACACTCCCAAGTCCGAACAGTAGATGGGTCTTGGTGAAGGGATCCCCCTGGCTGTTAGCAGCTGGTCCACAAGGCGCACCACATCAAGTTCAGAAAGGCTCCTGGTGGATCAAGTGGATATCCCCGACGGAGACTCTGCCCTTTTAAGGAAGGGACTTTATATCTGTCCCAGAAAGGGGTCCACTGACAGGGATTATCGTGTCCATACTGTGGTGTCCAATGGCACTGCTATCCCGAGTTTGTAGACGGGGAGTAATGGAGCATCTATTGCAGTCATGGGTATCATAGATAGACTCTGTGTCGAAATGGCACTCGGTACCAAAATGGGTGCGGTCATGGGTACCGAAGGCAAGCTCGGTGCTGTGGCACTCGGTACAGAAGAGGGTGAGCCAATTTGTAATTTTGTTATAGATGGTGCTGTAGACATTACTGTTGCCGAAACAGGTGCTGACAACATAAGGCAGTTGACAGAACTGAGGTTGGTGTCGTAGAGACTGGTTTCGGTTCCGATGACAGTTTAGGCATTATTCTGTTTAGGTGGCTTGTACAAATCACCAGAAGGTGAAGAAGGTACAGAATGTTTTCTTTTCTTTCTTAGGAGGGGGGAGAACCCATTGATGTAGAAAGGGGCGTCTTAAGGAGGCCTTTCAGAATCAGCTTGTTTTTTCATTCATTCATAATCCAGGTACTAAATCTTTTACAAATAGAACATGGATGTTTCTCCAAAAGATGGGGTACCCTCAAACAATAGACACAGTCTTCATGAGCATCACTGTTTGGCATTTTCCTACTACACTTCAGGCATTGCTTAAATCGTGGCATACCTTTCTTTTCAGACATGTTTGACACACACAAACAATAAACAACCAAGAGGAGGCTAGAAGGGAGATTATATATAGATATAGTTTTTTTTTTTTTCTTAAGAAAGGAGAAAGAGATACCAGCAATGGTATATAAGAACTATCAAAAGGGTAGGGAGAAAGGCTGTTCCACCAATGATACTAAGGTTATCGAAAGGTAATTAAGAAAAGTAGTCAACAGGAAGGGTAAAGGTTAGCAAAAAGTCTTCTTTCGGCTTTTCCCGGTTAGGGGTCGCCGCAGCAGAACTCCGGTCCGCTAATGATTGGCAATGAATTATTTTACAGTGCCAAGTTGCCAGCCTGATGCCCAGCCTTCAAAGAAGGCATACCCATTCACACACACACACATACCTGCATGTCTTTAAACGTCACTCGTCCGCGGCGAGGACATGCAGACTCCACACAGAAGGCGCTCCAGCTGAGAATCGAACGGGAGAACCTGTTGCTGTGAGGCGACAACGTTGACCTCTACACCATCGCGGCTTGTTAGGGACAGATGAAAATAAACAAAAATCAGGAAAATTACATGAATACTCCTGTCAAACTCTATGAAAATATCAAAAAATGTTTGCCTTAGCTGAGATCTGGCTTGAGTGCAGCTTTATGGCTACACTGCAAACTAGATCTGACATAACAGGGAGAAGGGTATTATGGGTAAAATCGTAGCTCGAGAGTTTTTGGCTGGTGCGAGCTTAGTATAAGGCCAACTTGGTTCCAAGGACGGGACCAGCATCCCATCAGTAATGAATGAATGAAGATTAACAACATCAGATCAGTTCTTGTATCAACAGACATTTACCTAAGCTAAACATATTCTGAAGTACCCATGCATTCTAAAACAAGAAACTACTATCTCAAACAGCACAATAAATCAACACAGAAGAACTATCAGTGTGGAGTACAATACACTAAATCAACACAAAAGAACCATCAATATGAAAAACATGCTTTAGCATCAATGAAATAAAATATAATAAAGAAGAATTGTAGCGAAATGACTATGATTATAAAAAGACAAAAATCGCAATACCCTTTGTAACATTTTACACAGCAGAAAATCCATCTGTTTATTCCATAGACATATGAGCAACAGATATGCTTCTGAGATGATTCACTTATGAAACTCAAGTTCTCCAAAACTGATTACAGGCAAGAGATAGACTATCCATTTCTTTAAAACAGGCATCTTTAGATTTTATTTAATATCCATTGTGATATTATATTGGCTCTGCTGCTTGGCTGAAACTTGCAGGATACATGACTTGAGGCTACAGGCAATAAAGAACAAGATGGGTAGCCTACTTTATAAAAATTAACGCAAATAACACAGCTTGCACGTAAGACTACCTTTAAGCATTCCTGCAGGGTATGTTCATAATTTCGTAACTGGTGGGCCTTCTGAAAATTTAAGCAGAAGTGAAACTTCCTTGATTTTACACTCAGGAGAAGTGTAGTCTGCCATGAACAATTTGCACAGACTATGTAGTAGTGTCTAGTAACCCTTGCCCCCAAAAAAATTTGTTTTCTAGAGAGAGAGCGAGAGAGAGAGATATGGTGTTTTCCTTAATCTTGTTGCAAGACGCATGCCATGATTCATTCCAACTACTATCTTCCCCTGTTGATTAAAATATAAAACACTGTTGGTCTTTGTTTTCAGTAGCGGTGGCCATGTCAGCATTTTCTGCAAGTGCAAGGCTTAAATTTCAAACTTAGTTTCGCTAACAGTTTCTGTATAATCCTTTCATTGAAAAGAGAAATCGGTAATGCTATCTTCTTAGCTAGGCCAGCCTTGTTATTGTCATAATGCAGAATCAGATACTGCCAGAGATCCTGAGGTTTTAGACTTCAAGTATGATGTAGGTGTTTGAAGGATACAAAGGCATGAGATCCTGCCATTCTTTCCGATGTCACTCAATCACTGAATACCTCCCCATAAACTCTTCTTTAGCTATTAAGGTTCCCTAATTTAATAGAGGAACATTCTCATACCTGCTTTAGAGATACTACCTAATATGACCTTTTTTTAGTATTTATGGTTTTATTGAGTGAGAGCCAATTGTTAAGATGCTTAGAATGGCCCCTTTTATACAAGCATTATGCCCAAGATGAACAGCCTCGTAAGAAATTACTTCTAGCTGTGTCCAATGACTGATGCTCTGCTAGTCTGAGGAAAATTGAAGAAGGTAGAAGAGAAGGCAGAGGCATACATTTTCAAGTTTGATATACTTTCCACTATCTGAAGTAAAGGCATAAGCTGTGTGGGATGGTACCCTCCACTGCTTCTCTCTTCATTTGAACTGTAAGAGAATTTACCTTCTCCAATAATTTATTGCTGTTCATAATGTGTAGGCATATAGAAAGATAGGACACAATTGGAGCTATAAAAAGTCTGATTGCTAATATTCCTCCCATTAAGAAAAAAATTAATTTACTCCAGCTATGAGCCCATAAGTGAAGGTTCTCCCAGACTGCCTTTAGATTATTGTCCAGCCATCTTCGCTTGGGTGCAGGATGATTCCTAAATATTTAGGATTACCCTTACCCATTTTAAAGAAAATTTTTATGTAATAGCCAGTTCATCTGCTGTCTTTTTTAAATGAACTTTTCATTCATACTTACTGTAGTTCAAGCCTAGCTAGCATCACAATCTCAGCGAAAAGAGTTACTAATGTGAAATATTAATAGGATTCTGTGTCAAAATTAAACAGTGTTTAGGAAAAGATCACGTTTTGCATGGAACCCTAATAAAGACAGCCTTCCAATATTTTGAGTTAATTGGCTAGTGAGAAAAAGGCTGGTGACACAAAGTAGCTTGGTATCCTTGCATGTTGCCCTTGAAAAGTTTACAGAGGAAGGATTGGTAATTGTTAATTAAAATAGCTGCACTGGACTGCATGAAAGACTTAAGACGCTGAAACAAAGTAGTTTGGTATCCCCATCCAATCACAAGCTAAAGGAAATACCATCTGATAGAATCAAAGGCTAACATGATAGCCATGGCTGATTCAGGTACAGAATTTAAGTTATGTAAAAAAGAAAAGCTTCAGAATATGTAAATGGTTAATGATTTCCCTTTTGGAAATAAAACCTGCCTGCACGGGCAAGATTAATCTAGGAGCAAAGGCTTTAAGCAGTTAACTAAAATCTTACAATAAATTAACATCTGTGTTAATTAAGGAAACTGGCCTGTAGTTTTTTTTTTTTTGTTGGTATGGTTTTTGCCATGTTTGGGGATCAAAGAACTACTTGATGTCTTGGAGGCATCATTAATCAGTCTCGACTCAACAAAAGATCTGTATGAGACAAATAATGGAAACTATAACACTGAGAGCAGTGCTTGATGTAGCTCTGCATGAATTTTCTCAGGTGGCACTTTACACCTGGGAGTGGTGTATGTTACTGTCTTGACCTCCCCAACTACAAAGGTTGAGCAAGCCATATTACAAGGTCCACATTAAGCTTTGGGAGACTGTTGACATTTAGGAAGTTGTTCATCTGCCACAGTTAGTTTTGTGTGATTTATGTTATCATATATGTCCTTAAATCACTAAGCATTTTAGCCATGTCATCTGTTTTGTATAATGGTTTACCCAGTGGTGAATAATTTAGGTAGTAAGATGAAAGTCCTTCTCTTCCATTTCCTTAATGTGAAAGCAAGAAATTCCCCAAATCTAGTTCCCTGTGCCCAAGTCCTTGCAGCTGCTTGTCTCATAAATAAATTGAGATTTATGTCTTTGTAGCGCCTCCAAGTTGAAATATGCTTTGTATGTATATAGGAAGCACTTCTGTACTTAAAAAAATGTGCTTGCTTGCGCCTAATATGGGTCTTTGGACTGCTAGCTCTGCTTCTTAAATATCCTTCTCTATCTTTTTTCATAAATGAAGATTTAAAAGACTTAGGGGGAATTCAATAAAGCCAACACAGAGTGATTTTCCGTGTAGGCATAGTGGCACGGCCCTAACACAGAAACCGACCAGTGAATGATCCAGTAACCAGAGCAGAGGGGCATGCACTAGCGTGTGGATACTAAAGTGTCCGTGGGATGCAAATCACCTCATAAGCTGGTGAAATCCATGCAAATGAGGGCGGTGTGCAATCCAGTAAGCAGAAAGGCACCTGTGTAGGTGCCGAGTTGGTGTCAGAAATGTACACGGAAAAAAACTGTGTACCGAAATGTAAATTTTAAACAAGGGCTGTAAATGCCCCAAAAGAAGATTGGATACTGCAGTGTAGGCATGCAAATGGCCAAAACTGTGGCTAGTGAGTCCAAAAAGTAATGAACAGCAATTTTTTTTTTAAATTCATATATTACGTTTGCTCGACACACAGCAGTGTACCAGCATGCTTTTATGCAAAAAAATAAGTAAAATGCTGAAAAAACATAAATAAGAAATTTGCCAAAATAATGCATTATAGTGCCCTGCATGCAGAGTGTACAATGGTAGGTTGCAGTGGTTGCTAAGGAGGCAGGCCCTGGAGTAGTGAAATATCCAGGGTATATTCAAGTAGGTGTAAGCAAATGAGCTGTGGTTACTGAATAGCAAAAAGAGCCACTGTGTCCACAGTTACAACCTGTGGTAGGACTAGAACCATGTAGGTAGTAGTAGACAGATACCTGACATCAAAAGGGGGGTGTCACCCTATGTTTAAGTGAATTGGAGCTCAGCAGTGCCCATTTGCGCTTAGCCAAGTACTGTTAAGCAGGGGGGGTGACTGATGTTTTTAGCCCCGCGGCGCAAGTTTTAGCTGGTTTATGAAAAGCTGAGCATGCCTGTGCATGGGGAAGTGTCCAAACTGCGGAGCACTGTTTATACTAGTGTTACGGGTTTGCTCACCACACCACAGTGCTTAGCAGTGAAAGAATTTAAAAAATAAATAAATAAAAAAGGAAATAGCCAGGGGAAACCAATCAAGTAGAAATGACTGATCGGCCCTGTTCAACAGACACTGGCCCATTCAAACCCCTGTTAATATACCTGCCAGGTGGAATGCATCATAGTGAGCCAATGATACAGGTTGCATCTGTAGCACACCACTATAAAGTATGCATATACCCTATAATCTGATTTTTTCCCACATACTCTGCACCATTGGAGTACACGCTTGGGAATTTTAACTGACAAAATGATAGGGGCCGCTGCTGCTCTGTTACATTTGTATGTGCTAGAGGCTGAGATCAGTGCTGATGCTGATAATAGGCCCAGACTGAGAAAGAGAAGAATGTTCAGGCCCAGGGTAACCTTCCAGGAGCTACATGAGCTGGAGATTGCAGAGCACTACAAGGTGGATAGGGACATACTACAACAACTGACCGAGCTCTGCCACTCTCAACTCAGACCCAGAGCCAACAGAGGGGAACCCATCCCATTGGAAACAAAGGTATGTGTAGCCCTTAGAAGATTAGCTGCAAGTACTTTTCAGTGACCATCTGGGGTCATAATGGTGGTCTCACAGGCATCTGCATCCAGGGTACTGCACCAGTTCCTGGATGCCATGCAAGCACATGCCAGTGATCACATTTATTTATCCTGCATCCCTGAAGAGAGGGCCAGCAATATGTGTCTCTTCCACCGTGTAGCACAGTACCCTGAGGTACTGGGTGCCATAGACTGTACTCATGTGCACATCAGAGCACCACCCAGTGAAGAGGATAGAGTCTACATCAACTGGAAGAGGTATCACTCCATCAACTGCCAGGTTGTATGCAATGCCCAGGGCATTATCATGAATGTGTGTGCCAGCAATCCTGGCAGTTATCACTACTCCCACATCTGACATGCATCTCAGCTGTACCAGATGTTTCCCAGGGGGACATCCCATACGGCCATCTACTGGAGGATGCTGACTACGCACTGGAACCATGGATGATGACACTTATCAGAAATGCACACACACCTACCGAAAAATGCCATAATGAGGCACATGCACAAACGAGGAACATCACAGAGTGTTGTGTTCGGGCTGGTCACGTCATGGTTCTGCTAAGTCGATATATCTGGTGGAGCTCTGCAGTACTTTCCAGCCACATGTGCACACATATTCACAGTATGTACCATGCTACACAGTATGATCCTACAGAAACAGCTTCGGTAAGGACATCACAGGGAAGGGACACACAAACCCCCCATCAGTGCCAAGGTCCCCATAGCCACAGGGAGACTTGGAGGAGGAACTCCCTGAGCCTGTCCCTGTAGGCAGATGTAGGCATGCCCAGTATGCCCCGGCCTTGGTAAAGAAGTAATGCATAGCACATGCACTGACATCCTCCACAGTTCCCTAGCATAGGTATGAACCTGCCTCATGTATGCAAGGTTATAGAGTGGGCTACTGGGATAGCTGCAGACAACTGACAGCTATGTGGGACAACAGGAACTCTCTGCCCAAGACTGGCTGCCCCATAATATGCAATAGGTCCCAAGCCAGCAAAACCCACTGCGCAATGCGAGGGAATTACAAAAAGTAGGGTTATAGGACAGATGCTTGACTGTTGATGCTAGCAACCCCCAACACACCTGTGTTCACATACAACTACAGTAACATGATGTTTGCAAGGTAACAGCAGCAGACCACACAATCCAGGCGCTGTCCCAATTAACCTGGTGACATGTTCCATTTCCACAGTATGCAGGATTTGATGTGCTATGTATGTCTGTGGTTGATAGTGTCAGGAATTATACTGCACTGTCTGGTGGCTGTCATGGCTTAGTGAACTAAGTACATTACCATGTTTGATGGTGCTCATAGTTCGAGACTGACTGCACCTACTATTTTGCATGTGAGCTACACCTATGGTAGAAGTTCCACAGACTGTCCATATATCACTATTTGTTACTGCAAGAAAGCTGGAGAAAGCAAGACACAAATGAGGGAGAGGTGCCACAGATATGGAGAGTGCACAGCTCTGAGTTACCTAGACAGTGGCTACTAGAACAGCAGGTTGTAACAACCAGAGTAGCACCAGGATGTACAGGCCATCATGTAACTGTGTCAGTACTTCCAAGTCAGTGGGCACCATCATACCCCTCAAATGTCCATTGTCGCAGAATGTCCACATTTTTGCCTCATATTTATGGTCCGTTTTCGTAACATTGCATTTTTCTGGCAAACTAGTGGCAAATCAGTAAAGTTTAACGTGAGAAGATAAATTGACAGGTAATAGTGACAAGGATAGGATTAGTTATTTGGACGTGAGTCTTTGGAAAGACAAGTGTAAATTCTGTTTTCAGTCATGTGTCTACAGTAAACCTACCTTCTCTAACAATTATCTGGAGTTTAAAAGTAGCCATCCCCAACATGTTAAAATAAATATTGTGAAGGGGCAGATGGTCTGTATAACAAGAATATGCTCAGATTTTGATATAGTGAAGATTGAAATGTGTACCTTGGTTAACTTGTTTGTAGCAAGAGGATACCCTTTGGAATTCATTTTACCCATACGTGACCAAGTAATTGGAGAATGGGGAGGCAGTTACAAACCCCTACTAGGGGTAACCCAGAACAAAGAAGTAGTTGATCCCCATGCAAAGGGTAAGGATTATTCCTATTCAATGGTGTTAACATATGGGGAAACTTGTGATAAAATTAGAGAAATTTTGAAGGAAAACTGGGTACTCTTCAAAGGAAACGAAGAGCTCTTAGGGATTATAGGTGATGGACCTACTTTTTCCTATAGGACCAACAGTAACTTAAAATTACTGTTGGAACATCCTACTTAGCACAAAATTAAAACCCCTAAAGGGACCACTAGGTGTGGGGCATGTGATTATTGTAAATTTGTTATTACTACCCCTACTTTACAAGTTGGTAAGAATATCTTAGTAGTGAGGTTAGCTACTGGCTCTTGTACTACCACAGGGGTTGTTTATATTGCTGTTTGTCAGGTTTGCCAAGATTTTTATGTGGGTAAAACCGAGAGGAGGTTTAGCAGAAGGATATATGAACATCTTTATAGTATCAACAAACAGGATGATAACAATGCACTGTTTCGATGCATAAAAATTAACCCTGATCAGTTTTTTGTTTGGTATATTGGAAGTGGTTGGTAAGGATTTTAGGGGGGTGATTGGAAAAATAGAATAGATAGGGTTGAAATGAGCTGGCAACTAAAGTTGAATGCCACAGTCACCCCAGGTATTAATGATAATATTTCTATCAAACCTGAATTAAAACTTAGAGCAACTAGATTATAATAGTTTGTTTTAAATGTGTTCCTTCTTGTTCTACACCATTACTTTTGGCCAAAGTGTTTTTTGTTTGATTTATTTGTTTATTTTCTAAGTTAATAGTTTATCTTTTAGTGGGACTAAAGGTTGTAGTACCATTTTAACAACTAATTGGAAGGGGTTAATAGGGGGAGTGTTCTTATATAAGGATGTAATTTTGAATTTATACACAGTTCTGATGGTCTTGATGACAAAAGTGCATGACTGTGGTTTTACTTGAAGTTTTATTTATTGCTTTTTGCTATATCGTTGTGTCTATTCTGACCTGTGGAATTAAAACATTGCTGCTACACTTGTGGGTCTGGTCTGTGCTACAACAGGAGTGACTTTTTTCTTTGTGACTTTTATCACTCTAGTACCAGGAATTTGTGTGTTTGACGTGAGAAGATACTGACAGACAGTTGAGATGCACACTTCATACCCATAAGAATATTCATGCTAATATAAAACCTGTTATTCTACCAACTGTCTAACTTTGTAAGAGCATATATTAAAAACTTGTCACTATGTTTGTGCCTATGTCTGTGTCCCACTTTTATATATGGCTTTGTCCAGATTTCTTGCTCTAAGAGATTGAGAGGTATGGGCACCATGTAGCCGTATAATAACAGTACAACACAAACCATTTGAGGACCAAAGCAAACACATGGGGCGCAAGGCTGGACATCCTGAAAAACAAGTACAGTCAGAGGTGTGAAGTCTGTAACCCTGTGTGTGGTGTTACATCACATACTCCAGTCACAGCATACCTGCAACTACATATACCAGCAACTGTGGAGAAAGCCAGGAACTGGAGCAGGGTAGGACAAAGGCCCACATATAAAGAGAAGGGGAACTAATGGCCAGACAAATGTAGAAAGTGCAGAATAGAACAGTTTGTGCAGTAGCATGGGTTCCCAGCAGTGTATGGACTCAGTAACCCAAATGTCTGTCAGCGGTTCCTCATGTCATTCTATAATGATCTGCCAATGATGTACCAGGAAATCACATTGCTATGTAAAATGTACCAGACATATGATGCAAAACCACTCAGGTTAAAACAGCCCTCTCCAAAGCCAAAAACACAGCGTCGATGGGACTGGATGGTGTCCCAGGCTGCGTCCTACATGAGCTCAAAGATGAACTAACCCCTCACCTAAACACACTGTTTAAACTCAGCCTTTCCACAGGCTACGTGTCCAAAGAGTGGCACAGAGCAATGGTTATTCCGCTCCAAAAAGGTGGGGCCACAACAGACCCCGGGAACTATTCCCTTATAAGCCGGACTAGCTTGGTCTGCAAAGCTATGGAGTGCATCATCATGAATCTCATTAGCAGAGACATTGGAAACCTCCAAACACTGGACTCTACCCAGTTCGGCTTAGTTAATGGCAGATCATGCCTCCTAAACCTGGTGGACATCTTTGAGACGGTTACCAAGGCTATAGACGAGGGAAAGGTGGTCCACACAGCCTACCTAGACTTTGCAAAGGCCTTTGACACCATTTCCCACTCAGGTATTATAGATAAGCTCACCAGCTTGAACATAAACCCATATGTCACGAGATGGGTTGCCAACTGGCTCCCGGACAGAACCCACATGGTAAGAGTTGCAGGAGCTAGGTCTGACTCTAAACCGGTTACCAGTGGTGTTCCCCAGGGCTCAGTCCTAGGACTCCTCCTGTTCGGCATATACTTCTCAGAAGCACAGGCAAGCACAGGAGGACTGTGGCTGACCAAGTTCGCAGACGACTGCAAACTAGGGGCTATAATTGACTCTCCGGCTGACACAGACATACTCCAAAAGGGTCTCACTGAGACAGATACCTGGTGTCAAAACCATGGCCTCAAGCTAAATGCCACAGAGTGCATAGTCATCCCCTTTGGAAAAAACAAAGTACCCACAAACTACCACATAGGTGGTAGCCCCCTAAATACGGAAGACGTAATAAGGGATCTGGGGACCCAAGTAGATAGTAATCTCTCCTTTGATAATCACATTGCCATAGTGGTTAGAAAATCCTTCTATATGGCCCACCTAATCACAAAAGGGTTTGCCTCCAGATCGAAAGAGGTCATTGGGCCCCTCTATGCATCATTCATCAGACCCATCATAGAGTACAGTGCCCCATTTGGGATGTACCTTACAAGACACCTGCAACAACTGGAAAGACCACAGAAGTACCTCACCAAGTGGATCACTTGCCTCAAGCAGATGCCCTATGCAGCTCGACTGAAGAAACTCCAGCTGTACTCAGTTGCATACCGCCTACTCGGAGGTGATCTCTGCCTAACATACAAGGCCATGTCCAATCCAGAATTGATGGACATGCTCCACCTAAAGAAAACCATATCCCCTCAAGCCACATGTTCCAGGGATCTAAACCTCACCACAACAATAAATAGGACGTGCTGTAGGGATAGATTCCTGTCCCAGAGACTTCCCATGCTCTGGAACAAGATTCCAGTCACCATTAGGCAGAGCTCCTCGCTAACCCTCTTCAAGAGAAACCTTGATGAGTGGATGGGAAACAGAAAGTTTACCCCAGGGATCACTTCAATGGCTCTGTTAGACAGAGGCACAGGGAACTAATCTAAGAGGGGGGGGGGGGCAAAAGCCAGCACATTCCGGCTAGGCTTATAAATGCCTTCGGGCAGATAGTCTAGTACCTACCTATGAACCTATAATTTCTGCGCAAGTACCCTAATACAGTACTTGGACCCAAAGAATCCCCCAGGAGCCTTAGGAGGGGGAAGGAGGGTGGGAAGTGATGAATGAATGAAGATCAGCAATACAGATGGAACGCTATGGTATGACATAACTTCTTTATCTGATGTTGTTAATCTCATTCATTCATCACTGATGGGGCAGAGTCCCCAGCTACCTTGCGTCACTTGGGTGGCCCTAATGGAAGAATATTCCTGAGCAGCATTGAGCCAAAGGAAGCTCTCCCCTGGAGACCAAATCTAATTTGTAATGAGTTATAAAGGTATGAGGATATCATCCATAGAAGCTCTTGAGTGGAACACCACGGAAGTTGCCATTGATCTGGTGGAGTGCGCTTTGATTTTCTGTGGTATTGGTTCTTTTTCATGATGATAAATAAAGAGTATACAGTCTCTGAGCCATTTAGATAAGGTTACCCTAGAAACTGATTTTCCCATTTTAGAACCAAAGAATGATATAAATAGCTGGTCCAATTTGCACATTGTTTTCGTCCTATCTAGGTAGAATCTCAACTGCCTGTGTACATCTAACGAATGCAGACAGTACTCTCCTTTATTAGAAATATTGGGGGAAAGGACTGGTAGGTCAATAGTCTGGTTAACAGAGAAGTCAGAAATTTCTTTGGGGAGAAAGGAAGGATTTGTCCGGAGTGATACTCTGCCTTTGTGGAAAATTAAATAGGGATGTTTTAGGCATAGAGCGTGGAGCTTGGAAATACCCCTAGCTGATGTGATGGTCACTAGAAAATGAGATTTCCAGGATAAGAACGTAATGTCACAAGTTGCTGCAGGTTCAAAGGGGCGTTGAGTCAAAGATTGTAGGACTAGTGTGAGACTGCATGGTTCTATAGGTTGTTTGATTGGAAGTCTAATGTGAGAGACTCCTGTTAGAAAGGTTTTACATAGATGATGTGAGATGAAGGATGAATTCCCAAAACCATTATGAAAATTTGAAATGGCAGCTAGATGAACCCGTGTAGTAGAGGCTGCAGCACCGTCTTAAAAGAAATTTGACAAGTAATCTAGCACTGCAGTAACCTGGGTTGAGTATGGGTCTAGATTCCTCTGCTTAGAATAAATTGAAAATCATTTCCATTTGTCAATATAAAGTTTCCTTGCGGATGGTTTGTGAGAAGCCAGAATAATGTCACACATGGGATGAGAGGTTATTCTGCCTGGCGGTCAACGGAAGTGGAGAAACCAAGCTGTCAGCATGAGACTTGTTAAGTTCGGGTGGCTCAACCCTTGGGGGTGAGAAATCAGATCTGGAGTTGGATCCAGAATCCATTGTCTGCACAGTAGGTGATGCCAAAGAAAAGGGAATCATACTTCTCAAGGCCAGTAAGGGGCTATGAGGATCACTTTGCTTTTCAACCGAAGAGCTTTCTTCAAAAATTGGGAAATCAGAGGGCTGGTAGGGTATAGATATAGAAGTCCCGTAGGCCAATCTTGGATAAGAGCATCCCTTGGGAACTCCCACTGCGGGGGAATTAGGGCAAAATAGTTACTGCATTTGTGGTTTGATGGGGAGGCAAATAGGTCGCAGCAAGGCTGGCCCCAGTGGTTGAAATTTTCGTCGCTACAGACAGATTGAGGAACCACTCATGAGGCAGGAGAATACATCTGCGCAGCTTGTCTGCAATCACGTTGGAATTCCCGGGAATATGGGTTGCTATCAGAAAGCGGTTAGAAGCTATCGCCCATTGCCAAATTCTCATGGCCTCTCGACATAAGGGGAAGGATTTGGTTCCTCCTTGTTTGTTAACATACCAGACTACTGACATGTTGTCTGATTTGATGTCAATTGTCCCCAAAGGAAGGACAGACTGGAATGCATGCAACGCTAAAAGCACTCCCTCAGTTCTAGGACATTAATATGCAGATTGGCTTCTATTGTGGACCACGTGCCTTGGACTGTCATTCCCTGAAAATGCCCCACCCCCTTCCTATCAGAGAAGCATCTGTGGTCAGTGGCTTTGGGCTGAGGAGGGTGGAAGGGATGACTCCAAAGCTCTATTTTTGGCCTCATCCACCAAAGCAGGTCCTGTTTGCAATGATTGGTTATCCGAATCTGAAAAGACAAAGGGTGATGATTTGGGTACCACTGAGGTAATAGAAGCCATTGAAGGAGTCTCATTTGAAGTTTTGCAAGAGGCAGCATTGGTATAGAAGCTGCCATGGAACCAAGGAGTTGGAGGACCTTCCGTGCTGAAACTTTGTTTTGACGGACTATCATCCGGAGTTGGAGTCTCAATCTTTGTAGTCTGTGATCCGGGAGAGACCCTAAACAGGAGTCAGTGTTGAATAATGCTCCTATGAACTCTATAGACTGGGTCGGCATCAGGTTGGATTTCTCCCAATTTATTGAAATTCCCAAAATTTTGACCCGGGAAGGAGTGCAATTCATGGTCGTCAACAGTAGATGCCTGGTGGGGGCGGTAAGGAGCCAATCGTCCAAATATGGAAACATCTGGAATCTTTGCAGTCTCAAGTGAGTTGTTATTACTGCCATGCACTTGGTGAACATTCTGGGGACTGTAGAGAGTCCAAAAGGTAGAACACGGAATTGGTAGTCATTGGCTCCTAGGTGGAAGTGAAGCAACCTCCTGGAGCGTTTGTCCATTTTGATGTGATAATACGCGTCCTGGAGGTGCATGGAGCACATCCAATCACCTTTTTCCAAAAAAGGGAGAATGGACTGAACCGTGACCATCCTGAATTTTCTTTGGGTGACAAACTTGTTTAACTTGCTGAGATCCAAAATGGGTCTCCAGTCCCCTGTCTTTTTTGGCACCAAAAAGTATCTTGAGTAGAACCGAATCCACATTGGTCTGGTGGGATTGCTTGGATAACTCTTTTTGACACAGCTTTTTTCTCTCTAGAGCTGCTTCTTCCCTTTGACTGGGTGGGACGTCACAAATTCGTCTAGGTGACTTTGGGTAAGAATCAAAGGGGATGTGGTAGCCTGTGTTTATCGATTGCCAGGCAGCATGGTGCAGAGAGAAACGTCCCCCGACTGCTTCCAGTGGAAAGCAATCGAGCCACTGTTCAGGAACGCTTGCAGGACTGTCCAGAGAAAGAATCTCTGGGTCCTTGATTACGTGGGCCCCCTCTGCCTCGGTAGGGGCATCTTCCAGAAGATTTACCCCTTCTGCCCCTGGGGGGGGGGTGAACTCACCATGTCTGTGATGAAAAGGACCCTGAGACTTCTTGTGCCACAACTTTCCACTCCTCTGATTCCTGGAGATGGAATGCTGCGGGGGTGGGGGCATGCACCTACGTCAGACAGGGTCTTACTGTCCTTCTCACACCTGGCTAGAGTGTCCTTCACTTTTGAGCTGAACAGGGAAGATGTTTCAACTCGAGCGCTCAGGAAAGAAGAGTTAAAGGGGTTCGCAAAATCATAAATGCACATCCAGTCGTGGCATCTCATAACTACGCCTGAACCCATTGCTGTTGCCACCCCTTCAGTTGCATGGGATATTAACCTCATGGACGTGTTTGAAATGGATTCCAGGGTTGCAAGCTGCGAGACAACTTTGTCACTCATCTCATCAGACATCTGTCCTGATAGAGTTCCAGAGAGTTCAAAGATTAAGTCTCTTTGGAGTCTCGTAAAATGTGCCAAATATTTCAAGGACCGTATGGCAAAGGTCAATGAAGCAAAGATTGGCTTCCCTAATCTGTCCACCGCCCGGGCCTCCCTGTTAGGCAGATGAAGAGTCTGGCTCTGGTCAGCAAACTCTTTCTTGGTGGCCGCCGCCACCACCATAACATCCATTGGCAAATCTTTAGACCAATGTAGGCTGTCCTCGGGAGGGGGGATAGAATTTTATCTGGTCTCTGCGGGATTGGCTCAACCGAATCAGGATTCTTCCAGACGTGTTGCACCACAAGCTGGACTAGCTCATCTGCAGGCTGGATCACCCAAGAGGTAGTTGGATGGGCATGAAAGGCCTGCAGGAAGATGAACTCCTCGGAGGAAGGGTGGTTGGACTTCCAGTCACCCCGTTTCAACGTTTCAAGGATGTCTCCAAAGGAGACGTCTTCAGGAGGTGACCATGGGGACCCTTCCCCTTCATCGTAATCCGTGTCCTCTGTAATAGACTCCTCAGGGGAGTCTACGTGCTTCCTCTTGCACAACTTCTTCTGTGGCACCTCTTCAGTGGGAACTTCTGAGGAACACTTGGAAGAATGGACACCCTGCAGTGGGGTTTCCTGCAGCTCTCGTGCCCGATGTCCCAAACTAGTGGATTGTGTCAGCTGCAGCTCAGAGGGAAGAGACGTCTGTGGTTCTGACTCCAGCGGTTTGCTTCCAGAAGCAAGATCCCTCTCCATCGCCCAGAAAGCAGGCCTACCTGAAGAGGGATGGGAGCCTGGAAGCAAGAGCGACAACCTCGGAACCGGGTCACACCCCGCTCCGTCAAACCTCCTCCTGAGAGAGGAACCTCAAGAAGGATCAGTGCCGACAGAACTCCTGGCATCATGGATGGAACCATAGACACGCTCGGGACCATACTCGGCACTGAAGAGCCCGTAGCCTAACTCTTATCCTGAGGAAGACCTGGCACTGAAGGAACCAAAGGCGAAATTAAGAAGGTTCGTGGTCTGCACTCTTGTGGGAGAAGAGGCTCGACTCTGCCCTTCTGAGCTGGGAATTTCTGGTTAAAGGTTTATAGTGCCTGAATATTTGAACTGTATCTTACTGAAATTGGTTCACCTTGTTTGCTCTAGCATAGACTAGATCCAGGCCTGCTGAATCTAGCTTTGTTTATATGCTTGTTGTTTGTTTGATTGTTATTTCCCTGGAAGCTAATTCCACCTAATACGCAACTTCTCAGCGCTTCTGTGGATCGCTAGTGATATCTGCATTGCTTACTGTACTTATTTCCTTGTTTCACTTGAAAGAAAGTTACTGGTTGTCGTTTTTGCATTTAGTTACTTGTAACACATTGCACTCAAGTTACCTGGCACTTGCTCACTAAAGCAATTATATAAGTCAGCACTAAAAATTAAAAGCACTACACCCTCACTCCCCACTGGCCCTTGTTTTCAATTAAGGAATTCCCAATATTAATGTGATAGTGTTCAATCTCGCCGTTTGTTCTTACACATGGGTTCGGAGCCGATCCTCGGCTCGCGTCGGCCTCTGCAAGCTCTGCATCGAGAAGAAGCTCGAGACAATCTAATACCCACAATCCCCTCTGCCTTTACCTCAGATCTAGTTTGCCGCTGCTGCATTTGGGGAGCTAGCTCGAGGGTTTTCTAAGCTAAGATATAACTTTTTGTTGTATTTTACTAAGAATCTTATTTAACTTGATACTGTTAGTATAGCCTGGTGTGATTGTGTTCTGGTTCCGTAGTTCTTTGGTACCGTTAACCCGTATCGGTATTTTTGTATCGGGGCCTACACCCTTACCATTACTGTTATTTTGAGTCAAATTTACCTAATTGTGACTAACCGGATTTGACATTTACCTGATTGTGACATTTACCTAATTGTGACTATTTTAACCGGATTTGTATCTAGACTTGTTTATTACCTACAATGTCTGAGAAAGCAAAGTCTGGTTTCAAGCGTTGTCAGTGTGGCCAAAAAATGTCGGTCACTGACAACCATAGTTCCTGTGTCTACTGCCTTGGCCCTCTCCACTTACAAGAGGATTGCTCCATTTGTCACTCTTTCAGTGGGAGGGTCATGACAGATAGGCAGGAAACTAATGGACAGGGTCTGTTGAAACCAGCTTTCCAGGAGGCTTTGGATGCTTCTGACCAGGCATCAAGTCCTCTAAGGAGCCCAAGTCATCGGCTCCGAGCTCTTCTTCTAAGGTTAGATCACCGGTTCCACAGACTTGGGCCGAGTGTTCAACTGGTGTCGGTTCCTGAGCCTCGAGTCTTGGAACCGGTGATGGGCCATATTGAGGTCGGCTCCGTCTTGGTTCCTTGACGACCTCCTCCTCCAAACTTCGGATGTCGATGTGGATCGTGTGGTGCAGAAGCTGCTGGAGCATTCGCCCTCTCTAAACTTATTTCGGTTTCCACCCAGCTGGTGTCGAAACTTGAAAGCCTTCCTGTATCTCCATCCATTCCTCCTCCGAGACCGATTCAGTCTTCGGAGCCGGAAGAGGCTGATCTGCTGATTGTGGAGCCCTCGGGTCCAGAACCGTCCTTTCTCGGTTTGTTCCCCTCACCTCGACTGGCTGACCCGCACCGGAGTCTCGAGCCGACGGTCTGTTCTTGGTTCAGGGCGAGAGTCGAACCGGCGTGTCGGTTCCAACTCTCCCTCGGGGCCTCGCACGGATCGATTCGCCGTCGCCCGGGTCGATGCCGTTCGTGCCCGTGTCGGGATTCTTCCCATTTCTTGAGCCGGGGATTCTTCGATGCGGACCTGATGAGGAAGGTGTTGTCTACCCAGACAACCACATCAGTGGAAGCAGTTTCTCCTCCCCATAAAGGACCTTTGTCTTCATCTGCACCCACGGCCACATCCAAGCGTCGGGCACCAGTGTCTCAGCCACCCCTGGAGGGTGCCCCCTCTTCCTCGAGGCTTCTTTGGATGCTCCCACGAGGAAGTCCCTAGGAAGAGACTGTGTAAGAGGAGACACTTGGATTCTCCACAAGAATCCATAACATCTGATACTGACTTAGATGAGTCAGAAGGGTCCCTAAGTCACCTTCAGAAGATGTCTCTTTTTCAGACATTTTGGAGATCCTGAAGCAGAGAGGTGACTGGCAGTCCCTTCCCCCTTCTGAGGATGAGTCAGTTCTGCTGAAGGCATTTGGTGCTCGCCCTTCCTCCTCCTGGGTCACTCCGCCCTTGACGAACTAATGGAACTTATTGCTCGGGGGTGGGGAGGCTCCTGACACAGTGGAACCTGTTCCCAGGAAACCGAACAAGTACATCACAGCACCTCAGGATAAGTCCTACCTTACTAAAGGAGTTCCAGTAGACGCTATGGTGGTGGCTGCAGCCACGAAAAGGAGATGTCGAGTCTTCTTCGTCTGTCCATCCGCCTAATAAAGATTCTAGAGCGATGGATAGATATGGGGCGCATTTTCAGTTCAGCGGCTTTTCCATGCGGTCCCTGAACTATTTGACCCATTTTACACGTCTGCAGAGGATCTAGTCAAAGAGTTGGGAGATACCCTCCAGGGTTCTACAGATGCAGCTGTCTCAGAGAAAGTGACAGCGCAACTTAATACCCTAACATCGATTGTTAACTTCGTCCATGAGGCTGATTTCCTATGCAGAAGGTTCGGTAGGGCAGCAGCTTCAGCGATTGCTCTTCAGAGACAATCCTGGATGGAAGCCTTCAAGTCTTCCTTTACAAACGCCCATTTGACGGTGCCAATCTTTTGGCCCCAAGGTAAAGGAGACCCTTACCGGTTACGTGTGAACAAGAGGGAAAGACTCTGTCTGCTGTCGGAGTCCGTTTTCCACCCCAACCAGACCGTACCCCAAAGGGCAACGCGGTGGGAAAATGTGGTTTCGGAAACAAAATCAAGGGTCTTTCCGGGCACACAGGGTGATGCCCTCTAGAGGCAGAGGAGGGGCAGAGGTGGATGGCGGCAGAGGGGTCCGCAACATCAAGGTGACAGGGATACACTCCCTGGTAAACCTTTCCAGCACTCCTGAGAGGAGGCCCGACTGTCCTGCTCTGGAGGCAGTCGGGGTCGCTTTACCCTCAGGCCTGGCAGATATAACTACAGACAATTGGGTAAAAGCGTAGTCACCAGAGGTTACACCATACCCTTTCTATCTTATCCCATTCCAAAGAAAAGACTCCCAGATGTACCGCCCATCTGCGAGAGCCAGCAGCTTTAGAAATTTCAAAGCTGTTAGACAAAGAGTCATCCAGCCAGTCCCAGCGGACCAGCAAGGATTCGGGACTTACTCAAGGTTCTTTTTAGTTCCAAAGAAAACAGGGGACTGGAGGCCCATTCTAGACCTGAGTTACCTCAATACTTTCGTCAAGAAAGAAAAGTTCCGAATGGTCACGCTTCAGTCGATCCTTCCATTTCTACAGAAGGACGAGTGGATGTGCTCAATAGATCTAGAGGATGCATACTACCACATCAAGATGGCCAGGGCATCAGGGATCATTCTGGGAGCCAGTCGCTTGCG
The DNA here is from genome assembly GCF_019279795.1 of Protopterus annectens. Lineage (NCBI taxonomy): Eukaryota > Metazoa > Chordata > Ceratodontiformes > Protopteridae > Protopterus > Protopterus annectens. Next base: position 151,385,686 of record NC_056740.1, read on the forward strand.
ATTTCGAGCCCTGCCCTTTGGTCTGACTTCAGCGGCCAGGGTCTTCACCAAATGCATGGCAGTGGTAGCATCTCACTTGAGACGTCAGGGATTCCAGGTGTTTCCATATCTGGACGACTGGCTCCTTTCAGCCACCACCCGGCGTCAACTACTGCAGGCCAGAGACTATGTTCTTCAACTGTGTGTTCACCTAGGGATCTCCGTAAATTTCGAAAATCCTTACTTCAGCCATCACAAAATATCTTGTTCATAGGAGCAGAGTTAAACACACGGCAATTAATTCTGAGGCTTCCCACAGAAAGGATAGTATCGCTGCAAACTCACATCGTCTTTTGCTCTTGTCAAGGAAATCTCCTGCAAAACTAGTTCTGAAGGTGTTGGGCCTCATGTCAGCCTCCTTATTGCAATTCCCTGGGAAGGCTGCACATGAGAGTTCTTCAATGGCTACTGTTTGCTCAATGGTCATTTCAACAGCTACCTCTAACACACGAGATTCTCATAACAAGGACTTGCAAAACAGACCTAAACTGGTGGCTCCAAACGTGCAACCTTTCCCAGGGGAGGCCGTTTGTGTTACCCGCCTACAGTTACGGTGACCACGGACGCTTCCCTGATAGGGTGGGGGGGCATCTTTCAGGGACAGACAGTCCAAGGCGAATGGACCAATTTGGAGTACAATCTGCACATCAATGTACTAGAGTTGAGGGCAGTGTTTCTAGCGTTGCAACACTTTGCTCCCCTTCTTCCTCTAGGGACTATTGCAGTTCAGGCGGACAACATGTCGGTAGTCTGGTACATAAACAAACAAGGGGGAACCAGGTCCTATCAACTATGCAGAGAGGCCATGAGAGTTTGGCAGTGGGCAGAGTCCACGGGTCACTTTCTAATAGCAACGCACATCCCGGGGTCATCCAACGTCATAGCCGACAAGCTGAGCAGAGCAATTCTGCTACCACACGAGTGGTCTCTGAAACAGTCAGTGGCGAAAAGGATTTTTCGCATGGGGCCAGCCTTCCTGCGACCTGTTTGCGTCTCAATGAACGCCAAATGCAGGAGCTACTTTGCCCTATTACCTCCAGGGAAGTCCCCAGGGACGACTGGTTTCTGATTGGCCCCGGGACTCCTGTGCATTTCCTCCATTTCCTCTGATACAAATTTCTCCAGAAAGCCAGGAACCTTCACAGGACGATAATTCTCATTGCTCCATTCTGGCCTCGTCAAATTTGGTTTCCCTCTCTGAAAACTCACTGCATTCGGGGACCCTGGATTCTGGACCCAGAGCGGATCTGTTGACTCACTCGTCAGGGGTTCCCCATCCAGCTCCTGTCACTCCATCTAGCAGCTTGGCTGCTCCAATTCCCAACTTAGCCAGGTCTGATCTCTTGTCACCAGCAGTTCAGAATATATTAGTGGCTTCGCATAAGGCTTCCACTACTAAAACATATACTAGCAAATGGAAGCGGTTTGTATTCTGGCGAATACACACCACATTGATCCCTTTACAGCTCCTTTGAATAAGATTTTAGAGTTCTTGACAGACTTATTTCATCAGGGTGCTTCTCCTGCTACTCTAAGAGTTCAATTGGCTGCCATTTCAATTTCCATGTGGAAGAGTGTGGAGCTCCTATCATGGCTCACAGACTTTGTAAAGCCTTCTTAAAAGGAGTTTTTCATATTAGACCTCGGTCAGATCTCCGTCACCTTGGAGTCTAAACTTGTTACTATATAAATTAATGTTGCCCCTTGAACCTGCCTCTTCTTGCCCATTAAAATTTTTGTCCTGGAAAACTCTCTTTCTGGTAGCCATTACTTCTGCTAGACGAGTGTCTGAACTTCAGGCTCTCTCCATCAAGCACCCTTATCTAATCTTTCACTCTGACAGAGTTTCTCTGTACCAATTCATCCTTCCTCCCTAAAGTGTGTTCTATTAATAACATTAATCAGTCCATTGAATTACCCACTTTCTTCAAAAACCACTCCAACAAAATGGAGTATATGTTACACAAATTGGATGTTCACAGACAGCTAAGGTTTTATTTGGATAGAACAAAAGATCACAGGAAAACAGATCAACTCTTTGGCTTTTGCTGATAGCAGGAAAGGACTTGCAGTTACCAAAGAACTCTTTCAAAGTGGTTATCTGATTGTATAATCTATGTATACGATTCTGCAAATCAACCCCTTCTAAACAAACCCAAGGGACATTCCACAAGATCAATATCACGTCTTTGGCTCATGCAGCTCGCCTACCTCTGGATGCTATTTCAGCGGCTGCTACCTGGTCTAAGCCACATACATTTATTTCTCATTATAAAGTAGATAAGGTTTCTAGTGACAGAGCAACCTTTGGTTCCACTGTGCTCAAGAACGTCCTCCGTGAGTTCCTCAGGATTTAGGAGCTAGGACGCTACCCATGTGTAAGAACAAGGAGATTGAACACTATCACATATAGAAGTTATGTACTCACCATAACGTTCCATGTGGAGTGTTCATCTCCTTTGTTCTGACAGTCCCTCCCACCCTTAGGAGGAACGTTCTTTGATGCCTGGCCAGTAGCATTGTTACTACTGTCTTATTCTCTGTACATAGTTGGTATACACATATACTTATATGTGTCTGTTATGTATGTATACATGTATGGCATGAATGTTCTGTTATGTAGATTGGTTTGCTTGCAAACTAGATCTGAGGTAAAGGCAGAGGGGGATTGTGGGTATTAGATTGTCTCGAGCTTCTTCTCGATGCAGAGCTTGCAAGAGGCCGGCACGGAGCCGAGGATCGGCTCCGAACCCATGTGTAAGAACAAAGGTGAGATGAACACTCCACATGGAACGTTATGGTGAGTACATAACTTCTATTTCTAGCATGTCCAAAGGTCAGTTGTCAATCTTCTCTCTGGTCCAGCTGGTGAATCTGGGAATCTTGAGGCAATGTTATAACTGCCTCATGTACACAGACAGCCCTCTCCTCCTCCCACATAACACAAATACTTGCGAGAGATGCAGCTATTTAGCCAAACTGGAGGCTGAGCTCTCTCAACTCAGGACTGGCAAGACCAGACAGGAGGAGAAGGCAACTACACACACCACAAAACCAGCCTCACATAATGCTACCACTCCACTGAATCAAACACATAAACACACAAAGACATACTCGGAGGCTCTGAGTAAAAATTTACCTAAACAGCAGAGGCCTCCAAAGCAGACACCCAAACAACTGCTACCTCAAGACACCCCACAAGCAACACATAAACCACAAAAGCAGTGTGCAAAGCAGTCACAGCCCTTAAGGCCAAATACAACACCAAACATACTTGTCATAGGTGACTCCATAGTCAGACACACTGACGTCCCACTCACCAGGCTGAACAAGGAGAGGGTCACAGTAAGCTGCCTATCGGGCTAGAATCCGCCACATAACACAAGCACTCGGGTCACTCCACGGCAAGTACAAATATGACACAGTCATTGTCCATGCTGGTGTGAGCGACCTGAGACATACCTCCCTGGACTACATGAAAAGAGACATAGAGGAGCTCTCTGATTACGTAGCCCAGGCAGGTATGACCCTAACCCTGAGCAGTATCCTTCCTTCACCAAGAATGATGCCACAATATAGAGACAAGATGATCAGCTTTAACAATTGGCTTAATGTCTGGTGTCATTCAAAGGGGATCCAGTGTCTGTCTGCCTGGGATGACATGCTTGACAAGCCACGCTGCTTCGCAAGGGCGGCTTGCACCTGTCACCCTGGGAGTCCGGAGATTGGATAAGGCTCTTGCCACCCCCATAGTGCCTTTTTAGGCAAGGCTCAAATTCTAAACCTACCACCCTAGAAAACAAAAATGGGAAGAAACTGAGGGTAATGCTGCTCAATGCCAGAAGTCTAAATCTCAAAATGCACGCACTCGAGGCCCTTCTCAGTATGGAGAACATCGATGTCTGTGCTGTAAGCGAAACCTCGCTCAAGGCTCCTGAGAGCACCCCGGCACTAGTAGGTTTTCCCTCATATCATGCGTTCGCCCCAAAACCGGACCACACCACAAAAGGAGGGTGTATCCATATTCATAAAGGATACCCACACCTCCAGGTTGGTGGCAACTCACGAAGCCGGAAACCATCCAGGTGCAACTAACCATAGGCAAAACTGCTCTACAAATTGTAGCATGCTACAGGCCACCCTCTCAAACTCAGGAACCCCACACAGCCTTCCTGAAGACACTGGAGGGTATAAATGTATCTCCAAACACCATCATATTGGGTGACTTCAACTACCCGAATATAGACTGGGAACATTACTCAAGCCCTAACTTTCTAGCCCAACGGTTCCTGGAGTTCATAAATTCAAATGCCATGGAACAGCTAGTCACTGTTCCCACGAGAGGAGAAAATATACTAGATCTCATTGTCACAAACATGGGGACAAAATGCTCCACACCGAAGTATATCCCTCATTGGTGAGATATGATCATAAACTAATCTCACTGGAAATCCACATCCCGCCCCCACCCCAAACAACAAAGACCATAGTGAAGAACTTCTCTAAAGCAAACTTCACACTACTCAAGACTGGTGTGGTATCCTTCAAGGCCCCTGAGCCAGTGGAAACCACAACCCAAGCTGCGAAGCCCTTACAAATGCCTTCTATGAACACCTCCAGGACTGCATGGATCAGGCAATCCCAAATAAAACCAAGACTCTTTCCACAAAGGGCAAACGTCCAGTCTGGTGGACCCCAGCCATTAACAAACTTTACAATAAGAGGAGAAAGCTATTACATGATAGAACAAAATCCATAAAAGGGAAGTCACCCTGATCATTATTAGTAAAAAATTACGAGCACTCATAAAATCAACTAAGGCCAATTTTGAGAGAAAAATTGCCATGGATTCAAAGGACAATCATAAGGCCTTTTTCAGCTATGTTAGAAACCTGGGTGGAAACTCCCAGATATGCTCAGAATTAGTCCAAAATGATACAAAAATCACTGAACCCACAGACATTGCCAACATACTAGTGCAAACTTCACCCCCCTCTCCCCCCCTAAAGGAGAGATAACTATCCCAGCCGAGTGTAGCCTCCCGGACATCTCAAATGCGCAGGTGAAAGCTGCTCTCTCTAAAGCTAAAAACACAGCATCAATGGGACCGGATGGTGTCCCCGGCTGTGTGCTACACGAGCTAAATGAGGAATTAAACCCGCACATAAGGCAGCTGTTTAATCTCAGCCTTACCACAGGATACGTGCCCAAGGAGTGGCGTACGGCAACTGTGGTCCCACTCCACAAAGGCACCTCACGGACCCTGGTAATTACCGCCCCATAAGCTTAACAAGTCTAGTCTGCAAAGCTATGGAGAGGATCATAATGGAGCTCATAAACAAAGATATAGGGGACTTGCAGACATTGGACCCGACCCAGTTTGGCTTTGTCAAGGGAAGATCATGCCTTTTGAACTTGGTGACTTCTTGAAACAGTCACCAAGGCCATTGATGAGGAAAGGCAGTCCATACAGCCTACCTTGACCTTGCAAAGGCTTCGACACAATACCCCACTCGGGTATTGTAGAAAAACTTACCAGCTTAAATGTAAACCCATATGTCACAAGATGGGTTGCAAACTGGCTTAAGGACAGAACCCACAGGGTTAGAGTTGCTGGCGCTGTGTCAGACTCCAAGCTGGTCACAAGTGGTGTCCCACAGGGCTCGGTCCTTGGCCCCTATTGTTTGGCATCTACTTCTCAGAAGTACAGGCCAACATGGGAGGACTTTGGCTGACAAAGTTTGCAGACGACTGCAAACTGGGCGCCATAGTGGAAAGTGCATCGGACACGGATATCCTTCAGAAGGGACTCACGGAAACAGATAGCTGGTGCCAGAGCCATGGCCTGAAGTTAAACGCCAAAAATGTATAGTCATACCCTTGGGAAAAACAAGGTAACCCCAAGCTACCATATAGGTGGCAATCCACTAAGCACAGAAGAGGTTATCAGGGACCTGGGGACCCAGGTTGACAGTGGCCTTTCTTTTGACACTCACATTGCTAAAGTGGTTAGAAAGACCTTCTACATTGCCCACCTGATCATGAAGGGATTCACATCCAGATCTAGTGAGGTCATTGTTCCCTGTACTCTTCACTTATCAGACCAATGATCGAGTACAATGCCCCATTCGGGATGTATCTCACCCGACATCTGCAGCAATTGGAGAGACCCCAAAAGTTCCTCACCAAAAGGATAAAGGGACTCCAAAATCTGTCATATGCTGCCAGATTGAAGAAACTCCAGCTCTATTCAGTCATACCGTCTGCTCAGAGGTGACATGTGCCTGACATACAAGGCCATGTCCAACCCGGAATTAATGGACATGCTCCACCTCAAAAAATCCAAATCCACCAAAACCACTAGAGCAAGCGACTTAAACCTTAGCACGGATATAAATAGGACGTGCTGGAGGGATAGATTTATCACTCAGAGACTCCCTATGCTGTGGAATAAAATCCTGGTCCATGTGAGGCAGAGCACCTCGCTGACTCTGTTCAAGAGAAATCTAGACCTGTGGATGGGAGATCGTAGGTTTACACCGGGAATCATCTCTGTGTCACTGCTGGACAGAGGCACAACAAACTAATGGGCACAGTATTTTTTCATATAAGGGGTGGCGTAAGCCACAAAAATTTGGGCTAGGCTTATAAATGCCTTAGGGCAGATAGCCTAGTATAAACCTATGAACCTATGAACCTATGAAAGTGTCGGTTACAGGGCCACAGGTAGGTCCACTAATGGCGCAGAAGAGGTGGGTACCGAAAAAGGTGTAGGAGTTGAAGACTTTGAAATCTGTAAGGAGATCAAAGGAGGAGAGTAAGATGGAGTCCATGGAGAAACACTCCCAAGTCTGAACAGTAGATGGGTCTTGGTGAAGGGATCCCCCTGGCTGTTAGCAGCTGGTCCACAAGGCGAACCACATCAAGTTCAGAAAGGCTCCTGGTAGATCAAATGTATATTAGCGATGGAGACTCTGGCCTTTTAAGGATGGGACTTTATATCTGTCCCAGAAAGGGGTCCACTGACGGGGATTATCGGGTCCATACTGTGGTGTCCAACGGCACTGCTATCTCGAGTTTGTAGACGGGGAGTAATGGAGCATCTGTTGCAGTCATGGGTATCATAGATAGACTCTGTGCCGAAATGGCAATTGGTGCCGAAATGGGTGTGGTCATGGGTACCAAAGGCAAGCTCGGTGCCGTGGCACTCGGTACAGAAGAGGGTGAGCCAATTTGTAATTTTGTTATAGATGGTGCTGTAGACATTACTGGTGCCGAAACAGGTGCTGACAGCATAAGGCAGTTGACAGAACTCAGGTTGGTGTCGTAGAGACTGGTTTCGGTTCCGATGACATTTTAGGCATTATTCTGTTTAGGTGGCTTGTACAAATCACCAGAAGGTGAAGAAGGTACAGAATGTGGTCTTTTCTTTCTTAGGAGGGGGGAGAACCCTTTGATGCAGAAAGGGGTGTCTTAAGGAGGCCCTTCAGAATCAGCTTGTTTTTTCATTCATTCATAATCCAGGTACTAAATCCTTTACAAATAGAACATGGATGTTGCTCCAAAAGATGGGCACCCCCAAACAATAGACACAGTCTTCATGAGCATCACTGTTTGGCATTTTCCTACTACACTTCAGGCATTGCTTAAATCCTGATATACCTTTCTTTTCAGACCTCTTCAACTCACACAAACAATAAACAACCAAGAGGAAGCTAGAAGGGAGATTTTATATATATATATATATATATATATATATATATATATATTTATATGTATATATATATATATATATATATATATATATATATATGTATATATATATATATATGTGTGTATATATATATATATATATATATATATATATATATATATATATATAGTTGTTTTTTTTTCTTAAGAAAGAAGATAGAGATACCAGCAATGGTATATAAGAACTATCACAAGGGTAGGGAGAAAGGCTGCGCCACCAATGGTACTAAGGTTACCGAAAGGTAATTAAGAAAAGTAGTCCAACAGGAAGGGTAAAGGTTAGCAACAGACAAAAACTCTTCTTTCGGCTTTTCATGGTTAGGGGTCACCGCAGCAGAACTCCGGTCCGCTAATGATTGGCAATGGATTATTTTACAGTGCCAAGTTGCCAGCCTGACTCCCAGCCTTTAAAGAAGGCATACCCATTCACGCACACACCTACCTGCATGTCTTTAAACATCACTCGACCGTGGAGAGGACATCCAGACTCCACACAGAAGGTGCTCCAGCTGAGAATCGAACGGGAGAACCTCTTGCTGTGAGGCGACAACATTGACCTCTACACCATCGCGGCCTGTTAGGGACAGATGAAGATAAACAAAAATCAGGAAAATTACATGAATACTCCTATCAAACTCTATGAAAATATCAAAAAATTGCCTTAGCTGAGAGCTGGCTTGAGTGCTGCTTTATGGCTATGCTGCAAACGAGATTTGACGTAACAGGGAGAAGGGTATATGGGTAAAAGCTTAGCTCAAGAGTTTTTGGCTGGTGTGAGCTTGGTATAAGGCCAACTCGGTTCCAAGGACAGGACCAACATCCCATCAGTAATGAATGAATGAAGATTAACAACATCAGATCAGTTCTTGTATCAACAGACATTTACCTAAGCTAAACGTATTCTGAAGTACCCATGCATTCTAAAACAAGAAACTACTATCTCAAACAGCACAATAAATCAACACAGAAGAACTATCAGTGTGGAGTACAATATACTAAATCAACACTAAAGAACCATCAATATGAAAAACATGCTTTAGCATCAATGAAATAAAATATAATAAAGAAGCATTGTAACAAAATGACTATGACTGATTATAAAAAGACAAAAATCCCAATACCCTATGTAACATTTTACACAGCAGAAAATCCATCTGTTTATTCGATAGACATATGAGCAACAGATATGCTTCTGAGATGATTCACTTATGAAACTCAAGATCTGAAGTAGGAACTTCATTTGTCAGCAACCTGTGGGATACGGATCCAATCTCGGATCCGAGCCGGCAACTTCTAACATAGCATAGATCCGAGCTCCTAGCTCCTCCCCCTTACCCATAACCCCCTGACTGCCCTAACTGACCTCAGATCTAGTTTGCCGCTCTTCAAGCAACAGCTAGGTTCAGAGCTCTTGGTGTTTTGTGAGGAAAAAAAGTTTTTGTATTTTTTCTTCTGAGTGACTGGTTGTGTGTGTGATAGGTTTATCCTTTCTCCTTTTTATATATATATATCATACTTGTTTTAATTTAAGAATAATTCTCCCTCTCCCACTGGTTGTAGCGTGTGTGTGTGACTGAATTAGGGGCCTAGTGAGTGTGCTTTCCTACAGTATGTCAGAGGCCCCTAAGGCAATTTTTTCGAAATGCACCGAGTGTGGTCACAAGCTTTCACCGGCTGATGGCCACACTCGGTGCGTTAGGTGCCTTGGGGTTGAACACCACTCTTCGGGTTGCGTGATTTGCACGGCGTTCAACCCCAGGGCACTCAAGGATCGAAGGTCGAAGCTAGTTCTGGCGGGCCTTCTACCCCCAGACTCTGCTTCGGCCTCCGGTGCTTCGGTGCCCGCTACCCCCCCCGCTAGCGGTCACCCCTGCCTCCCTTCCTCCGACCGGGACTCAACCTCCCACTTCGGCTCTGGAGGATAGGGAGGCCAGAAAAGAGAAGCGGCGAGAGAAGCACCTTAAACGGCGGGCCGAGGACTCTTCATCGGCCCCGCCCGCCAAGAGGGCTTCCCCGTCCATGTCTTCTCGATCTCCTCCTCCTCGGATCCGATCCCCTTGTTTCTCCCCGGGACCTGAGGAGGAGGTGGTCCGGTCCCCGTCGAGGTCATCGAGGCGACACTCCAGGTCTGCCTCGGTGGCCTCGTCGAGGTCCACTTTTAGCATGTCTGACGCGGATATGGACCGGATGATGAGGAGATTCATCCAGCCCCAGATGCAGATGGGAGTTCTCTTGCCTCCCCCCCCCCCCTCTGGGGGGGAGCTTGACCCTTTTTTTTGCTCCTATAGCTCCTTCTCCGACCCGCATTCTGGGCTCGTAGCTGAGCCACGTTGGATCTGGGGGTAGGTCGGAGCTGACCATGCTGGGCACGTCGGCTCCGACTATTCCCTCGAGTCTGTCAGATCTGACCTCTCGTAGCCGTGGGCCGAGCTTCGGATCCGAGGGATTCGGTGTGCTTTCGGCTCCGTCCCGGTCAGAGCACACTGGTCCTTCGGATCGGACGTTCTCGGCGCCGGGTCCGATCCCCGCTTCGGATCCGAGTGGGAGTCGGATCTCGGATCCATCTGAGAGCTGCTCCCCCTCGGCTTTCGCTGCAGTGGAGAGGGCACTGTCGAGTGCTTCCAGGCCTCCGGTCCTGGCTTCGGCTCCCTCCTGCACTCCTTCTCATCTGGTTCTGGCTCCCCTCACCCGGCCCTCTGGGCAGCCTGCCTCAGCGCCTTTAGGAGTTCCAGTGGAACAGATTACAGCCCATGAGGACTCCTCGGACAGCCCCCTCGAGGAGATTCCCCATAAGGCAAAGTGCAAAAGGAGGCACATAGACTCCCCTGAGAGTCTCACAGAAGATACGGACTTGGATGAAGGGGAAGGCTCCCCGAGATCACCCCCTGAGGATGTCTCCTTTGGAGGCATCATGGAAATGCTCAAAATCAGAGGTGGGTGGTCTGCCCCCAAGGCTTCCTCTGACGAGTCCGTATTCCTTGAGGCGTTCGAGGCAGGACCATCTACCTCTTGGGTGTCCCCCCCACCTGACCCCCTGGTGGATCTCATATCCTCTAGGGCTTGGAAGGAACCGGACACCGTAGAGCCGATCTCTAAGCGCCCAGACAAAATTCTGAGCCCTGCTGCAGAGAGATCACATTGGAGCAGAGGTCCCCCTGTGGATGCCATGTTGGTGGCTGCAGCCAGTAAGAAAGAGTTGGCTCAGGATAGCCCCACGGTTCATCCTCCAAGCAAGGAGTCTCGCGCGATGGACCATCTTGGGAAGCGGGCCTTCAGTTCAGCGACCTTCTCTATGTGGGCCTTGAACTATATGGCACACGTTATTAGGATGCAGCGGGACCTAATTAAGGAATACGCTGCTTCCCCCCTGGGGTCCATGTCAGAGGGAGACAAGGATTTGTACTCTTCCCGAATGGCCACCCTCTGCTCTATCTCTAATACCTCTATGCGGCTATTGTCTCATGCTACAGAGGGAGCCGCTAGTGCAGGCGGAGTTGGGCTTGTCATGAGGAGACAGGCCTGGCTCCGTCACTGTGACTTCTCGGAACCCTTTAAGGCGTCATTCGCAAATGCCCCTTTTGATGGTTCTGCACTGTTTGGCAAAACCGCTTGTGACACTCTTGTCCAGAGCAAGAAAGATGGGAAGACCTTGTCTGCCATCGGAGTCCGCTTCTCTGCGGCCCAGAGGTCCTTTTCCAAGAACCAAAAGGGTCAGAAGAAGATGTGGTTCCGAAAATCGCATCAATCTCAGTCTGCTCAGGACAACCAGTCCTCTTCTAGCAGAGGAGGACAGGGAGGACGCCGCCCCAGAGGCAGAGGGGGTCCGAGGAATTTTGGGTCGAGAGAACCTTTCTCTGAGAGGCCCACGCAGAACCCCTGAGGGGTTTCCTGACTGCTCCACTCTGGAGGCAGTCGGGGGGTGTTTTTCGAAGCACCTGGCAAAATGGGAGTTCATAACAACAGATCGCTGGGTGCTTCGCATTATATCCAGAGGTTACCTAATTCCCTTCATAGCCAACCCCAGAATCAGAAGCCTTCCCAACGTCCCACCCAGTCAAAAGAAGGCGGCCGCTGCAGAAAGTCAGCAGCTTCTACAAAAAAGAGCCATCCAGCCCGTCCCCCCAGATCAAGTCGGATCAGGGTTTTACTCCAGGTTCTTTCTGGTGCCAAAAAAGACGGGGGACTTGAGGTCCATCCTCGACCTCTCTTTCCTAAACCTGGCGGTACCCAAACAAAAGTTCTGAATGGTCACGTTGCAATCCGTCCTCCCCTTATTGCGGGAGGACGACTGGATGTGCTCTATAGACCTCAAGGATGTGTACTATCACGTTCTAGTGGACAGGCATTCCAGGAGGTTCCTCTGCTTCTGGCTGGGAGCCAGTCACTTTCAATTCAGGGTCCTCCCCTTCAGTCTCACCTCAGCCCCCAGGGTGTTCACCAAGGTCCTAGCAGTAGTAGCGGCCCACCTGAGACTCCAGGGAATTCAGGTCTTTCCATACCTGGACGACTGGCTCCTCACAGCCCCAACAAGGCATCTACTTTGCTCAGGCAGGGACTATTTTCTCGGTCTGGCTCCACTATTAGGATTAACCATCAACATGACCAAATCTTCTCTCATCCCTACACAGATGCTAGATTTTATAGGGGCAAGACTGGATTCGAGACAGATGCTTGCGTTCTTGACTCCAGATCGACTTCGGAACCTGATGTTACACGTGCAGGCCATTCTTCAACTGCAAACTCCTTCGGCGGAATTGATTCTGAGGGCCCTAGGATCTATGGCGGCTGCAATCCCTCTGCTGCCATTGGCCCGGTTGAACATGAGGGTTCTACAGTGGACCCTCCAGGTACAATGGTCCCTGTCTTGCAACCCTCTGTCTCACCCCATTTCCTTAAGCAAGGTTTGCAGAAAATCGCTCCTGTGGTGGCTCCAGTCTCCCAACCTCCACACGGGCCGTCCCTTTTCACTACCTCCACCAGTCAACACAGTGACCATGGACGCTTCTCAGCCTGGGGTGGGGCATTTTTCAGGCAGAACAGTCCAAGGCACTTGGAACGACATAGAGACCTCTTTGCATATCAACGTCCTAGAGATGAGAGCGGTGCTTTTGACGCTGCAAGCACTACACAACTCTCTTCCAGTAGGGACAATTGCCGTACAGACAGATAACATGTCGGTAGTCTGGTACATCAACAAACAGGGGGGAACCAGGTCTTACCCCCTTTGCCGCGAGGCCATGAGAGTGTGGGAATGGGCGATTTCCACCAACCGCTTTCTCATAGCAACGCACATTCCGGGACGGTCCAACATTTTAGCGGACAGGCTCAGTCGTACTATCCTGACTCCTTATGAGTGGTCTCTCAACCACCGAGTGGCAGAGCAAGTATTTGCCCGATGGGGGCGACCTTGTTGCGATCTTTTTGCCTCTCCTTCAAACACGAAATGCAACGATTACTTCGCTCTGATCCCCCCTCCGGGGAAGTCCCCGAGAGACTCTCTAGTTCATGCTTGGCCTCCCGGTCTGCTTTATGCTTACCCTCCTCTACCCCTGATGTTGAAATTGTTACAGAAAGCCAGGCAGCTGGGGAGCAGAATGATCCTCATTACCCCATTCTGGCCTCGTCAGATGTGGTTCCCTTACCTATGGTCTCACCTAGTGTATCCACCATGGATTCTGGATCCCATTCCGGATCTCATCTCTCATCCTCTCGGTCTTCCGACTCCGAATCTGGTCAACCTCAAGCTGACGGCTTGGTTGCTCCAGTTCCACTCCTCATAAGGACTCCCGGGATCTCATCACCGGTCAAAGCCATTCTTGTAGCAGCTCACAAGCCTTCCAACAGGAAGGTTTATCGGAGTAAGTGGAAACGCTTCACCATTTGGGCAAAACACCGTCATTTAGACCCTTTTACAGCCCCGATATCATCGATTCTAGATTTTCTAACCTCTCTCTTTCACCAGGGGGCTAGTTCTTCCACAGTCAAGGTACAGCTGGCAGCAATCTCATACTACCATGTGGGGCAAGAGTCTGGTCCTATTATCACTTCCAAACTGTGTAAGACCTTCCTCAAGGGTATCTTCCTCCTTAGGCCTCCAGTTAAAGAGGTGGTACCTCAATGGGATTTATCCTTAGTCTTACAGGCCTTGACTGGTCCCCCATTCGAACCGGTTGCCACGGTTGATCTCAAATTTCTCTCTTGGAAGACAGCCTTTTTGGTGGCCATAACTTCAGCCAAAAGGGTATCGGAATTGCAAGCTCTTTGTGTCAAACCACCATATTTGGTTTTTCACCTGGATAGGGTTTACCTCAGAATCAACCCGTCCTTTCTACCTAAGGTATCTTCAGAAGCAAACATCAATCAATCCATCAATCTCCCACTGTTTTTCCCCAACTTTCATAACAAAGGAGAGGACAAGCTTCATTCCTTGGACGTACACAGACAATTACGTTTTTATATCCACAGAACTGCTGGTCATAGGCAATCCGATCAGTTGTTTATCTCCTTTGCCAAAAGTAATTTCGGAAAATCAGTTTCTAAGGTTTCTCTCTAGATGGATCTCGAGCTGTATTCTGTTAGCATATCAGAGTTCGGGAAGGCCTGCACCTCAAGGAGTCCGTGCTCATTCTACTAGGGCCGTTGCCACTTCTGCGGCCTTTCAAGCTAGGGTTCCACTGGATGACATTTGTTCCGCAGCCACTTGGGCTTCATCTCACACCTTTATCAGCCATTATAAAATAGATGTTGTTTCCCGAGGTAGAGCGTCCTTTGGCTCTGCGGTGCTCCGGAATATCCTTCCATGAAGGCCACCCAAGACTTAGGTAGCTGGGGACTCTGTCCCACAGGTTGCTGACAAATGAAGTTCCTACTTCAGATTAAGAAGTTATGTACTCACCATAACGTTCCATCTGAGTAGGTATCTTCATTTGTCTGCAATCATCCCCCCCTACTTCCCCCTGACCGATTGGATCGCTCTTGTGTTATTAGCATATGTTCCCATTGGGACACCTGTTATCTGTTGTGCTATGGGGCAAACTTGATCTGAGGTCAGTTCGGGCAGGCAGGGGATTATGGGTAAGGGAGAGGAGCTAGGAGCTCGGATCTATGCTATGTTAGAAGTTGCCGGCTCGGATCCGAGATCGGATCCGTATCCCACAGGTTGCAGACAAATGAAGATACCTACTCAGATGGAACGTTATGGTGAGTACATAACTTCTTATTCTCCAAAACTGATCACAGGCAAGAGATAGACTATCCATTTCTTTAAAACAGGCATCTTTAGATTTTATTTAATATCCATTGTGATATTATATTGGCTCTGCTGCTTTGCTGAAACTTGCAGGATACATGACTTGAGGCTACAGGCAATAAAGAACAAGATGGGTAGCCTACTTTATAAAAATTAACGCAAATAACACAGCTTGCACGTAAGACTACCTTTAAGCATTCCTGCAGGGTATGTTCATAATTTCGTAACTGGTGGGCCTACTGAAAATTTAAGCAGAAGTGAAACTTCCTTGATTTTATTCTCAGGACAAGTGTAGTCTGCCATGAACAATTTGCACAGACTATGTAGTAGTGTCTAGTAACCCTTGCCGCAAAACAAATTTGTTTTCTGAGAGGGAGAGAGAGCGAGAGAGAGAGATGGTGTTTTCCTTAATCTTGTTGCAAGACACATGCCATGATTCATTCCAGCTACTATCTTCCCACTGTTGGCCTTTGTTTTCAGTAGCGGTGGCCATGTCAGCATTTTCTGCAAGTGCAAGGCTTAAATTTCAAACTTAGTTTCACTAACAGTTTCTGTATAATCCTTTCATTGAAAAGAGAAATCGGTAATGCTATCTTCTTGGCTAGGCCAGCCTTGTTAATGTCATAATGCAGAATCAGATACTGCCAGAGATCCTGAGGTTTTAGACTTCAAGTATGATATAGGTGTTGTAAGGAAACAAAGGCATGAGATCCTGCCATTCTTTCAGATAAGTCACTCAATCACTGAATACCTCCCCATAAACTCTTCTCCAGCTATTAAGGTTCCCTAATTTAATAGAGGAACATTCTCATACCTGCTTTAGAGATACTACCTAATATGACCTTTTTTTTTAAGTATTTATGGTTTTATTGAGTGAGAGCCAATTGTTACGATGCTTAGAATGGCCCCTTTTATATAAGCATTATGCCCAAGATGAACAGCCTCTTAAGAAATTACTTCTAGCTTTGTCCAGTGAGGGATGCTTTACTAGTGTGAGAAAAATTGAACAAGGTAGAAGAGAAGGCAGAGGCATACATATTCAAGTCTGATATACTATCCACTATCTGAAGTAAAGGCATAAGCTGCTTCTCTCTTCATTTGAACTGTAAGAGAATTTACCTTCTCCAATAACTTATTGCTGTTCATAATGTGTAGGCATATAGAAAGATAGGACACAAGTGGAACTATAAAAAGTCTGATTGCTAATATTCCTCCCATTAAGAAAAAAATTAATTTACTCCAGCTATGAGCTCATAAGTGAAGCTTCTCCCAGACTGCCTTTAGGTTATTGTCCAGCCATCTTGGTTTGGGTGCAGGATGATTCCTAAATATTTAGGATTACCCTTACCCATTTTAAAGAAAAAAATTATGTAATAGCCAGTTCATCTGCTGTCTTTTTTAGAGGAACTTTTCATTCATACTTACTGTAGTTCAAGCCTAGCTAGCATCACAATCTCAGCAAAAAGAGTTACTAATGTGAAAAATTAATAGGATTCTGTGTCAAAATTAAGCAGTGTTTAGGAAAAGATCAAGTTTTGCATGGACCTCTAATAAAGACAACCTTCCAATATTTGGAGTTAATTGGCTAGTGAGAAAAAGGCTGGTGACACAAAGTAGCTTGGTATCCTTGCATGTTCCCCTTGAAAAGTTTAAAGAGGAAGGATTGGTAATTGTTAATTAAAATAGCTACCACTGGACTGCATGAAAGACTTAAGACGCTGAAACAAAGTAGTTTGGCATCTCCATCCAATCACAAGCTAAAGGAAATACCATCTGATAGAATCAAAGGCTAACATGATAGCCATGGCTGATTCAGGTACAGAATTTAAGTTATGTAACATAAAAAACCTCGTAGTATGTAAATGGTTAATGATTTCCCTTTTGGTAATAAAACCTGCCTACACGGGCAAGATTAATCTAGGAGCAAAGGCTTTAAGCAGTTAACTAAAATCTTACGATAAATTAACATCTGTGTTAATTAAGGAAACTGGCCTGTAGTTTTTTTTTTTTTTTTTTCTGGTATGGTTTTTGCCATGTTTGGGGATCAAGGAACTGCTTGATGTCTTGGAGGCATTATTAATCAGTCTTGACTCAGCAAAAGATCTGTATGAGACAAATAATGGAAACTATAACACTGAGAGCAGTGCTTAATATAGCTCTGCATGAATTTTCTCAGCTGGCACTTTACACCTGGGAGTGGTGTATGTTACTGTCTTGACCTCCCCAACTACAAAGGTTGAGCAAGCCATATTACATGGTCCACATTAAGCTTTGGGAGACTGTTGACATTTAGGAATTTGTTCATCTGCCACAGTTAGTTTTGTGTGATTTATGTTATCATATATGTCCTTAAATCACTAAGATTCTTAGCCATGTCATCTGTTTTGTATAATAGTTTATCCAGAGGTGAATAATTTAGGTAGTAAGATGAAAGTCCTTCTCTTCCATTTCCTTAATGTGAAAGCAAGAAATTCCCCAAATCTAGTTCCCTGTGCCCATGTCCTGGCAGCTGTTTGTCTCATAAATAAATTGAGATTTATGTCTTTGTAGCTCCTCCAAGTTGAAATATGCTTTGTATGTATATACAAAGCACTTCTGTACTTAAAAAATGTGCTTGCTTGCTCCTAATATGGGTCCTTTGGACTGCTAGCTCTGTTTCTTAAATGTCCTTCTCTATCTTGTTTATCTTTTTTCATAAATAAAGAGTTAAAATAGGGGGAATTCAGTAAAGCCAACACAGAGTGATTTTCCGTGTAGGCATAGTGGCACGGCCCTAACACAGAAACCTGCCAGCGAACGATCCAGTAACCAGAGCAGAGGGGCATGTACGAGCGTGTGGATACTAAAGTGTCCGTGGAATGCAAATCACTTCATAAGCAGTGAAATCCATGCAAGTGAGGGTGGTGTGCGATCCAGTAAGCAGAAAGGCACCCGTGTAGGTGCTGAGTTGGTGTCAGAAATGTACACGGAAAAAAACTGTGTACCGAAATGTAAATTTTAAACAAGGGCTGTAAATGCCCCAAAAGAAGGTTGGATACTGCAGTGTAGGCATGCAAATGGCCAAAGTTATGGCTAGTGAATCCAAAAAGTAATGAATAGCAATTTTTTTTTTAATACATATATTATGTTTGCTCGACACGCAGCAGTGCACCAGCATGCTTTTATGCAAAAAAATAAGTAAAATGCTGAAAAACGTAAGAAATTTGCAAAAATAATGTAGTATAGTGCCCTGCATGCAGAGTGTACAATTGTAGGTTGCAGTGGTTGCTAAGGAGGCAGGCCCTGGAGTAGTGAAATATTCAAGGTATATTTAAGTAGGTGTAAGCAAATGAGCTGGGGTTATTGAATAGCAAAAAGAGCCACTGTGTCCACAGATACAACCTGTGGTAGGACTAAAACCATGTAGGTAGTAGTAGACAGATACCTGACATCAAAAGGGGGGGTGTCACCCTACGTTTAAGTGAATTGGAGCTCAGCAGCGCCCGTTTATGCTTAGCTAAGTACAGCTAAGCGAGGGGGGGGGGGTGCCTGATGTTTTTAGCCCCGCGGCGCATGTTTTAGCTGGTTTATGAAAAGCTGAGCATGCCTGTGCATGGTGAAGTATCCAAACTGCTAAGCACTGTTTATACTAGTGTTACGGGTTTACTCGCCACACCACAGTGCTTAGCAGTAAAATAATTTAAAAAATAAATAAATAAATAAGGAAATAGTCAGGGGAAACCAATCAATTAGAAATGACTGATAAGCCCTGTTCAACAGTCACTGGCCCTTTCAAACCCCCAGTAATATACCTGCCAGGTGGAATGCATCATAGTGAGCCAATCATACAGGTTGCATCTGCAGCACACCACTATAAAGTATGCATATACCCTATAATCTGATTTTTTTCCCACATACTCCGCACCATTGGAGTACACACTTGGGAATTTTAACTGACAAAATTATAGGGGCCGCTGCTGCTCTGTTACATTTGTATGTGCTAGAGGCTGAGATCAGTGCTGATGCTGATAATAGGCCCAGACTGAGAAAGAGAAGAATGTTCAGGCCCAGGGTAACCTTCCAGTGGCTACATGAGCTGGAGATTGCAGAGCACTACAAGGTGGACAGGGACATACGACAAGAACTTACCGAGCTCTGCCACCCTCAACTCAGACCCAGAGCCAACAGAGGGGAACCCATCCCATTGGAAACAAAGCTATGTGCAACCCTTAGAAGATTAGCTACAAGTACTTTTCAGAGACTAACTGGGGACATAATGGGGGTCTCACAGGCATCTGTATCCAGGGTACTGCACCAGTTCCTGGATGCCATGCAAGCACATGCCAGTGAGCACATTTATTTACCCCGCATCCCTGAGGAGAGGGCCAGCAATATGTGTCTCTTCCACCATGTAGCACAGTACCCTGAGGTACTGGGTGCCATAGACTGCACTCATGTGCACATCAGAGCACCACCCAGTGAAGAGGATAGAGTCTACATCAACCGCAGGAGGTATCACTCCATCAACTGCCAGGTCGTATGCAATGCCCAGGGCATTATCATGAATGTGTGTGCCGGCAGCCCTGGCAGTTATCACTACTCCCACATCTGGCATGCATCTCAGCTGTACCAGACGTTTCCCAGGGGGACATCCCGTACGGCCATCTACTGGAGGGTGCTGACTATGCACTGCAACTGTGGACGATGACACTCATCAGAAATGAACACACACCTTCCGAAGAATGCCATAATGAGGCACATGCACAAACTAGGAACATCATAGAGTGTTGTGTTTGGGCTGGTCAAGTCATGGTTCTGCTGGCTCGATATATCTGGTAGAGCCCTGCAGTACTTTCCGGCCACATGTGCACACATATTCACAGTATGTGCCATGCTACACAATATTATCCTACAGAAACAGCTTCGGCAGGGACAACACAGGGAAGGGACACACAAACTCCCCACCAGTACCAAGGTTCCCATAGCCACAGGGAGTCTTGGAAGAGGAACTCCCTGAGCCTGTCCCTGTAGGCCGACATAGGCATGCCCAGTATGCCCTGGCCTTGGTAAAGAAGCAATGCATAGCACATGCACTGACATCCTCCACGGTTCCCTAGCATAGGTATGAACCTGCCTCATGTATGAAAGGGAATAGAGTGGGCTACTGGGATAGCTGCAGACAACTGACAGCTATGTGGGACAACGGGAACTCTCTGCCCAATACTGGCTGCCCCATAA
This sequence comes from Protopterus annectens, assembly GCF_019279795.1. Taxonomy (NCBI): domain Eukaryota; kingdom Metazoa; phylum Chordata; order Ceratodontiformes; family Protopteridae; genus Protopterus; species Protopterus annectens. The sequence continues at coordinate 151,405,943 of NC_056740.1, forward strand.
TATGCAGTAGGGCCCAAGCCAGCAAAACCCACTGCACTATGCGAGGGAATTACAAACAGTGGGGTTATAGGACAGATGCTTGACTGTCAATGCTAGCAACCCCCAACACACTTGTGTTCTCATACAACTACAGTAACATGATGTTTGCAAGGTAATAGCAGCAGACCACACAATCCAGGCGCTGTCCCAATTAACCTGGTGACATGTTCCATTTCCACAGTATGTAGGATTTGATGTGCTATGTATGTCTGTGGTTGATAGTGTCAGGAATTAAACTGCACTGCCTGGTGGCTGTCATGGCTTAGTGAACTAAGTACATTACCATGGTTGATGGTGCTCATAGTTCGAGACTGACTGCACCTACTATTTTGCATGTGAACTACACCTATGGTAGAAGTTCTACAGACTGTCCATATATCACTATTTGTTACTGCAAGAAAGCTGGACAAAGCAAGACACAAATGAGGGACAGGACCCACATATATGGGCTACTAGAACAGCAGGTTGTAACAACCAGAGTAGCACCAGGATGTACAGGCCGTCATGTAACTGTAGGATGTACAGGCCGTCATGTAACTGTGTCAGTACTTACAAGTCAGTGGGCACCATCATACCCCTCAAATGTACAGTGTCGCAGAATGTCCACATTTTTGCCTCATATTTATGGTTCGTTTTTCGTAACATTGCATTTTTCTGGCAAACTAGTGGCAAATCAGTAAAGTTTAACGTGAGAAGATAAATTGACAGGTAATAGTGACAAGGATAGGATTAGTTATTTGGACATAAGTCTTTGGAAAAACACGTGTAAGTTATGTTTTCAATCATGCGTCTACTGTAAACCCACTTTCTCTAACGATCATCTGGAGTTTAAAAGTAGCCATCCCCAACGTGTTAAAGGAAATATTGTGAAGGGGCAGATGGTCTGTATAGCAAGAATATTCTCAGATTTTGACATAGTGAAGATTGAAATGTGTACCTTGGTTAATGTTTGTAGCAAGAGGATATCCTTTGGAATTCATTTTACCCATACGTGACCAAGTAATTGGAGAATGGGGAGGCAGGTACAAACCCCTACTAGGAGTAACCCAGAACATAGAAGTAGTTGATCCCCATGCAAAGGGTAAGGATTATTCCTATTTAATGGTATTAACATATGGGGAAATGTGATAAAATTAGAGAAATTTTGAAGAAAAACCAGGTACTCTTCAAAGGAAACAAAGAGCTCTTAGGGATTATAGGTGATGGACCTACCTTTTCCTATAGGACCAACAGTAACTTAAAATTAGACCCCTAAAGGGACCACTAGGTGTGGGGCTTGTGATTATTGTAAATTTATTATTACTACCCCTACTTTACAAGTTGGTAAGAATATCTTAGTGATGAGGTTAGCTACAGGCTCTTGTACTACCACAGGGTTTGTTTATATTGCTGTTTGTCAGGTTTGCCAAGATTTTTATGTGGGTAAAACCAAGAGGAGGTTTAGCAGAAGGATATATGAGCACCTTTATAGTATCAACAAACAGGATGATAACAATGCACTGTTTCGATGCATAAAAATTAACCCTGATCACAGTTTTTTGTTTGGTATATTGGAAGTATTTGGTAAGGATTTTAGGGGGGGGTGATTGGAAAAAATAGAATAGATAGGGCTGAAATGAGCTGGCAACTAAGGTTGAATGCCACAGTTGCCCCAGGTATTAACGATAATATTTCTGTCAAACCTGAATTAAAACTTAGAGCAGCTAGATTATAATATTAGTTTGTTTTAAAAGTGTTCCTTCTTGTTCTACACCAAGTATTTTTTCTTTGATTTATTTTTTTATTTTCTAAGTTAATAGTTTATCTTTTAGTGAGACTAAAGGTTGTAGTACCATTTTAACAACTAATTGGAGGGGGTTAATAGGGGGAGTGTTCTTATATAAGGATGTAATTTTGAATTTATACACAGTTCTGATGAAGTCTTGATGACAAAAGTGCTTGACTGTGGTTTTACTTGAAGTTTTATTTATTGCTTTTTGCTATATAGTTGTGTCTATTCTGACCTGTGGAATTAAAACATTGCTGCTACACTTGTGGGTCTGGTCTGTGCTACAGCAGGAGTGACAACTTTTTTCTTTGTTACTTTTATCACTCTAGTACCAGGAATTTGTGTGTTTGACGTGAGAAGATAATGACAGACAGTTGAGATGCACACTTCATACCCATAAGAACATTCATGCTAATACAAAACCTGTTATTCTACCAACTGTCTAACTTTGTAAGAAGATATATTAAAAACTTGTCACTATGTTTGTGCCTGTGTGTGTGTGTGTCCCACTTTTATATATGGCTTTGTCCAGATTTCGTGCTGTAAGAGATTGAGTAGTAATGGGCACCATGTAGCCTTATAATAACAGTACAACACAAACCATTTGAGGACCAAAGCAAACACATGGGGCGCAAGGCTGGACATCCTGAAAATCAAGTACAGTCAGAGGTGTGAAGTCTGTAACCCTGTGTGTGGCGTTACATCACATACTCCAGTCACAGCATACCTGCAACAACATACACCAGTAACTGTGGAGAAAGCCAGGAACTGGAGGAGGGCAGGACAATGGCCCACATATAAAGAGAAGGAGGAACTACGGACCAGACAAATGTAGAAAGTGCAGAATAGTACAGTTTGTGCAGTAGCATGGGTTCCCAGCAGTGTATGGACTCAGTAACCCAAATGTCTGTCAGCGTTTCCTCATGTCATTGTATAATGATCTGCCACTGATATACCAGGAAATCACATTGCTATGTAAAATGTACCAGACATATGATACAAAGCCCTGTTCACGCTAATACACTCACTACACACCCTAGATATGAGTAAGATATTACGGAAAACACACAGTGAGGAAATCTCTCAGGCATCATATCAGGGAGGTGATGGACTTTTTAATCAGCTGCAGCAGCCAACTGGCTGTAGCACACAAAATCCTGAAGTGGATTACATGTAGGTCTGTCCTAGAGTCCCCTTGTACGTATCAGTGGTCACACTGGGCATGTTGCTACACTTAGCTAATTTCAGCCCATGTCTGATGCCACATCTGACTATAGAACTAAGATGTTCATATATCTCAGTGAGTACAGACAGCTATGTATACGTAACTGTCTCTCCCTATCCCCATCAGACATGATTGCCCTTATCTATCTGTATGCACATATAAGATATATATGGAGCTGTAGAGTTTTATATAGATACATACACACACACACACACACACATATATATATATATATATGTGTGTGTGTGTATATATATATATATATATATATATATATATATATACACATTATAGAAAGAGACAGAGAGGGGAGAGAGAGAGATAGACACAGAAAGGCATAGAGTGATGTATTGCTGCAGCCACTTGTACACCAGTTGTAACCAGTAGTGCATGCAATTAGTACAGTGCACTGTAGTGTGTAATCATAGGTAGGTAGGGGTTCTAATCTCACATCAGCCATTGTGTGTGTGTGTGTGTGTGTGTGTGTGTGTGTGTGTGTGTGTGTGTGTATGTGTGTGTTTCTGTAGATATTCCACATACAGCAGTATGCACATGCCCAGTGGGCCTATATCTGTGCAATGGTCACTCATTTTATGGCCTTGTCACCAGTGGCCTCCACAACAGTGGCCTCCCTGTCAACAGCTGCTGATGTCATCCACCCCAACTGCAGTGGCAGCTACTCTCCAAATGCATAAGCTCTGTGGTGCATGCGTTAAGTATGTAGCACTACAGTGTATACAACTAGAAAGGTAGTGTGTCTAATCCCAGCATTGGCAACTCAGTGAGTGTGTGTGTAAGTATATCCCCTTGCAGCAATGTGTATGTCTTGCCTATGTGTCTGCAATGCCAATACATTTTAAGACCTTTGCTTACCTGTTAACCCCCCCCCCCTTTGGCCAACTTTACAGGGCCTGATGATGTCATCCACCTTAGAAGCACATTTAGACACGCTCCAGACACATAAGTTATGTGGTGCATGCAGTAAGTACATATTTACAACTAGATTGGTAGGGGTTCCTAATCCCAGCAATGGCATGTCAGTTTGTGTGTGTGTATGTGTGTGTAGGTATATCCCCTTGCAGCAGTGAGTATTTCTTGCCTATGTGTGTTCAGTGCCAATGCATTTTAAGGCCTGTGCCTACCTGTTAACCCCCCATTGGCTTACTTTACAGGTCTGCTGATGTCATCCACCTTAGAACCGCAAGTTAGACACTCTCCAGACATATAAGCTCCGCAGCGCATGCGATAAATACATAGCACTTTAGTGCATACAGCTAGATAGGTAGGGGTTCTAATCTCAAATCTGGCAACTGTGAGTGTATACAGGTGTGTGTGTAAGCATATCTCCTGCAGCAGTGTGGCTGTTTTGTTTTTGTGTGTGCGTGTGCTTGTGTGTGTGTGTGTGTGTGTGTGTGTGTATGTGTGCATGCAATAGTTATACAATTTTAAGAGCCTGTGCAAACCTGTTAATCCCCCATTTTTAACATATTCAGGGCCTACCAATGTCATCCACCTTAGAAGCACAGTTAGACACTCTCTAAACACAATAGCTCCATGGCGCATGTAATACGTACCTAGTACTGTAGTGTACATAACTAGATAGGTAGGGGTTCTAATCACAAAAGTGGCAGCTCTGTGAGTATATGTGTGTGTATATGCATATCCCCTTTTGGCAGTGTGGCTGTCGTGTGTGTGTGGTTATACCATTTTAACGGCCTGTGCAAACCTGTTAACCCCAGTGGCTAACTTTACAGGGCCTGATTATGTCATCCACCTTGGAACCACAGCTAGCCCCTCTCCAGACATATAAGCTTCGTGGCACATGCGATAAGTACATATTCTGAAGTAGTTAATTTCATTTGTCAGCAACCTTTGGGGAATCGGATCCGACTTCGGATCCGAGCTGGCAATCTTTCATAGCTTAGATCCGAGCTCCTAGCTCCTCCCCTTCACCCATAATCCCCTGCCAACCCTGACTGACCTCAGATCTAGTTTGCCGTGCTTCTTGTCAGCAGCTAGGTTTTTGAGCTCCTGCTTTCGTACGGTTTTTATGAGAGTTTTTCATTTTTTATTATCCCCTTAAGTGTACAAGTGAGTGTTGTTTGGTCAGGTTCCCTTTTTGACTAAAACTACCCTAGTTTATACCTTTTTAGTTAAACTTACCCTCCCTCCCCTTCGCTGGTCGTAGCATTCTGTGTGTTGTGTGTTTGGGGCCTAACGAGTGGATTTTTCTTTACTATGTCTGAGGCCCCAAAACCCATCTTTTCCAAGTGCACCGAGTGTGGCCATAAGCTCTCCCCAGCGGATGGCCACACTCAGTGTGTGCGGTGCCTTGGGGTTGAACACCTTTCCTCTGGGTGTTCCATCTGCATGGCATTCAACCCCAGGGCACTGAAGGAACGGAGGTCGAAGCTGATCCTAGCGGGACTTTTGCCCCCGGATTCGGCTTTGGCCTCCGGTGCTTCTGTGGCCTCCTCCCCGGCTTCGGCGGCAGCCACTCCTGCCTCTCTCCCTCCGGTCGGGACTCAAACTCCCGCTACATCTCTGGAGGAGAGGGAGGCCAGGAAAGAAAAAAGGAGGGAGAAGCACCACAAGCGGCGGGCCGAGGCCTCCGCTTCGCCCCCCCCTGGCTAAGCGGTCTTCTCCCTCCAGGGCTTCTTGGTCTCTCACTTCTCGGATCCGGTCTCCATGCTTCTCACCGGGCCCCGAGGAGGAGGAGACCTGATCTCCGTCGAGGTCATCGAGGTGGCATTCCCGGTCAGCCTCGGTGGCCTCGTCGAGATCGACTTGCAGCCTTTCCGACGCAGATTTGGACCGGATGATGCGAAGGTTTCTCCAGGCCCAACTGCAGATGGGAGTGCTCCTGCCTCCCCCCCCCTGGGGGGGAGCTCGACACCTTTCTTTGCCCCGATAGCTCCTTCTCCGACCCGCTTCCCGGGTTTGGAGCCGAGCAGCCTTGGAGCCGGAGGTGGGTCGGCACCGACAGTATCGGGTACTTCAGCGCCGACTCTTCCCTCGAGCCTGTCGGGTCCGTTTTTTTCGGATCTGAGCTCTTGGAACTGTGGGCTGAGCGTCAGATCCGAGGGAATCAGTGTGTCTTCAGCTCCGTTTAGGTCGGAGCACACTGGTCCGTCAGATCCGATGGCTTCGGCGCCGACCCCGATCCGTCCATCGGATCCGAGCGAGGGTCTGCTCTTGGATCCCAGAGAGAGCAGCTCTCCTTTGGCTTTTGATGTGGTGGAGAGGGCGCTGTCGAGTGCTTCCAGGCCCCCGGTCCTTGCTATGGCTCCGCCCCCACTCCCTCTCTGTTGGGTCCGGCTTCCATCACCCGGCCCCAGGGACAGCCTGCTTTGATGTCCCAGCTCTTTCCCTTGGAACAGGACATGGCTGGTGAGACGTCCTCGGACAGCCCCCCCGAGGATGTCCCTTACAAGCAAAAGTGCAAGAGGAGGCACGTGGACTCCCCCGAGTCCTTGACTGATGACACAGATTTGGATGAAGGGGAAGGCTGTTGGAGACATCATGGAAATGCACAGGATAAGAGGGAGGTGGTCTGCCCCCAAGGGTTCCTCGGACAAATCCGTGTTCCTGGAGGCATTCGAAGCAGGCCCATCTACCTCTTGGGTGTCCCCTCCGCCCGACCCCTTAGTGGACCTTATTACCACTAGGGCGTGGAAGGAGCCGGACACTGTGGACCCAGTCCCCAAATGCCCGGATAAGATCCTTAGTCTGCCCTCCGAGAGGTCCCATTGGAGCAAGGGTTCCCCCGTAGATGACATGTTGGTGGCAGCGGCCACCAAGAGGGAATTAGCTCAGGTGAGTCCCTCTGTCCATCCACCGAGTATGGAGTCCCGTTTGATGGACTGTTTAGGGAATCGGGCCTTTAGTTCAGCGACCTTCTCGGTGAGGTCTCTGAACTACATGGCATATGTTATTCGACTGCAAATCAACTTTGACTTATCAAAGAGTACGCTGCGTCACCCCCGGAGTCCATGTCAGTGGAGGACAAACGGTTGCACTCCACTCGGATGGCCACTCTCAGGTCCATATCTAACACCTCTATGTGGCTGTTGTCCCACGCCACAGAGGGAGCCGCTAGAGCCAGCGGAGCAGGCCTCGTCATGCGACGTCAGGCCTGGCTCCGGCATTGTGATTTCGCGGAACCCTTCAAGGCGTCATTTGTGGATGCCCCTTTCGATGGTTCTGCCCTGTTTGGCAAGACCGTTTGCGAGACTTTGGTCTAGATCGAAAAGGACGGGAAGACGTCTGCCGTCGGAGTCCGCTTCTCTGCTCCCCAGAGGTCCTTCTCCAAGAACCAAAAGGGACAGAAGAAGATGTGGTTCCGGAAGTCACAACAATCCCAGTCCGCTTCGGATCCCCAGTCCTTCCGTGGCAGAGGAGGACAGGGTAGACGCCGCTCTAGAGGCAGAGGGGGCCTGAGGAATGGTGGGTCCAGAGAAGCTTTCTCTGACTGCCCCACCCAGCGACCCTGAGGGGTTGCCCGACTGCTCCTCTCTCGAGGCAGTCAGGGGACGTTTTTCGAGGCACCTGGCAGCTTGGGAGTCCATCACAACAGACCGCTGGGTGCTTCACATCATATCCAGAGGATACCAAATTCCCTTTTCTCACATCCCTCACCAACCCAAACGCCTCCCCAATGTCCCACCCGATCAGAGGGAGGCTGCAGCTGTGGAAATTCAACAGCTGTTAGGAAAAAGAGCCATCCAACACGTCCCCCAGACCAGTTTGGATCGGGTTACTACTCCAGGTTCTTTTTGGTGCCAAAAAAGATGGGGGACCTAAGGCCAATCCTCGATCTCTCCCACCTGAACCTGTCAGTAACCAAAGAGAAGTTCCGGATGGTCACCCTTCAATCCATTCTCCCCCTGTTGTGGGAGAGTGACTGGATTTGCTCGATAGACCTCAAGGATGCATATTACCACATTTTGATGGACAAACGATCCAGGAGGTTTCTCCGCTTCCGGCTAGGAGCCAGTCATTATCAGTTCAGGGTCCTTCCTTTCGGTCTCACCTCAGCCCCCAGGGTGCTCACCAAGGTATTAATGATAGTGGCCCACCTGAGGCTCCAGGGAATGTAGGTTTTTCCATACATAAACGACTGGCTCCTGACCACCCCAACAAAGCATCTACTCTGCTCAGCCAGGAATTACTTTCTCCACCTTGCTCCCTGGCTGGGGATCACCGTCAGCATGGACAAATCCTTTCTCAACCCGACTCAGGTGATAGACTTTATTGGGGCCAGATTAGACACCAACAACTTACTAGCCTTCTTAACCACCGAGCGACTTCACACCCTGAGGCTACATGTGCGGGCCATTTTACTATCATCAGCTCCCCCGGCGGTATTGGTCCTGAGGGTGCTGGGCTCCATGGCGGCCGCAATTACCCTGCTCCCCATGGCTCGCCTGAACATGAGGGTTTTGCAGTGGACTCTCCAAGTCCAATGGTCCTTCCGTTGACATGCTCTCAGCCACCCCATTCCCCTCAGCAAGGCTTCCAAAAGGGCTCTCGCATGGTGGTTACAATCACCAGACCTCCAAGCGGGACGCCGTTTCTCCATGGCCCCTCCACTCGCCACGGTGACCACGGACGCCTCTCGCCTCAGGTGGGGGGGGCATTATGCGGGCAGGATGGCCCAAGGCACGTGGAACGATACAGAGACCTCATTGCATATAAATGTTCTAGAGATGAGGGCAGTGCTGTTGTCATTACAAGCATTTCAGAGCCTTCTTCCTACAGGAACAGTTGCAGTTCAGTAAGACAACATGTTTGTGGTCTGGTACATCAACAAACAGGGGGGAAACCAGCTCTTACCCACTCTGTCGAGAAGCTATGAGAGTGTGGGAATGGGCGATCTCCACCAACTGCTTTCTTATTGCAACGCACATTCCGGGACAGTCCAACATCCTGGCGGACAAACTCAGTCACACCATACTGTCTCCTTACGAGTGGTCTCTCAATCCCCAGGTAGCGAAGTGGATATTTGCCATTTGGGGATGACCCTGTTGCGATTTCTTCACCTCTCCTTCAAACACGAAATGCAACAGCTACTTCGCTCTAATTCCCCCCGCCGGGGAATTCCCGAGAGACGCTCTGGTGCATGCTTGGCCTCCCGGTCTACTCTATGCTTACCCCCCTCTACATCTGATGCTGAAGCTTCTACAGAAAGCCAATCGGTTGGGGAGCAAAATGATCCTCATTGCCCTATTCTGGCCTCATCAAGCTTGGTTCCCTTACCTCTGGTCTCATCTGGTGAATCCGCCTTGGATTCTAGATCCCCTCCCGGATCTGATTTCCCACCCTCTAGGCTTCCCAGTCCCGAACCTGGACAATCTCAAGCTTACGGCTTGGCTGCTCCAGTTCCACTCGTAGCTAGGACTCCCGGTATCTCCTCCCCAGTTAAAGCTATCCTAGTAGCAGCACACAAGCCTTCTACTAGGAAAGTCTATAAGAGTAAATGGAGATGTTTTGCTATTTGGGTGGAGCGTCAGAACCTGGACCCTTTCACAGCTCCGTTGCCCGCCGTTTTGGATTTCCTTTCAGGGTTTTTCATCAGGGGGCTAGCTGTTCCACAGTCAAAGTTCAACTAGCAGCTATCTCTCATTATCATGTGGGACATGAACTGGATCCATTGATCACCACAAAGTTAGGTAAGACCTTTCTGAAGGGCACCTTCCTACTCAGACCTCCAATAAAGGAAGTAGTACCTCCCTGGGATTTGACTTTAGTACTTCAGGCCTTGACAGCTCCCTTCTTTGAACCTGCAGCTTCAGCTGATCTCAAACATTTGTCATGGAAAACAGCCTTTCTCGTCGCTACTACTTCAGTTAGGAGGGTCTCTGAACTTCAAGCCCTATGTGTAAAACCTCCTTACTTGACCTTCCACAAGGATAGGGTTGACCTCAGGACCAATCCCTCATTCCTTCCTAAGATTGCTTCCGAGGCAAATATTAACCAATCCATTAATCTGCCAGTTTTCTTTCCTGAATACCAGAACAAAGGAGAATACAAACTACATTCTTTAGATGTGCATAGACAGCTATGTTTTTACATTCATAGAATGGCTGGTCATAGACAATCCGACCAGTTGTTCGTCTCCTTTGCCAAATTTAACTTAGGTAAATCTGTGTCGAAGGTCACCTTGTTGAGGTGGATTTCACAATGCATCCTTTTGGCTTATGAAAGTTCTGGCAGGCCCGCACCTCAGGGAGTCCGTGCCCACTCTACTCGGTCCATGTCTACTTCTGCTGCCTTTCGGTCTAGAGTACCCCTGGATGATATTTGTTCAGCAGCCACTTGGACTTCACCTCATACCTTCATCAACCATTATAAATTGGATATTATCTCTAGAGGGAGAGCATCCTTTGGCTCTGCAGTGCTCCGGAACATCCTTCCATGAAGGCCGCCCAAGGTACAGGTAGCTGGGGGCTCTGTCCCAAAGGTTGCTGACAAATGAAGTTAACTACTTCACATTAAGAAGTTATGTACTCACCATAACGTTCCATCTGAGTAGGTAGACTTCATTTGTCTGCAACCGTCCCACCCTCCTTCCCCCTGACCTTCAGATGTTATTTGGCCAGAGGTTTTACTCTGCCCTTTAAGGAAGGTAGTTAGTTTCCTTTCTCAGCCTTATTGGTTATGGACAAACTTGATCTGAGGTCAGCCAGGGTTGGCAGGGGATTATGGGTGAAGGGGAGGAGCTAGGAGCTCGGATCTAAGCTATGAGCTCGGATCCGATTCCCCAAAGGTTGCAGACAAATGAAGTCTACCTACTCAGATGGAACGTTATGGTGAGTACATAACTTCTTAGTACTATAGTATATATAACTAGATAGGTAGGGGTTCTAATCTCAAAACTGGCAACTCTGTGAGTGGCTGGATATCCCCTTGCAGCAGTTGTGCTGTCTTTCATGTGTGTGTGTGTGTGTGTGTGTGTGTGTGTGTGTGTGTAACAGTTATACCATTTTAATGGCCTGTGCAAACCTGTTAACCCCCCGTGGCAACTTTTACAGCACCTGCAGATGTTATCCACCTGAATACTAGTAGCAGACACTGCAAAAATATATAAGTTCCGTGGAGCATGCAATATGCATGTAGCACTTTAGTATGTGCAACTAGACAGGTAAGAGTTCTACTCTTAACAAGGGCAGTTCATGAGTGTGTGTTTGCATCCATATATCCCCTTGCAACAGTGTGACTATGTTAAGGCCACCACCTGTCCCACCAGCAGGTTGCAGTCCATGTTTGGCCAGGTGTATCCTGTGAAAACAACTAAAACAATACATATGTCCCAAGAGTGTAGGACAACAAACATGTCCTACATTTGTGTAATAGTTGCATAAAGCAGTCATTTTACATCAGACACACCTTAATGTTATGAGAAATAGCATAATCTAGGCAAATACTACAAAAATAAGCTGTCATATTGGCAAAAAAATGAGAAGTCCTGTCCTTTGCACTTGCCATGGGTATGGTTTGTCCTGGTCACTCTCACGATACTATAAGAAGTGTCCCATGCTGGCCATTTGATAAGGTGGCAACCCTAGTCTGTCTTGCATATGTGTGCAATACAAGTTGAGCCCCTGTGAGTGGCTGCTGCCTCTAAATAACCCACATTTATCTAGACATGAATGCTAACCACCACCACCCACATTTGTAGATACTGACTGTAAGTTGTATGCTGTCTGTCATTGACCCGCCAAATGATGTTAACACACTGCAACATGGTCTTAAATCATGTACGGACTGGTGCCAAGGTCCTGGCCTCAAGCTAAATGTAGAAAACTGTACCATCATACCATTCAGCAAGGACATGGCCCCACTGTTTGTCACAGCAACGGAAACCGTCTAAACAGACAACCTGTGTTGAGAGACCTAGGTACTTAGGTTGATAACAGTGTAACATTCAACCATCATATAGCAGCAGTGGTCAGAAAAGCCTTGTACGTGGTTCACCTCATATGTAAAGGGATTGCATCAAGAAGAAAGGTGGTCATTACCTCTGTATAGTTCTCATTTAGTAGACCAATAATTTACTACAATGCCTTGTTTGGTATGTCAGTGTGTGTGTGTGTGTGTGTGTGTGTGTGTGTGTGTGTATGTGTAACAGTTATACCATTTTAAGGGCCTGTGCAAACCTGTCACTCTCCAGACATATAAGCTTCATGGCACATGCAATAAGTACATAGTGCAGACATCTGCACCAACTGGAAAGGCCGTGGTAATACTCACAAAGGTAATCCATGGCCTCCAACATGTGTCCCATGCAGACAGGCTCGAATCAGTAGTGCTCCATTCAGTATCGGGCAGGCTGCCCAGAGGTGGCCTGTGTCACACCTACAAGGCAATGCTGGACCCTGCCCTTCAACAGCTGCCCCATATATGTGAGTCTAACTCATCGCGCATTACCAGCATGACAGGCCTGAATTTAATGCGGGAATTCAACACAACCTGCTGGAGAGACATGTTTGTCTTTCAGAAGCGGTCCTGTCTCAAGAATGCACTTCCCATACATGTCAAACAGAGTACCATGCAGTCCCTCTTGAAGCGCAACTGTGATGAGTGTATGTGAAACCACAAATCTGTCCCACAGGTCCCACCTGTGTCACTCAGGGGACAACAGGTGCTGATTGAGGATTCTGTTGTGGATAAACTAATGACTAGGCTTGTAAGGGACCCAGGGCCATTAGTCTAGTAACCTTCTATGATCCTATGAACCCATGATCCTACTGATATGTATTAAAGAATAACATGCTGTGTCAAGGGGTATGCATGCAACGTTATGCTGCCTGCCCCCATTGTGACTGACACACTGGTCTACACATACGCATCTAGGTAACCATGCCTGTATAGAGACGTACCTTGGTGAAGTCATATTTCTGCTTGCCACCATGGCGTCATGAGCCACTGTATTGGCACCAGGTCCACACAGCATAAACACACAGACACCTGGAACATAAACAGAACAAGGTCTGGGAGACAACAGTCAATCAGCAATATTAACAGCAATGCAGCATCATGGAACAAAGGTACATACACTTTGATGTGTACTCATGACACATGTCAGCAGACAGCACCTTACAGGGCATAACACTACTGCACTACAAACTGTCATTAACTGTACTGTAGTCACCCTGTGCATCAGACACATATTTGCATGTCCCTGCATCGATGGTATGGACGACAGGGATGTGGCACAGGTATCATTACATGCACAGGGTGTGGTGTGGGATTGCCAAAGCACTAGGCTGTGCCACACAATTGACATTGTGTGTGTGTGTGTGTGTGTGTGTGTGTGTGTGTGTGTGTGTGTGTCTGGAGGGGTGCTGGCAGCTGGGCCATGGAGGGGAGCTGTGTGTGTCGGGTGGTGACCTGCATGTGACAGTGATGTGTGAGTGTGTGCACGTACACAGTCAAGCCATGTGCCAGCCCTACAAGAGGGTATCTTGTTCAGCTGTGGACCACACCTGGCAGAATGTACAGTTCACTGTCTCTGGCCACATAAATGGGAACTGGCTCTGAGTGGCTCTGGCACCACCATGGCCAGGGTCAGATGTGGTACTGCTTGCTGTAGGTGACTGGAGTCTGCCGGATCTGTGTCCCTCATGGGACCACCCAGGACTACATGCCCATGGCCTGCCACATTGTGGTGTAGCCTGCACTGTCCCTTTTGTAGTACTGGTGGTACTGCCGCTATAAGAGTGTGACTGTGCACAGCCAGGTGGGCTGTCAGCTGATGCTGTTGCTGACCTACATCCATGTGTCCGATGCCCTACTCCCACCACTTTTTCAAGCACAGACATTGCATGGTAAAGGAGTGACAGTGTCTCACCCTCACTGTCTGTCCACTACATCAGCTAAATGATGTAAGGCACCACCATTGCCGTGGATAGAGTTGTGGATGCCAGGCAGTGATGCGCCCATGATCCTGAGCATCCATCTGGTGTTGCATTCAGAACATGCCTGTGCCTCTGTGATGGCCTGAAACATCCATTGTGTGACGTGATGTGACACCTGTGACAGGTGGATGGGCAGCATTGCTCCTTTGAGAACCCCTGTCAGTCTGCCTGTGTGGGACCTCAACAGCTGTCTGGCGATGGCTAGTGTCTACTGTCACAGATGCCATAGTCGCCACACTCTCCTGTTCAATACCACCACCCTCTGACTGTCCAATATCTGTGGCCAGATGGGACTGGGTATGTACAGGCATACTGACTGTGTGCAGAAGCATTGGGGGAGGAAGTGGCATGTCAACACATGGGACAGATTCAGCCCCCAACAACCCCACCTGTGTGTCACTATGGCCACCATTATCATCAGAGTCCGATGGGACACTGACATCAGGTTGTGAGGGGGACAAACTCCAACCCCCATGGTCACCTGTGAGAAGGAAGACAATATGACTACATAATTTCCTGCACTGTTATGTCTACTGATCCACACACACACACACACACACACATACAGGTGAGGTGCCATAAATGCATTCTGCATACTACACCTTATTACTTATCCCATGCACAACACACAAGCAGGCCACAACAGACACAGACAAGACTGGCCCTTACCAACATGCAATGCATCTATGCCCAGTTAATTTTGCCAGTACTATACACCCATGAGATAAGTAACATGTCAGTGTATGTGATAGATCTTCACCTAAAACACAGTGCACCTGTTTCCACCATATTAATGCTCCCATTTATGGCAGACTGCCCAGACTGTCACAAAAATACATTCAAATATGTTACAGCTACTGTAAATATGCTACTGTGATTACCAATGTCATACACTGCAGTGAACCCCTCCACAACTGAACATACAAGTATTGCAATATGGCTAAAGTTAACAGTTGTGTCCATGGCAAACTGAAACCCTTAACATGCCTAGAGTATACATGAGCCATAACAAAGCTCTTTCATTCTCACCGGCTACAGGATGAAGGACTCCGGCCACACCAGAGGTATTTGTAGAATTATGGGGAGAAGTATCATCAGCAGACACAAATATGGCATTGGTATACGATATGTGTATATATCAACATGTACAGTACGAACTGTGATACTGCCCACATTGCTGACATTCACACTATGTGTGCATACGTGTGCATTACAACGCCACCAAATGCACATTGACCTGACATCCGTGTACAGGTATGCAGAGGCTGCCACTATGAGTGCTACAGTATTAAAGGGATGACCACAGGAGGCTTACCTGGACCTCATCTGCTGTGGAAGCTGTGCCACCCACCTCCATGACATATGGGTTAATGGATCTTTGCAAGCTGGTGGCCGAACCCAGGTTTGCCAGGAAATCCTCTGTGACCAAGAGTGGTTGTGTGTTGCAGGCCCTCCACTGGTGCCAGCACAGTCCCTGACCAGAGCTACGGCCCTTTGGAGTGCATTATTTATCATATCAGTGGCCCAGTGTTGGACCTGCTCATAGCTCCTTTTGTGTAGCCCAACATGATTTACAGATGCCGTGAGGTCTGCCCACAGTGCAGTGCATTGTTGCCGATTATGGTGACTCCCTGACAGCAGGATCTGGTGATGCAGTCTCAGTCCTTCAATCCTTCAAGTATGGCATCATTCTCTGCTGCTGAAAATGGTGGGTTCCTACATCTGTACATCACTCCTGAAAGACAAGAAGAGGGGAACACATCACAGGACCACATACATTGCTCTCCATTATGTGCACACCCTGCACATCCACATTTGCCAGCACTATCCTCTGCTAACTACCACATCATACCTTGCCATATATCACCACATTATGTATGTGGCTATCAACAACATAGTGGCATACATCATGTGTTACCCTCCTGATCCTGCTGATTCCTGCAACTTGCTGCATGTTCTCTAAGGTGTTCAAATGCATATTTTTGGTAACACCTGTAACTGCTTGTTTATAGCCTGTCTACATTATATGCAGTAGTATCAGCCTCCCAATTTTGTTTTAAGCACCTGGGCTGTACCCGCACCCCTTAGGTCTACCTAGCCTTCCTCCCTCAGATTCTGGAAAATATGGCTTAACAATATCCTACAGTTTTCCCTGCCAGTCTGGTTGACATGGGCATCCTGGCACAGTGTAGCAACTGCCTCATGTACAAGGGCAACCATCTACAAACACCACCAATTAACACAATTTGAGAGACATGCAATGACATTAGGAACCTGATGTCCATGCTCTCTCCCTCTCAAGCCCACGTATCTGGCACCGAACAGGTTGTCAACACAATCAGTACACCTCACACACCACCCATACCTACACAACACACAACCACATATGCAAAAGTCTTCAACATACACATCCACAAACAAAGGAGACCTCCAAGGCAAAGACACGTGAACCCTACAACCCTCCACAGCACATACCATGCACAGCCACACACCTGTGTCCCACAGCCACAAAGGCATCACCATTAATCAAACATATTAGTCATAGGAGAGTCCATTGTGAGACAAACAAATGTGCCTCTCACCAGGCTGTATACGAGGAAGGTCACAGTTATTTGTGTGTCAGGTGCCAGAATCTGCCATATCACGTACACACTACTGTCTCTCAACAACAGGTACTGTTATGAGTCTGTCACAGTCCATGTTGGCATACCTGACCTGACATGTACCTCCTTGGACTGTATGCATTGGCTTGGTTTCTGGTGCCATTCCAGGGGGATCCAGTACCTGACAGCCTGGGATGATATGATCAATAGACCACAATGCTTTGCCAGAGAAGGCCTCTATCTGTCTCAACTGGCCTTCAGGCTTCTGGCAATTGTTCTTGCCACCCCCATAGTGCTTTTTGTAGAATAAAAGTGGTGAGGTTAACACTACCAATGTACAACTGTCAACACATCACAAATTGAAGGTCATGCTGCTAAATGCTAGGAGTCTAAACATGAATCTGAGCTCATTGCAGGCAGTCTTAACCCTGGGAAATGCTGACATCTGTGCAGTCACAGACACATGGCTCAAAGCTGCATAGAGCACACCAACCTTACATGGTCACCCATCCTATCATACAGTCATACCCCAAGGTGTGGGCAGTAAAGCCATGGGACATGGGGTGTCACTATATATGAAAGACATACACACCTCCAAGCTGTTCAAACAGTAAGATTCACAGGGGATGCTGCAGGGGCAGTTAACCATTGCAGAGACATCTATTCAAAGCATAGGTAGCTACCGGCCCCCACATGTGACCAGGAAGCCTATTTTGCCTATATGGACGTGATCAACTCTATCAGGATTCAAGCCTGTACCCTGAGCCTGGGTGACTTTAACTACCCAGACATACATTGGAGGACGTACTCATGCCAGTACACAAATGCCCAAAGAGCCATCAACAGTAGAAATGGAAACATCTTGGTGCAGCTAGGTGCCACCCCCACATGAGGTGCAGGTCTGTTGGAGTTGATATTAAACAAAATGGGTAATCACTGCAGCATCCCTACATTATCATCCTCCATGGTCAAACCAACCATTAAGCAGTCACGTTTGCAGTCACCATCTCCCATATTACCCATCTAGCTAGGGTCAGACATACAAACAACTCCAAAGTAGAATACAGCCTCCTGAGGGATGGCATAAACAGCTTCACAGCCCCACCCCCTCTAGGAAATGGCACCAATATCCAGAAATACACAACAGTGCTATACATGCTTTTGTATAGATGTCTGGTGGACATCTGCAATAAATAGTATGTAGAACAGGGATGACATACTGCTGTACAAGACAAAGAAGGAGGAGTGAGTGCCCAATTTGAAGCAATGTCTCCTTAGTCTGCTCAGGCATAGCAGAGCACTATTGGAATCCTGCAAGGCAAACCCCGAGTCCACATTGGTGACTGCATATATCTCTGCAACATCAAAGGAAGCACACAGATCTGCTCAGTAGTGGTGGTCAAGGAAACCAGATATACAAGTGCTGTAGGTATAGCATACTTGATGCCTGACAGAGTCAGTGTAAGCTTCACCCCCTGTCCCCTAATCAGGACTTTCCCAGTACCTGCCCCCTTTCCCTTATATGTAGGGAACAGGTCATCACTGCCATCTCAAAGCCATGATATACCGCCACCACGGGAGCTGAACACATCACAGGATACATCCTACAGGACCCCAAGCATGACCTTGCAGCACCAGAAGACAATGTATTCAACCAAAGCCTGAATACTGCCTTTTTCCCAGCCAAGTGGAAGACACCCACTGTCACATCTTTACTCTAAGGTGAGGTGTCCAGCAATCCAGCACATTATAGACTTATCAGCCTAACTAGGCTGAGCTGCAAAGCCATGGAACAGTTTAATATGAACCTTATTATCAAGGACATTGGCGACCTCCACACACTCGATCAAGCACATTTAGGCTTTGTCAAGAGGGATCATGTCTGTTACATTTGATTAACCTCTTTGACATAGTCACCAAGGTCATGGACGAGGGGGAGACAGTGCACACTGCCTATTTTGACCTGGCCAAAGACTTTGCCAGTATTCACTACATGCCCATAACAAATATACCCTCCCAACTAGTCATCAGTCCATATGTTACCAGATGGGTAGCACACAGGCACACTGACAGAACCCACCTAGTCCACATAGGGGAAGCTACCTCAAGTGGTAGACTCAAAACTAGCGACGTAACCCAGTGTTCTGTGTTTGGGCCTCTGTTATGTGTGATTTACCCTTCTGAGGTGCAGGGCACAACCAGTGGGCTATGTCCGACCATATTTCCAGAAGAATGTATGCTGGGTGTTGTCACCAAATTCCCTAGTGATGTGGACATCTGCCAAGAGGGTGTCATCCAGAGACATGACTGGTGCCAGAAACATGTCCTCATGCTACATATTAACATCGTCTTTGGGGAGAGTGACGTCACCACACATTATCACAGCACAACAACATCCTAAGCACGCAGTCAGTCGAGAGTGATTTGTGCATACAAGTTGATGGCAACGTGACATTTCACCACCATGTTGCTTCCATTGTAAGGAACACCTTCTACATGACCCACCTCATATGTAAGGGTATGTCATCCAGGGATATGGGGATCATAACATCCCTGTATTCAACCCAATAAAGCCCATTATTGAGTATAAAGCCCCTTTCATCATGTACCTCTCAAAGCTCATGCAGCAGCTGGGGAGATCACAGAGGTTCCTCATGAGGCAATTACCAGGGCCTCAAACATCTATTATACACAGATAGGCTATAAGTCCATCCCTTTACCCAGTTTCATACAGAATCTTCAAAGGTGACCTCTGTCTGGCATACAAGGCGATCACGGACTCCACCGTGATGGGACTGCTGCACAACTGCAAGTCAAGCTCCACTCTGTTAACTCGCACACGCACTCTCAACCTGGTCTGTGACATCAACAGGACTTATTGGTGGGTCAGATGTGTGTCCCACACATTCACCCAGCTGTGGAATGGACACCCTGTCCACATCAGGCAGAGTACCACTTTACACCTTTTCAAGCTAAACCTGGATAACTGTATGGTTAA
The DNA here is from genome assembly GCF_019279795.1 of Protopterus annectens. Lineage (NCBI taxonomy): Eukaryota > Metazoa > Chordata > Ceratodontiformes > Protopteridae > Protopterus > Protopterus annectens. The sequence continues at coordinate 151,425,495 of NC_056740.1, forward strand.
TAAGACATACACCCTTGGGATACCACCTGTGTCCCTGATGGACTGGAGCATTGCATGCTGACTTGCATACACATGGGTTAAACTCTGGGCTAGGCTTATGAGGGCCTCAGAGCCAATAGCATTGTAACCTCATATTATCCTAGGTATACCAATTATGGCCCTGTGTGCTGTGATGGACTGTGTTGTTATGTGTTCACACCCATCACTATCATCTACTGCAGTGTGTCCCCTGTGGACAACATTCCAGTACCATGTCATACAGCCAGCATCTGACAAATAGGTGAGCGGTATTACAGGTGTATGGGGACAGTCCAGCGACATCTGTGAGACACAATTACAGACAACACTGTAAATGTGCTGAAGGGTATCCTCCTTGTAGGTGTCCAACATCCATAGTACACAGATGTTTCCAGAATGTGTACATGTACCTGATATATGTGAGCCCTCTGCCAGACACATGTGGATGTCTGTAAAACAGTTGGACAATACGTAATGCTTGTTTCCAGATTGTGGGGAATCTGGCTGTCAGATGCTAGACCCCTCAGAATACAGTTATGGTACAGTAATATCTGGTACTGTATTTATTCCCTTACTTTGCATGCTCAGTATGTATACTCTTTTGCTGAGGCAGAGACTGTGTCCCCCCACTACTACTGGCTATAACCTGCTGTCCTGCTGTAGGGGGTCAACAGGTATGCTAGCCATAGCTGTCAGATGCTGAGATACAAATGTGGAGTACACAGTGACCTAGCCAGAGTATGTCAGGAACAGTCAGGGACACCTGGACAATGTTGGAACTATGCCTGTGTGACATTCACAGACTGAGAGGAGCAGACTGACAGTATATCACGTGATATGCCAGCTGTATCCAGCAGTACTTACTGTCACTATTGTCTAATACACAATCCAATAGCATTTGTACATGAGCTGACCATTGCTGGGGGGACTCAGGGGGCAGAGCTGTGATCTATGTCACAGCAGGCAGAGCCAAAAGGGAAGCCTGTAGGTGCTGGACAGCTGACTAACAGCAACATGTCATTCCAAGATATGTACTACAGACCAAGTGTTGTAATCCCTATTTCCCATGACTGCATCCCCCCATCTGTGTCCCATTACATGGGGAATTCTACTACATACCTGGTATAGTGCTGTACACCTTTATGCGCAGAAATTTTGTGGTATAATGCTAGGATAGCACAGTCTGTCTTCATAAAGAAAGTCACAGACCTGTGTACCATAGGTAGCAGCTTGCCTTTTGTAGGTAATGCTCATAAACAGGTGATTGTATGTGCACCAATCTGTGACTCACACTTTCATCCAGAACAGCTGGGTTGCTTTTTCATTAGCCAATGACATGGCAACACAGTGCTGTATTTAAGGCTTTCATGTAGGACTTAGCCCTTTTCCTAGCCTGTGAGAAAAATATTATCGAGGTGAGGGGACTACAGCATCACAGAGGGTAGGTAGAAATACTGTCCATTGTTTGGATATATGTGGTATGTCCACAGTTTTGCATGCTATGTTTAGCCATTGTGAACAGACTTTCTGATTATGTGGCAGTTTACTGTTTAACAATGTGGGATGAAGTTGGTAAAGAGACAGACAGATGTGAGTGTCATACGTATGCTGCTGCAGTAGCTGCTGGTCTATCAGCTGTGTATGTTTGTAGGGGAAGACTATGACACATGTCTCTGTCACTTGACCATCCCCCCACCTCCTTATGTATGGTTGTTGTGTGGATTCCCTGTTCTAGGTGTTTAAGAGGTATGGTAGGTCTGTAGCAGGTAGCTGAACACACTGCTGCATATGTTGCAGGCTGCAGCTGCTGCATTCTCCCCAGGAGTCATACTGGGGGACTATGAGCACACTGGGGGGTGGCCAGCTGTATATGTCAGTGAGGGAGCAGTGTCAGCTCTGCTGACACAGCATAGCCAGGGTGAGGGCACCCATAACAGTCCAGGTGAGGCATTTGCCTCTGGTACATGTAACAGTGCCATCCAGAGAGTGGTAGGTGAGATTTAGGACACCTATACATATTTATGAAGTGTGTCCCAACCTACAGACCTTTGACGTGCTAAGATGGATGGCAGGGACTGCAGTAGCAGCAACCACTTCTGCTGGAAATTACTCAGTTATTTATTTGTTGTATTGACAAGCATGTACTTGACATGCAACAGACTGCAATGGAAGCCAGGACTGTGGGTGTCAAAATGTAAAGCATGCTAGTAATGTATTAGATAGAGCTACTGAGGCAATATTATAGCAGGAGTAGTTGCAAGATATATATGCATGCATACAATGTGTTACACAGGATTGGCATAAACATGTGTGTTCAGATGGGTGTGGCATACTGTCTGTCATGATTTTGTAACCTCAATCTGCACTGACTTGCCAGTACTTCAGCACACAGAATAGGCTTTGTGGCAACCATGCCAAAAGTCGGTGGCACAACTGTGGACATTCTGCAACAGTCTGTGCAGTTGTCGGATCTACCTGATATTGTAGGCCACACATAAATCCATCAACATGTATTTGGCTGAGTACTGGTTTGGTGTCTACATCATCATCCCAAGTATGCTGTCATTTATCCCATTATACGTAAAAGTAGTGTGTCACTGGCAATCAGAATATGTTTATAGAAACTGAGTGACCTAGTGGGCTAATGCACTATGCTATAGTTGACAAGATCCCAGGTTCAGACCTTGGTAGGTGTGATTATTTTTGCTGATGTGTATCACTGGCAATCAGTAGATGTTTATAAAAACACCTGTTACTCTTTAGAGCTGAGTGGCCTATTGGGCTAATGTACTGTACTATAGTTGACAAGATCCCAGGTTCAAACCTGCTGATGTGCATTACTGGCAATCAGTATATGTTTATAGAAACACCAGCTGCTCTTTAGAGCTGAGTAGCCTAGTAGGCTAATGCACTATGCTGTAGCTGACAGGGTCCCAGGTTTGAGACTTGTCAAGGATGAATATTTTGCTGATGTGCATAACAGTGTCAGAAACAGATAAGGTGATTAAAGCAGTTTTAAGTGGGTTTGCATGGCGGGCCTCACTGCTTAGCTCCACTTAAACTGTGCTAATTCCAAAAAAAGAAAAGAAAAAGGGGGTGATAGGCAAGTGGTGAAATGAGGGCAAGCATGGGGAAAAACAATGTGAAAGGCAGGATTGGTGTTGGAAAGGACCATAGCTCTCCATTTCTTGTACAGCAACAGCTGTGCAGGTTGTGGACAGTTTAGAATTTGGAGCCTCACATCCCAGAGTGAGGGGTGTGGGCGACATAACTTTGTTGATTTATTGCTGTAATGACTGTTTGTGGGCAGTGTAGGTCTGGGCAAAATGGAGAGCTACGTATGGGACAATATTTTCTTTGTAGGACAGATGCCCATTTTTTATTTTTAAGGTGAGAGTGGAATGTTGGGGAAGAGTTATAGGTATATTTGAGAAGGTAAGTTGAGTAGGAGAGGTAGCATTTTCAGACAGACAAGACAGCAGGGCAGTGTATGACACATGGGGGTAAACAGCTTAGACAGGGAGGGTGTTTTGGAATTGGAGACCATTGTGCCCCCAGATGGCAGCAGTAGCACTCAGCTCCCCATCCCTGGGCAGTCAACACTGCTCCTTCACTGCCCAGAAAATGGCTGTGCTGGGAGCTGGGGCCAGCCTGCCCCTCCAGGTTGGCCAGTCTTCCCTCAATCTGGTGCAGCTGATTGTCAAACCCTCAGTGGGCAATTCTGTGCACATCCCTAGTAGCTGTTGCTGGGTGACAACTCCCTCTCTGCACCCACTCCCGGGGGGGGGGGCAGGTCCCATCCTCTGAGGCAGTTCTACCCATAGGTGGTGCAGGACCAGCATTGAGGGGAGCTCCAGGTTGGGTCCCAGACGTGCTGGACCCGGTGCCACGGCCAGGTGAGGTAGTTGGATCTGCGGGAACCGGCCTACCCACTCATGCTATGGTGTTGAGGTTTTTTCAAAGTGTATAGGTTAGTCATGAACAGAACACTTAAATGTTAGTTATAACAGCATGCAACAGTGTTCCAATCAGCCCAGTATGATAACATTGCATAGTATACAGAACACAACAGTAAATGGGATAACAGTCAATATTGTAACAGCATGCCAGTAACAGTCACGGCAAATGGCCAACAACATAGGTATTTCAACAAGATATGTTAGTATGCAACCATTGTAATATATAACAATAATAAAACACAAGGCTTAACATAAGGTTTTGAGAATAACATATGTGAAAAGGAAAACATACCTGATGTATAACAATTTTAATTTGTGATGCAGATATGGGGTGGGGGGGGGGGACATTCCATTACCAACAGTATAATCTGTATTGTTTGCAACAATACTCTTCTGTACTCTACAGTTCTGCCCTTACTTTATATCTACAAGTGCCCTATAGCGTCTGTAGCACATACATACCTCTCAAGCTATCCGCACAGGACAGTATGAGCCAAGCTGTAACACCTACAGGTACACAACTACAGGGGACTATTACATGTCAGGGGAACATATATGACTAACAAGGTGTACTGTGCACTGATGTAGTGTGTGTGCTACTGACATACATTGACTGGATGTTAAATCTGTGTCCAAGGGTTTTGGCAACAGTGATCACTGTCCGTGATCGCTTGACACTTGAGAGACATGTATCGTGCACAGTACACTTATCATGCCGTCCTTGGCAGGCATGGGGTTAGACTATCAGCAGACATTCACAGACGCACCAGGCATACAGCCGTACCAAGATTAAAAAGTTTTATTTGTCTTATTAACTTGTAATACTAGTGTATTAATTGATGTTTTATTTAATGAAGTCTTATCACCTTGCTGAACATCTGGACACACAAATTAGTATAGCATTCAAACAGCTACGACAGACATTTATTTACCTGTAATTCCTGTGTGGAGAACATCTGCTAAAAGTGCATAACTGTTTCTATAAATATTTTCAGTAGTATTGTCTTTATCTATAATTATATAGTAGTATTTGTCCCCTGGATTCGAACCCCGGTCTGTGTGTAGAAAAATGTACAACATACATAGCGGTTATCAAACTGAGCTACTGAGCCACTGCTGTGTATTGATTGACTGATATGTTCGTAGAGCTCACCTGGTAACAAACTGTGACTTGCTAATAGAGGTAGAGTGTTATAAAAGACTGCAATGACACTTGAACACACATGCATCGCATTTAAGCATGACAGAGATAGAAGGTGAACTGTGCATTAATACATGGAATGCAGGTGTACACACTGAAACCCTAGTGGCTGGAAATATGTATGAAGTGTACAGACCATACTGGAGTGCTGGGTTGCCTCCCTGACCATCTACAGTTGTAGATGATATATTTGCAGTCTACAGCTATTACAGCTTCATACTTGCTTGCAGCAGTGTAACCTAAGATCAGGAATGCATATAGCTGAAATGCAATGGTTAATACAAGACAATCCTGAAATACACACTAGTATAATTTGGCCGTTCCTATTTTAGGGTTAGATCTTAGTGCAGAACAAATATCAGGATGCGTTATATATTGCTGTACTGCTCCACACCTACAGTTTAGCAAAACACTCTCTTTATCAACTAACCTTCAGTCGCTTAGTGGTATTATTCATGTTTTGCATTCACAGCACTTGTAATATTCGAGTTCATGACCAACAGCCCAAATACACAGATATTGAAGGTCACAGCTTTATTATTGGTGACATCATGCAGTGATTGTTATACATCTAACAGTCTGTATTGATGGACAGTTCATATCATGCAGGTATTGCAAGACAGCTGTAATTCCACAATTAATGCAGTATATATTTTATTTCCTTTATATTATGAATGCAGTTGAACTTTATTTCCATAACATTATTAATGCTGTTGAATAGTTTTCCTTAACATTATTAACACAGTTGAACTTTTTTGTTAACATTTATTAATGCAGTTGACCTTTATTTCCTTAACATTACTAATGCAATAGCAACTTTTATCTCATTAACATTATTAATGCAGTAGACACTTTTTAATTATCAACATGATCAGCTTTAATGGTTTTATCTGTATTGAACTGTACCTGGCATTATACTCAAAGCAGATCATACCTACTGGCAGTTACTACTGTACTTTTTCTTGTTTATATGACTATAGATTGCAAGATGCAGCTATACTCACCACACTCATTGTGCAATCTGGCCAGGCGCCCTGCATGGGCCTCCAGGTCATGAGCTCTCTACTCTGCAGCTGTGGGGATAGAAACACTATTATGCATACCTGTCTATCAGATAGTCATACTAGCATTTGGTTTAAAAAATGGTTAAAATACTTACAAAGTTGTGGGGCATTGTGGTCCCAAGCATCTTGGATCCATGTGGCCAAGAGATCCCCCTTCCTATACGTAAAGTCATCATAATGTTGACACACCTGCTCACCTTTGTGGGGGATACCAGTCACGTTGGTGAAGTCGCGTGCCAGCTGGTACCAGGCCTCCGACTTATACTTCGACCCCTGGTACTGGTCCTGCAGCAGCCAGTTGTCATGAGCAGTCCAACCATGACCCTGGACTCAAAAATGCCCCACATGTGCCCTGCCAAGATCAAACTCCAACAGATTCTGGCTGTATTCCCACCTGCTGCACTTAAGGTTGTTTTCCTGCCCTTTGCCGCTATTGGACCATTTTTAAAAATGCTCAGCTTCGCTTAGCACCACGCAAACCTGCTAAGCTTAGCTGAGCAGAGCTTAAACTGGCAGTGCTTAGCTGTGCACAAACAGGCTTAGCTGAGCTAAGGACTGCTAAATGGAGATTACTTTGCAGTGCCCAAACCAGCTAAGTGGAGCTGCATGTTGCTAAGTACTGCTAAAATGGGTCCTGTTTAAGCACTGCTTGGCTTACCTTAGCAATGTTTAGCGAAGCTTAGCTAAGAGTAAACCAGATTTTAAAAAAAAAATTAAAATTAAATTAATTGTTCATTACTGGTAGTTTATTATTATGTGTATGTATTTTACTTCTATATTTTCTGACCTTATGTATTTTAATTCCTTTACCTTGGAGAGTGAACTTTATGTGTTGTACACTTGTGTGTAACTGCAGCTATTCTCCTCTGTTCTCCACTGAAAATGGGCTGCTGGCCCAGCTGGACTAACAGAGTTAACAAATGCCAATATATACATCATTAAAAACAAAAATAATTTATAAAACTTTGCTATCACACGTAAAAGCTGAATGGCCTGTCTGTGTATTCAAACTGTGCACCTACTGCACACAGGGCCATGACTCTAACCATTCAGCTACATGGACATGGTGACTACTCCTATACATTTCTATATAGCTCTAAGTTACGTTTAAGCAATGCTGAGCACTGTGCCCCACCACGCAAACTCAGTTATGCTTAAACGTGACCTTTTACATTAAAATTAAAAGTATCCTGTTTCTATTTTTAGATGTCTGGTACGTGACCATTGCTTAGTGCCACGCTCCGCAAACACACACATAAAAAAAGAAGAAATACAACCCCCCCCCCACTAAAATAGAATGTTTAACTTTTATATTTCAGTACCATCCGGCACCTTGACAGTGTAGAGGGTGTGTTAATCATCTCTGAACACTGTAACACACCCCTACACTGATTCAGTAACCGTGTTACACGTCTCTCAGTAGCACGCTTTCATTAATATGCAAGGCTCACTGCCGAGGAGGACCCGCAGACACGGCCATGGTGCACTCTGTGTAGACCTTTCACTATTCCTGCACGGAGTTTATTAAATCCCCACCTTAGTAGCAACATATTGAATGAATTCCACCATATCTATGTTGGGAGACTCCCTCATAGTTTTCTGGCAATGAATGCCTGACATTCATCTTTTATCTTTTATTATACAAGATCTGGTGACAAGAATCAAAGGGTCTAAAGCAATACATCCTGTTCTTATTTACAATTCTTGTCAAGATCAAGCCATTTGAGATTTAGCTTGCAGCATTACTTATGGGTTTGTGCAGTCTAGCACTGAATTCCTTACTGCATCAAAATCCTATGTTACTAACCTGAGTCAAGAGGGTGGTCAGATAGGCATTGCGTCAAAAAATTGGTGAAAGAACAACAGTTTTAATTTCTTTGAAGGACACATCTAAATGCAGTCAAGTCTTCGACAACCTCAAATGTAGCACAAATATAGCTACTGTATATTATAGCAATAACCCACGCCTGGGTGTGGGTAATGCTGGATTTACCCACGGTTGGTGTGGTTTGGTCACGATGGTGAAGCCTGAGTGGCCAAACAAAGCCAACCGTGGGTAAATCCAGTATTACCCACACCCAGAAGTAGGTTATTGCTATTATACAATGACATTATTTAAGAAAAAAATAATTAATTTTCTTAAATAATGGCATTGTATAATGCCTCCTTGCTGCCCTTCCGCAGCTGTCTGATATTCTGCGCAGTTCTGATGTACTGCGCATGCGTATGCCTATGCAGTACATCAGAGCTGTGGGCAAAAGCAACGGAGAAAGCAAGATCTCTGTTGCTTTTTACAAACTGTTTCACTATGTTAAATGGGTTTAACATAGTGAGACAACTTTTAAAAAAGCAACGGAGAATCTCCGTTGCATTTTTTAAAGCTGTCTCGCTATGTTAAACTCATTTAACATAGTGAGACAGTGTGAGGCAACGGAGATCTTGCATTCTCCGTTGCTGTAAAAAAAGAGTTATAGTAATGGAAAAAAGTCCGGGCCACCGGACCTTTTTCCATTACTGTAACTCTGATTTACAATGTGCACGCTGACCAATCAACGTGCACGTTTTTGATTATTAATGGGGGGTTGTTGTATAAATAGATATTAATATCAGTATGCTTCCTTATCAGTTTCCAACCTAAAGATGCCTTGACAAAAATGTGCTACACTGGTTTTGTCTGATAAACTCTATTTACAGAGCCTAACCTACAAAGATTTGATTGTCTCAACATACCTCTTTACAGGTTTGCACTCTTTCATGAAAAAAATGTCAAACACTTGTTTTACTGGCTGTTTTTTTAAATGTCTTTTACATGGGGAGTTGAAAAGTCATATGTTCAGTGAGCAAACAAGTAACAAATAAGCTATACAGATTACATTTGTAAAGGCAACAGAAAGAGAAGTTAGCATCATATCCTCTGCCTAGCAATGGTCTAGTGTGCAAAAAAAAAAAAAAAAAAGCAGCAGCCTCAGAGATTAGCCCAAAGGGGAAGAAACAATCACAGAGGCACCAGCAGTATCTCACTAATCAGAATTAAGCAGAGTAAAACCTCTCCCATATATATAGGCTTTCTCTTTTGACATTTTCTATTTTCCCATGTCCTTTTTTATGTTTACCCCCAACAAACCTTTCAATGCCTTTGAGTTTGGCAGAGTTGAGAAGGTTTTTTGGGGACATTATCCTCTGGGAGGATCTCCATGCTGGGAGCTCTGTGTTTATAGCAGTTTCTTCATTTTTCATCTACTAGTGATTCAAAGCAATTCATGGTCTCAAGTCCATGGGGAATAGTTGTGCTACTGATGATTTTCTTGTTCATCAGCAGCTCCTCCTTCTTCTGAATCCAGATTACCCACCATTGTCAGGTTCAGTTAGAGCAGTTTACTGATTTCACTGCAAATTTGCGTGGCAGTGAAATTTATTTGGACATCAATGCAGTCTGCAGCTCTTTTCAACTGTAGTTAGATCTGAGTTATTCAATTATAGCAGGCTTCTGGAACATGTCATACAAAACATGAAGTACATCATCAGGGGACTTAAAACTCTGTCATTTCCTTGTAGCTTAATAATAAGATAAGCTAAGAAATGTAAAATGTAAGGTATGGTTGGTATTCTAACTCATTCCCTTCAATGGAGCTCTGGAGGTTTGCTCTGTAACTTCCAATGGGCAAAGCCTAAACTTTTTGGTAAAATCAAATTACATCCTCACATTTCAAACAAATGTTCATCTCTCTGGAACCATATGGGTTACTAAATAAGTCTAAACAGCAAACTCTTCATCACAAACTATTTTTATAGTGGCACTATTCTTTATATTCTAGGTCTTAAAATGTATTTTGTAGGTTGCATTAAACAAAGTAACTACAAAGTTTGAAATATTGTGTAAACAACTTAACAATATCTCAGCAAACACTCAAAGTACACACATACTATCAGCAACATTAAGATATTTCTTGTGATAGTTCTGTCTGTGCTACTTGTTGGCTGAGATAGAAAAAACATGACATTTATGACAATATAAATAAATATATGAGCAATAATTAATTTTTTACCTGCACTAGATAATGGTCAAATATCAATAGAGCTGTGTTTGCTACTGTGTAAGCTGCAAGATGAGATGTGTTAATATTTTGTATGTAGCATGGTTTTGGAATTATTAATGTAAATATGAATGAGCAATATTTGACACCTAGAGACGTAGTAGGATGTAACTGCAGGAACACCAGGGGGCACCCGGTTGTAATGAGTTAATGCAGACAGACCTGATTCTTGTTAAGGCTTGTCTTTTCGTAGCTGCATCGGGTGCAAAATCCTGGAAAAGTTTGACACAGTCCTTACACATTTTGTAGGTTTTCTGTTGTTTTTTTTTTATCTTAGCTAACATGAGGTTCTTGTCGGCAAAATTAAGAAACTTGATAATTTTCTGGCATGGTGTCCATCTCTTGGACTCAAGAGATGTTAAAGTATATTGGGCTGCCTTAGTTATCAAGGACCAGATCTGGATTTGAAAGGACTCAAGGAATTGTCTCACTAGGAACTGACATGTCAGCTGTTTCACTGTGTTCAGGTAACCTAATCAGATGTTGATTACCTCTCTGCTGTCTGTTTTCTGGACTTCTTGTTTGACCTGCATCCGTCTTATAGGTTCATACGAAGGCTATCAATCAGTGGACTATTACAAGACCAGTCATTAACCAGAGGTTAGAATTAAACTCTGTCCCTGCTATTTGTAGGCAAAAACCTTGACCATTATGCAACTCCCCCCAGTCCACTAATCTGTTTTTCATGTCTACGAGTTATATCTGCAGATTCACACTGATGTGAGATTGAACATTGAGGACAGATTAAAAAAAATGTCACTTCAGCCAAGTATCATTCTGTTGATTATTGCTGAGGGCTAAGGGAGTTTTCACTTCTGTGGCGTTTTACAGTACTCAGACCACAAAATAAGTCAGTTTGACAACTTCAAATTGGCATCAAACGACTGTAAGATAATTGTCATCTTGCATTGATATATAATTATTAGTCAATCACAGCTAAGACAGTTGAGTGGTAAAAGAGGATATGATATCAAATGTTTAACTGGAGCACATATGGGGCACTACTCACCCATCCACAGTAGTTGGCTCCACCCCCTAGGGTTGCCACCTGTCCCACTTTGCAAGGGACAGTTCCTCTTTGGGCAATTGTGCCCTGCAATGAAATTGAAAAAATGGCAAATGTCCTGAGATATTAGAACAAACATATTTCCTATATTTTATGTAACAGTTGCATAAAATAGTTATTCTGTACCTGAAACACCTAAATGTGATAAGAAACAGAATAAGGGACAAAAATGCTACAAGAATAAGCATTTATGTAGGCCAAAAAATGAAGTTCTGTCCTTTGTACTGGCCGTGGGTATGTTTTGCCCTGCAAAATCTGACGTTTGTACCAAAAATGTCCCACCTTGGGCATTTGAAAAGGTGGCAACCCTACCACTCCCCCCCAAAAAAGTATTAACAATGTATTAACTGTGTATGTTAAACAAAGTTGTGTGTACAAATTGTACAAAATCCAGCTAATGAGAGTGGTACCTTATATAGTGTATCAAAAAAAAAACTAGTATTTCTCTGCTCTCTACCCATGGTTATAGTCTCTGTAATTAGCACAAATCATGATACCATCATCTTTAATCTAAGAGTAAAATCAAATCAAGATGAAAATGCATAATTCTTGCTAAACCTTACCAGTCCAGCTATGATGTAGTAAATCAAACAGACTTGTATACCATCCCCAGTAATCCAGATGTATTTAGTGAAGATACTGTCTGTGACTAATGTGATATTAATGCCTGTACTCTTGCATACACATTGTTAAGATTCAGGCGTACAGATGAATTCAAATAAACTATGATAGAATCACAAGATGAATACAATTTAGAGAAGAAAAAGGACACTGCGTACTTTTCAAAAGCTATCCTTATCATATGAAGGAAGGTTGTAATAAATAAGTGCCCCAACAACTTACAGGTACATATCTTATGAAATCTTGCAGTTCTAACTGTGAACTCAATGTGGTCAGAAAGGATAAAGACAGTAATAAGCTATTTTAGTGAATGCAACACATTATCAATAAAATACAAAGTGATCACCTAGTTGCAGGACATAGTGAATGTACTTACAGAAATATGTTGTACAGTCTTCTCAATAAAACAGATATCAAAATGCTATAGACATGGGGTGGAATTTCTTATATACTTACAAATATGATAGTTGTTGCCACAAATAATCTAATCATTCATGTTGTACAAAATGTTATCATGTGGACAATTCCTGGTCTATGGTTACAGGCTGCAGTGGTACTAGTTCATAAAGGCTGTGGTGCCCACACACCCAGACAGTTTTAGACTCACCTGCCTCACCAGTAGCCTATGAAAAAAAATGCAGAAAATGTCATAATAGGGCTTATCCAGATTGGCACAAGGATATGCTTTTGCCAGGTATGAAACTTTAGTGGTTTATTAAGAGAAGCTGTTGTCCTATGAACTTATGGTATTATTTTTAGCTATTTGTTGACCAAAAAAGTAGGCTAGTCTGATAACCCTTTCAGTCACAATATGGGCTCAGAGACCAGTTTTTGCATAACGTAGAACATAAATCAAAAACAAACGATGTTGGGGAAAAAGAACCACTGGTGTGTAAAAGCAAGCAAAGTTAAAAAGTAAAAATGAGAAATACAACCAGTGGTACACAGCAGAGGTAGATCCAAGTCATAGTTTAATGTATAGAATAACACACAGATGAGCGCTTTCGCATATAGCCTCTTTAGATCAAAAAAACAGAATAAAGCACTAGCTACTTATAATACAAACTCAATAGTGCATCCAATCAGTGAAAAAGGCATTTTCAGGTTGCTAGGTACTTAGAACTAGTAATTAATCACCAGCACTTCTTAAAGTCAACCTGGAAATAATATGCTTTAAGCCAAGGTAAGAACAAGTTAAAAACACATGTGCATATGTATGCAGACCAACCATATACAAAACATATAAAACTTAGTATATGTAAAAACAGTAATGTCTATAGTGTTAAAAATAATAATTATATTATATAATATTAAAAACATGTATGGTTTAAACTGTGAATGAAAGGACTAAAAAAAAACTATCTGTGTGTGCGTGTGTGTGTGTGTGTACATATATATATATATATATATATATATATATATATATATATATATATATATATATCATGTCTCTAGAGATGAAGTATTATTCAAATATCAGTAGAAACAATGTATATAGCTTAATGTATAATAACTAAATAATGTATAGACTCACATCACAATACAATTCAGTATATATTAGGGTTAACATTCAAATGCAGCAAATTTATAGCTAAACACAACAGATCATATGGTCTAAGACACCAAAGAGTAGATAGAAAGAGGTTATCTCTTATTTAGGGGTCTATCTCTCAATGCTGGTTGTATTGAGACATGTTCATTTAGGTCAGGGGAACAATCAGCCCCTAGTCTAAAGATCCACTTCATCTCTGCTTGGTAGAGTCATAGAGTCATAGATTAGTACTAGGCTAACTGTCCTCGGGGACCATTTTAAGCCTAGCCAATTACCCCATGTGAGAATCAAACCCTGCACCTTGTGTTTTTAAGGTAAGCACCTTAACCATTACACCAACCTCCCACCCCTTGGTACATTTTGTTGACCAAATCACCCATTCTAACATCTAGGTTTAAAACCTTTAACACTAAAAATCTGAAATCATGTCCATCACCAAATGTGTTCATATGCTTCACTACTGCACTGTAATTAGGACCCCTCCGTGCACAGTATAATGATCTCGTATCCTCTCCCTCAAATGTCTGTTAGTCTTGCCAACATAGAAGCTTTTGCAGGCTATTCTTACCTTGGCTTAAATACTAAATGTATTTGGCTAAACATAGCACACTATATACAGAGACAGTTATATACATAGTATTAAAAGAAGTTTGTAGTATATCATCTATAGGATATACTTCTTACATTATAAGTTCTTGGACTGCTTTGCATAATTCTTAAAGGTAAGGAGTTGGTAATTTGAAGAGTTAACATCATTTGAAAGACTGACAGTGTATGCTTCTTATCTTGATCTTGTTAAAGTATTAAGCATTAAATGTCAGTGTGTGCATAATTCACTGGATAAACACTAGTTAAGGAACATGACACAATAGATTGGAGTGAGAACTGAGGGAGGATTATCTGTATATCCTGATGAGGAGTTACCAGTGACATCCCATAGGGATCTGTATTAGAGGCACTTATTTTTGGCTTAGTTGTCATACATAAAAGTGGAAAATAAGCTCTGGATAGCCAGATAGGCGGTTGATGACAAACTGAGTGATGTAATTGCTCAAGTAAAAGATACCAAAGTTCTCCTTGCTGTTCAATAAAAATACATGCCTGGTTCAGTAGTAATGACCTTACATTTAATTTCAAGTAAAAGTTGCATCAAGAAACTAGGCAAAAGGATGCAAATTATGATTATAGAATAAATTGTGAGAGTATAAAATTATTCCATCATTAAAGATAGAAAGTTAGTGATAGACGGTAATTTAAACTTTGATCAGTAGATATTTGCCAAAGTCAGAAAAGTGGTTTCTGCGACCTATATGGTTTTAAAGGGTATGTTTGCACCTCAGTTATCCAACCTATATTATTGAATAGAATACTCTTTTTTTTTTTTTTTTTTTTTTTGTTTTGTTTTCAAAAAACACCTGAAATATTTAATCTGATGTTATCAATCTTCATTTATCCTTTACCACGGGAATATGGTTCCAATGCTCGGAACTGGCTCGGCCGTTACATAGCTCACCCTAGCCACCGATCTCCATATTACCCCAGATCTCGTTTGCCATTCTTGTCACAAAGATGCGTCAGCCATTTTCCCTCACAGCTAAGTGAAGTTGTCTTGTGTTTTCATGATTTACCCTAATGTTTATATATATATATATATATATATATATATATATATATATATATATATATATATATATAGAGGTTCATAGGTAGGTACCGGGCTATTGGCCCTAAGGCCTATATAAGCCTAGCCAAAAAGGTACCCTGGCTTTCGCCACCCAAGAAAATAATTTTCTTGTGCCCCTGTCAAGCAGAGCCACAGAAGGGATCCCCGGGGTGAATTTCCTATCTCCCATCCAATCATCAAGATTTTTCTTGAAGAGTGCTAATGAGGAGATTTGTTTGATATAGGAAGTCTCTGGGACAGGAATCCATTCTTCCAGCATGTTCTGTTTATTGTTGTGACAAGTTTAGGTCCCTAGAGTATGTAGCTCGAAGGGATTGGGATTTCTTTAAGTGGAGCATATCCAACAGCTCTGGGTTTGACATAGCTTTGTATGTTAGGCAGAGATCGCCTCTGAGTAGGCGATATGTGACTGAGTAAAGCTGGTGTTTTTTGAGACGGTCTGTGTAGGGCATCTGTTTGACGCTGGAAATCCTCTTTGTGAGGTATTTCTGCGGCCTTCCCAGTTGTTGTAGATGACTTGTGAGGTACATACCAAAAGCGGCACTGTATTCTATAATGGGTCTAATGAGTGACGAGTAGAGGAGAACAATGACCTCTTTTTTCCTGGATGAGAAACCTTTTGTGATGAGGTGTGCCACGTAGAAGGATTTCCTGATTACTCTGGCAATGTGATTATCAAAGGAGAGACTACTGTCCACCTGTGTCCCAAGGTCTCTTATCACACTTTTGGTGTTAAGTAGACTACCGCCTATGTGGTAGTTCATGGGTACAGAGTTTTTACCAAATGGTATGACAATGTACTTTTTGGCATTGAGCTTGAGGCCATGGCTTTGACACCAGGCATCTGTCTCAGTGACGCCCATTTGTAGGATGTCTACA
Source organism: Protopterus annectens (assembly GCF_019279795.1). Classification (NCBI taxonomy): domain Eukaryota; kingdom Metazoa; phylum Chordata; order Ceratodontiformes; family Protopteridae; genus Protopterus; species Protopterus annectens. The sequence continues at coordinate 151,441,633 of NC_056740.1, forward strand.
TCGTTAGGATTTTTAATTATTACTCCTAGTTTGCAGTCATCTGCGAACTTCGTTAGCCAAATACCTTCTGTGTTAGCCAGTACATCAGAGAAGTAGATACCAAACAGGAGAGGACCCAGGACTGAACCCTATGGTACTCCACTTGTCACTGGTCTAAACTTTCACAGTGTGGGTTCTGTCAGTGAGCCAGTTGGCAACCCATCTTGTGATATAGGGATTTATACCTTGTTTAGTGAGTTTATCTATAATTCCAGAGTGGGAAATGGTGTTGAAAGACTTGGCGAGATCTAGATAGGCTGTGTGAACCACTTTACCCTCATTTATGGCTTTGGTGACCGCTTCAAAGAAGTCTGCCAGGTTTAGGAGACATGATCTGCCTTTTACAAACCCAAATTGGGTTGGGTCCAGAATTTGGAGATTACCAATGTCATTGTTTATAAGTTCCATGAAGATACGTTCCATAGCCTTGCAGACCAGGCTCATCAGGTTAATGGGGCAGTAGTTCCCAGGGTCCGTGGTGGCTCCCCCTTTGTGGAGTGGGATGACCATCGCTGTGCGCCATTCAGTGGGCACAAAGCTTGAGGTAAGGCTATGATTGAACATGGTACTTAGGTGGGGTGCCAGTTCATTCTGTAGTTCGAGTAGAACGCAGCCTGGAATGTTGTCAGGTCCCATGGATGCTGTGTTCTTGGCTTTGGAGAGTGTGGCATTTACCTGTGCAGCCGGGATTAAAGGAACTTTGCATTCTTCTGATATAGAGATGAGCCCTTTAGGGGGTGAGAGGGGAGTAAAGTTAGCACTGAACCTATCTGCAATATCAGTTGGTTCTGTATATTTAGTGTCATTGTGCTGTAACTTAGTGCAGATCTGAGTGTTGACATTGAGATTCTTGACATAGCTATAGAATGCTTTGTGGTTGTCTTTAGAATCAGTGGTAATTTTGTTTTTGTAACTAGCTTTGGAGGATTTTATGAGGGATCTCAGCTTCTTACTGAGGCTGACCAGGGAGTTCCTCCAATCATGGGATTTTACTCTTTTTTGCAACAGTTTCTTTCTTCTGTTGTAGAGTTTGTTTATGGCAGGGGACCACTAGATTGACTTCCTTTTTTGCAAGATAGCATCTTGGTTCTGTTAGGGATTGGACGATCCATGCACCCGTCTAAGTGCTTATAAAGTGCATTATATATATATATATATATATATATATATATATATATATATATATATATATATATATATAGTTTCACTTCATAATGTTGAGATGCTGAACTCTCAAATTTCAGCATTCCGAGACCATGAAGCTGAGAATGCAGAATGCCAGAAGTGCATAAGAGCAAATTTGAATATCTCGAATCTGCGCTTATCCATTTCCAGTAATTTGCTTGAAGTGTTTGGCTGGTATGGTGTCTGAAATTGAAGGTGAGTGAGTGTTTGTGTGTGTTTTTGTATGATGTATGTGTGGGTAAGGGTAGGGAGGCGTAAGTATGAATGTGAGTGTTGGATTTTTTGGTGTTTGTGTATGTGTAATCTGTATTTGTGTGCGAGCGAGTGTAGAATGCCGTGGTGAGAGGTTTTTTTTTTTCGTTATCTGCAATCTCGGAGTTGGTATATATAAGTAGGGGGTGCTGGGGGGCTTGCCCCCTGCTTATATGTAGTGTAGGGTTGTGTGGTTTGGAGAAGAATGGTGTGTGTGTCATGTGATTTATGGTGTATGTATGTTCGTGATTGTGTGATTCATGATTGTGGGTTTCGGAATTGTGAATGGTTCGGCTTCATAGTTTCGAAATTCTGAAATTCGAGATTTCAGCATTTTGAGATTATGAAGTGAAACTATATTTTATTTTATTTATTTATTTATTTTACATTTGTTGACCTGGCTAGTCTAGCTGGATATATATCCATTTTCAGTAGAGGCCCGGGGAGAAAAGCTCCACACACATATACAAAAAAAAAAGTATAAAAAATATTATTACATGGTAAATACAGGATTAATAAACCAAAATAAAACAGGAAGTTTTTACATTTCAAAGATCAGAACACAATTAAGAAAAGTAACAGTGAACATAATATTGCTTAAGAAAGCTAAAACAGTTATAATAACCAAATGGAACAGGAAGTTTATACATTTCAGAGATCAGAACACATTAAGAAAAGTAACAGTGAACATAATATTGCTTAAGAAAGCTAAAACAGTTGTAATACTGTAAGAGTTATGTACAATGGATCCCAACAGGTTCAAGGATGTAAGCAATAAGTTGATTAGAGTTTAAATAGTGTCAGTCATAATACAAGATTGAGTAATTAAATGTTTGAAACTTTGGTTAGAAGAGGAAGAAACAGGGGTGGAGATGGTTGTTAGTCAGGATTACTACAAGTTGAGTTGAATATGAGTTAAATTAACATATTTATATTATGTATATTTTTTAAGATTTATTAAATATGTTTTAAGCTTGCTATATTAGAAGCTTTACATCTTAAGTTGCAACATACATGTTGCATTTATCACTTTTTAAATACATGTAGTATAGTTTGTATTATGTAGGATGTATTAGTAGATTGATTATTTATTTACATTATAAAGTATGTTAGGTTGTATTGGATTATTCATGTTTCAATCATCGTTTACACGTTGCTTACATTACATTAATTTTATATGTACTGCTTATATGTACTTATTAGATAGTATTTTTTAAAGTATATATATATTTTTTGATTGTAGTAATACATAAACATTTTAGATCAGTATGTGGACGTTATTGCTTTAAGAGTTGTTTTAAAAAAAAGTGTTGGCGCCAAATCAAGTATTTAAATAACAATGTTACAAGTTACTAATTGTTCTGAAGAAGCCTACGTGTTTAGTAGGTGAAAGCGCTAAACCAACTTTTTTATTACAATAAAAGGATTTTTACTGTTCGTGCTTGGTGCCTGACTATTGTTGCTACTAGCGTTTGGAGAACTATTCAGCTGTATCCTCCTGGTTCTTGGGCGTTCAGCGTTTGCTTCTTTAACGCCACTTTTTACTTTTAGGATTACTACAAGGGCATAGCCAGTGCATTTGGAGGTGTTTTTTGAGTTTTTGTTTAAAGAGTGGCAAGGATGTAATTAGTGTTAGTTCATTGGGTAACAGGTTCCAGTTTTTTCCTGCTGTATTTGTAAACAGAGAGTCACCAGCTGTATTATTAGACTTTGCTATGCTAGCAAGGAGTTTGTTAGAAGAACGTAAGGAGTTCAGATTATTATATGGGACTAAGAGTTTTGAGAGTATAGGGGTATTATTGGGTTGGTAAAATATTTTGTGGGCCATTGTGAGTTTGGGGATTATCAGATGGTTTTGGAATTCCAGCCAGTCTAGTTGCCTAAGATTAGAACAGTGGTGAGTTCTGAAGGGATTGCCAGTAGCGAATCTGGCAATATTATTGTAGGAAGTTGCTAATTTGTTGAGGTTAGTTTTTTTGAGGTTGGTAAATATAGGTGAGGCATACCGAAGGGTTGAGATAAGATGGGAGTGAGCAATCTTGGCTCTGGCTGTTGTGGTTAAAAATGGTTTTATTCCATATAATGATCCTATTTTTCTGTTGACTATTTTAATGGTGTTGTTTATATGATGATCAAATGTGAGGTTATTGTCAATGGTTATTCCTAATAGTTTGGTGGTAACGTCAGGGTAAATGACAGTGCCATTATTTGATGAGACTGAGAAGTCTAAGGGGGTGGACCTAGTAGTGGGTGTAAAGAGAAGGAGTTTTGTTTTTTTGGCATTAAGAAGGAGGCAACGTTTGGTAAACCATGTTTCTACAGTGTTGAAAACATTTTGAGTAAGAGAACATAGTTCAGATGGAGAGGTTGCTGAGCATATTAGTGTGGAGTCATCTGCATATTGAATACAGGTGGCTTGAGGAATTGCTACATGTAGATCATTAATGAATAAAGAGAAAAGAAGTGGACCAAGAATGGAGCCCTGAGGGACCCCGATAGTGACAGGTAAGAAGGAAGAAATTTGATTTTCCCAGAGAACTGCCTGTTGCCTATTGCTGAGGTATGATCTAAACCATTTAATAACCAGAGAATCAAAGGAGAGAGATTCAAGAATATTGATTAGGAGGGTATGGTTAACCATGTCGAAAGCTTTAGAGAGGTCGATGAAGAGTGCAGATGAGAGTATGTTTTTGTTGCGGTTTCTATTGATGGTATCTGTGAAGGATAGGAGGGCAGTAGTGGTACTATGTGATGGCCTAAAGCCATGCTGACAGCTTGCTATTAAGTTATGTATAGAGAGATGATGTAAAAGTTGTTGGTGAATGCATTTCTCCAGAATTTTCGCTAAGGGTGATAAGAGAGCAATTGGCCGATAGAGTACTCATTAGAGTTCCCACCTTTATGTAAGGGGATAATATGGGAGATTTTCCAAATATCTGGGACGGTTCCTTCTTGGATTGTCCTATTTATAAGTATAGATATAGGGTAGGCAATTACTTTAGCTGCTTTTTGGAGATATTGGGACGGAAGTTTGTCATGGATGGAGTACATGGCTTGAGTTTATGAATAAATTTATAGATGAGAGAAGTAGATATGGGTTGTAGTTTGAAGTTAGAGTAAGAGTATGGTAAATTGATGGGAAGGTTAGAGTTTTTAGAGATAAGTTGCCTAGCTAGAGATTGTATAGTCTCAGTGAAGAAAGAGTTAAAGGTACTGGCAGTTTGATGTGGAGTGTTTGGATCTGCATCAAGTGGGGTGGGTGTTCGGGAGTTACCTGGGGAAAGGAGCTTATTTATGCAAGACCAGAACATTTGAGGATTATTTTGATGAGTTTGTTGAAGTTTACAGTAGTAGTTTTTTTTGTCTGTAAGTATTGCCTTTTATATATATATATATATATATATATATATATATATATATATATATATATATATATATATATATTATATATATATATACTGGATGCCTGAGGAATGGAGAAAAAGTGTTTTGGTACCGATTTTTAAGAATAAGGGTGATGTGCAGAGCTGTAGTAACTACAGAGGGATTAAATTAATCAGTCACAGCATGACGTTATGGGAAAGAGTAGTTGAACCTAAGTTAAGGGAGTTGATGATTAGTGATCAGCAGTATGGTTTCATGCCAGGAAAGAGCACTACAGATGCGATGTTTGCTCTGAGAGTGTTGATGGAGAAGTACAGAGAAGGATAGAAGGAGTTGCATTGTGTCTTTGTGGACTTAGAGAAAGCATATGACAGGGTGCCTAGAGAGGAGTTGTGGTATTGTATGAGGACTAGTTGGGAGTGTCAGAGAAGTATGTAAGAGTGGTACAGGATATGTACGAGGGTAGTGTGACAGTGGTGAGGTCTGTGGTGGGAGTGACGGATGCGTTTAAGGTGGAGGTGGGATTACATCAAGGATCAGCTCTGAGCCCTTTCTTATTTGCAATGGTGATGAACAGGTTGACAGACGAGATCAGGCAGGAGTCCCCGTGGACTATGATGTTTGCAGATGACATTGTGATCTCTAGTGAGAGTAGGGAACAGGTGGAGAAGACCCTGGAGAGGTGGAGATATGCTCTAGAGAGAAGAGGAATGAAGGTCAGCAGGACTAAGACAGAATATGTGTGTGTGAATGAGAGGGAGGATAGAGGAATGGTGAGAATGCAAGGAGCAGAGGTAGTGAAGGTGAATGAGTATAAATACTTGGGATCAACAGTTCAGAGTAATGGTGAGTGTGGAATAGAGGTGAAGAAGAGAGTACAGGCAGGATGGAGTGGGTGGGGAAGAGTGTCAGGAGTGATTTGTGACAGACGAGTACCAGTAAGAGTGAAAGGGAAGGTCTACAAGAGGGTAGTGAGACCAGCTATGTTATATGGGTTGGAGACAGTGGCAGTGACAAAAAGGCAGGACTCAGAGCTTGACATGGCAGAGTTGATGTTAAGATTTGCACTAGGTGTGACAAGGATGGACAGGATTAGGAATAAGTATATAAGAGGGGCAGCCCATGTTGGAAGGTTTGGAGGCAAAGCCAGAGAGGCAAGATTACGTTGGTTTGGACATGTGCTGAGGAGGGATGCAGAGTATATTGGGGAAAAGATGCTAAGAATGAAGCTGCCAGGTAACAGGAAAAGAGGAAGGCCTAAGATATGGTTTATGGATGTGGTGAGAGAGGACATGCAGGTGGTTGGTGTGAAAGAGCAAGATGCAGAGGACAGGAAGAAATGGAAACAGTTGATCCACTGTGGCAACTCCTAATGGGAGCGGCTGAAAGAAGAATAAGAAGATACTTTATTTTTCAACTCACTTTCTTTATCGAGTGAGTGTATTTTTCTTACCATACGGTATTCTTTCCCTATCATCGTTGGTAGCACCTCTACCTTTCTTTCTCTACCTCTTTAGGTAGCTTTAACCTACCATTGTTGGTAGTTTTTTCCTTTCTGTTTGTTTGTGTATTTGCTGCCTGTTGAACCCTTCTTTTCTTTAGTTGTCTGTCAACATGGCTGATATATCTAAAGGCACTATGGGTTTTAAAGAGTGCCAGGATTGTGGTCAGAAGATGCCCAGTTCCAATGGACATTCTTCCTGTGTATATTATTTAGGTCCAGCTCATCTAGATCAGGACTGTACTATCTGCCAGGCCTTCAGCAACTGGGCCTTGATAGAACATCGAAATAAATTACTATTAAAAGGGCTAATTAAATCTTATTTTGAGGAGGCCTTATCCAAGACATCTCCCTTTAAATTTTACAATGGAGCCAAGAAAAGTCATTTGATGGCAATGTCTCCTTCAGTACCAGTGGCAAAACATGAATCTTCAGCTCCCACCACTTAGTGGAACCGAAGGCTAAGGTTCAGAAGCTTTTAGAACCGACAACATCCTTGGCACCATCTTCTACAGCACTACAGATCTCAGTGCCAGTCTCTTTGATACTGATACCTTCAGTTTCCCGGTCAATATTTACCTCCCCTGCTACATTTCCACAGATGTTGGAACCCCTATTGGTGCCAAAATCAGACATAATTTTCACTCCCAGGACAAGGTATTCACCCTCTATTGACCCCTTTGTGGGACAACTCCCAAGTCCTTTTTGGAAAGACCAGAATTCCCCACAGGTATGTCTGTCATTTCCTCCAGGAGTCTTACCAAAGTCAATGTTGTGAGATTGGTATATCAGCTGCTCGTGGGCACGGGTCTTTCTGCCTCCTCCCAGACCCCTATCCCTTCTGGAATTAGGGCATTTTCTCCCAGGACTCTACCAAATTTTCCTCCTCTAACCTCCTATGATCCCTCCAATTCCAGCTGCTGTGATGCTGACAGCCTTTACCCCTTCAGTCCCAGGGTCTGCCTTGACTTCTTCTGTTCCTTTGGAACAGACAGAATCCCATGGCCATGGCTCAGCTGTCAGGTCTGAGAGTTTCGGATTGGCTCCAGTTTTTTTATTCATCGTCATCCTTGGCTCTCGCAACCTCGGCAGATGTGGGCTGTTCCTCGGCTCCTGCTTTGGAGGTGGGTCTCTCTGAGCAGGGTGTGACCTTGGTTCCAAGGTTGTCCTCCTCACTTCTGGGCTCCTATACCTCTTCAGGTGGGCCTGCCTTCCAGGTGATAGAGAGGACATTGGCCTCTGCAGGCTATCAGATGGCCCCTTCTGTGTTGGAGTTTTATCCCAAGACTCCATCTTGCCCAGAGCTGCCACCAACCTCTATGTCTGGACAGCGGGCTATTAGACTGCAAGATACCCCTGCACAGAGCCCCTCTTCATTCGGGTCCTCCTCAGAGATCCACACTGAGGAGCCATCCTAGAAAAAGATGTGTAAGAGGAAACACTTAGATTCCCCCGAGGAATCGGTCATGGAAGGCATGGACTTTGATGATGGGTAGGTGTCCCCCCGGTCACCCCTGGAAAATGTTTCCTTTGGAGACATCCTAGAGATTCTAAAAGAGAGAGGTAACTGGAAGCCCAAAGACCCTACCTCTGAGGAGTCAGTGTAGTTGCACGCTTTTGGTGCTCACCCATCTACTTCTTGGGTGACCCGTCCACTGACAATCCTATTAAATTGATTGAGCAATGGGTTTGTAAGGCTCCTGATTCTTTAGAGCCAATTCCCTGGAGATCTGACAAAATACTTTCTGCTCCTGAGGACCACTAGCAGTGGACAAAGGGGTTAGAAGTAGATGACATGGAGTGGTGGTGGTGGCCACCAAAAAGGAACTAGCTGAAGAGAGTTCCACTGTTCATCCCCCTAACTGAGAGTCCAGGATGATGACGGACAGATTCACAAAGTGTGTGTACGCATCATGACCTTCACTTTAAGGTCTTTGAATTTTGTGGCACATTTTACTAGGCTCCAGAGGGATCTGATCAAGGAGCTATCAGATACCCTAGTAGGAGCTGTGTCTGAGGAGGTCCAGGATAAAGTGGCCTCCCAGCTAGCCACCCTGGAGTCTATTTCCAACTCGTTCATGAGACTTAGTTTGCATGCAGCCGAAGGGATGACAAGGGCAGTGGGGACAGGTGTTGCCATAAGGCGTCACTCCTGGATGAACTTGTGTGAGTTTGCAGAGCCTTTTAAGTCTTCCTTCGTCACTGTTCCTTTTGACAGAGCCTTCTTATTCAGCCCCAAAGTCAAAGAAACTCTAGCCAAGTGCAAGAAAGATAGAAAGACCCTCTGTGCAATGAGTATTTGTTTTTCTGCTCCCCAACGGTTCTACTCTAGGAATCAGAGCAGCGGAAAGATGTGGTTCAAAAAATCCCAAGGGCCTTTTCAGGACACACGTGGTGGTGGCTTCCCTCGGGGCAGAGGGGGATCACTAATGGAAGACGCCAGCCCAGTGGCAGAGGTGGCTCACAGAATCAGGGTTCCAGAGATTCTTGCTCTGGAGAATCCTTTCAGCACTTCTGAAAGGGGGCAGGATTGCTTACCTCTGGAAACAGTCAGGGGAGGATTTTCACTGCACTCAAGAGCCTGGTGACAAATAACTTCAGATGCTTGCATGCAGAAGATCATCACTAGAGGTTACCATATTCCCTTCACTCTTTTTCCAAGATCAAAATGAAGCCTCCCTGATGTTCCACCCAATTAGAGGGATCAAGCAGCCTTAGAGATTCAAAAACTGCTAGAAAAAAGAGTAATTCAAGAAGTCCTGCCAGACTAGATGAGCTCTGGATATTACTCAAGGTTCTTTTTGTTGCCAAAAAAGACAGGGACTTGAGACCAATATTAGATCGCAGCCTTCTGAACAAGTTTGTTCAGCAAACAAAATTCTGGATGGTCACGACTGAGTCTATACTTCCTTTTCTAGAATAAAATGACTGGATATGCTCTATAAACGTTCAGGACATGTATTACCACATAAAGATGGATAAACTCTCCAGAAGGTTCCTCTGCTTTCAGTTAGGAGTCAGTCATTTTCAGTTCAGGGTGCAGCCCTTTGGCCTCACCACAGCCTTCAAAGTATTCACCAAGTGTTTGGCAGCAGTGACAGCTCACTTGAGACTGCACAGATTCTGGGTGTTTCCTTAGCTAGATGACTGGCTCATCACCGCTGCCACCATTCATCTACTGCTTCAAGCAACGATTTCATCCTACACCTGTTCGCCCATCTGGGCATTACTGTGAATCATAGGTGCTAGTCTGAATACCATCTCTTGTCTAGCTTCCCTTCCTCTTCACAGGCTACAGAAGATAAATTCCCAAGTACAAACCATTCTTTCCAGCAACAAGGCTCCTGTACCACTAGTCCTTTGAGCTTTGTTGTCCATGGCATTCGCCATTACCTTAATTCCACTAGCAGGATTTCACATGCAGCTGCTGCAGTGGCTTCTAGCATCCCAATGGTTCATCCTAACACATCCAGTAACATAGCCAATTCTTATTACCAGTCGTTGCAAGAAGGACATCCTGGTAGATGGAATCCGAGGAAATTCTTTTAGGCCATCCCTTTGACCTTCTCAACCAAAGGCCATAGTGACCACGGATGCCTCCCAGATGGGGTAGAGGGCAACCTGCATATCAGTGTTCTGGAATTGAGGGCAGTGCTCTTAGAACAGGAAACTTTTTAATATGTCCTCTATCTAGGAACGATTGCAATTCAGTCAGACAACTTGTCGTGGTCTGGTACATCAACAAACAGGGTGGAACCAAACTGTAGCCCCTGAATCGAGAAGCTCTCAGAGGGTGGCAATGGGCAATATCCTCCAACTGCTTTCTAATAATACACATCCCAGGGAGCTGAAACATGATAGCGGACAAACTGAGCGGATGCATTCTCCTGCCTCACGAGTGGTCTCTCAATACCAGAGTAACAAAGGAGATTTTCCACTGCTAGGGCCAGCCTTGCTGCAACCTCTTTGCATCATTCCAAAACAAGTGCAGCAGCTATTTTGCCCTAATTCCCCCTCAGGGGAAGTCTGCGAAAGACGTTGTCCTTCACAATTGGCCCTCGGGTCTACTCTGTGCCTTCCCTCCCTTCATTCTGATTAGTCTCTTCTTAAAGAAAGCCAGCAGGTTGAGAATCAAGGTGATCCTCATTGCGCCCTTCTGGCCTCAACAAGTCTGGTTCCCCTTTCTGTGGCCTCATCTAATTCACCGTCTATGGATTCTGGACCCAGTTCCGGATCTTCTGTTTCATCTACAGCGACTGGTGCATCCTAATCTTCAGAACCTCAACTTACAGTTTGGCTCCTCTAATTCCATTAGTCTCCATGAATAAGAATTTTTCTTCCTCAGTCCAAAAAATTCTACTAACCTTCCACCAGAAAACTGTACCTAAGCAAGTGGAAAACATTTTCTTTTTGGGGACACGATAATGGTCTTAACCATTTTTCTGCACCCGTTGAAAAAGTTTTGGAGTTTTTAGCTATTTCTTTTTGATCAAGGGACTTCTGCTTCCACTATCAAGGTCCAGCTGGCTGCTATTTCTAATTTCCACAATGGCTTCGAAGACCATTTGCTAATTTCCCATACATTATGTAAAGTGTTCATGAAAAGGGCTTTGCAGTTAAAACCTCCATTTAAAGACACTCTAGCTCCTTGGGATTTTACCTTTGTATTGCAGTTTTTGGTGCTTCCTCCCTTTGAACTGACAGCTACATGTCACTTAAAGTTTCTTTCCTGGAAAAGTATTTTTCTGATAGCCATTACCTCTGCCAGAAGAATTTCTGTGATACAAACATTATCTTCAAAACCCCCATATTTGCTTTTTCATAAGGATAGGGTTTCACTAAGAACCAACCCATCCCTTCTCCCTAAGCTGGTCTCAGAAATGAATGTTAATCAAACCATATACCTACCCGTTTTCTTTCCCAATTTTTCCAACAAAGGTGAATACTGCCTACATTTGCTGGATGCTCATAGACAATTATGTTTCTACCTCAGCAGAACTAAAGAATCTAGAAGACTGAACCAGTTATTTGTAGCATTCTCCAGTCCATCTCTGAGGAAAATCTGTTTCAAAAGTTATCGTATCAAAATGGCTAAGAGACTATATTACTGTCATTTACAATAAAAATAATCTCAAGTTACCAGCACCAGTGCGAGTGCAGCCTGCAGTTTTCCATTCCAAGGATTCCATGGATGAAATATGCACAGCAGCATCCTGGGCTACTCCACATACCTTTATCAGTCATTACAAATTGGATATGGTCTCCAGGGGAAGAGCATCCTTTGGCTCTATGGTTGTCAGGAATATTCTTCCATATGGCCACCCAGGATCTAAAGTAGCTGGGGACTCTGTCCCAATGGTAAAGGATAAATGAAAATTGACAACAGCAGATAAAGAAGTTATGTACTCACCGTAATGTTCCATTTGTGTTGTTGATCTTCATTTTGCCTTTATACCCCACCCTCCTTCCCCCTCCTATGGACTTTCTGGAGGATTGGATGCTTGTCCTGGTAACTTTATCAGGTTCGACCTTGGACAGTTCTGTTTACAAATTCCTTTGTCTTTCTGCGTAGCTACAAACTCGATCTGAGGTAATATGGAGAGGGGTACTGTGGGTAGAGTCTTAGCTCGAGAGTTTTTGGCTGGAGCGAGCTATGTAATGGCCAAGCTGGTTCCAAGGATCGGAACTGTATCCCATTGGTAAAGGATAAATGAAGATCAACAACACAGATGGAACATTATGGTGAGGACATAACTTATTTTATTATTTTATTTAAGTTTGTTTACTGGTGTGTTGCACTGATCAAAACAGACCATCTGGAAGAACAACCTGGGTATAGAAATGTACAAAGAAATTAAACAGTACTAATTCACAAACACAGAGTAATTACAGAAGGTAAAAAGCCCAGCAGAAAATTGAAACAGTGAGCAAATATTATTAACAGTGTGAAAAATAAATGTAGATTAATTTTAGTCATAAATACAGGAGACATGCAGCAGGTGAGATGGTGAAGGTAGAAATGGTTAGGTAAGGGAAGAGCTAGGACCCAAAAAGTAGCCCAACTCTGCAGGTGACTGGAAGCCATCTTAGTTTGGAGAGGGTGGTGTACTGGTGTTCCTGAGAGGGTGTGACTTGGAAATAAATTGCCATATTTTGTCTTCATGGACTGTAGAGTGGATTTTTTTTGTTTTGTTTGTTTTTTGACTGGGAAGTCTGTCAAGTTGAACTAGGAGGACTACTTTGCCTATAACAGCTCTAGCTAATCTGGAGAGAAAGGGAAATATTTTCTAGGACTGAATAAATGAGAGTTGACCTTCTTCTAGGTATTTTCAGTGTATTTATAGGAGTTAAGTAACTGGTCCAGCCATAGATCTAGGTAATTAAAGGACACATTTTTGCTTGTTTATTTGTTTGTTTGTTTTCCTTTTGAGGTAACATTGAGATCTGCAATGTAGAGCTTTTTAGTGTTTTTCCCCAACTTTTGTGGGTTTCTGATATCACACGTTGTGTTTTGGAGGGGTTTAGGAATAGCTTATGGTTGCTTAGCCAAGAATTAAGGGAGTGGAGCCAGACTGAAGCTGGGTTTTAATAATGGAATGTGAGGGACCGAATCAAATGAAGACCGTGTTGTCAGTTTAAGAGTGATAGGAAGGTTAGAGGGAAAATTATATAAAGATTAGAAACAGAGGATTGAGACTAGAAACTTGGGGACCTCCTCTGGTAAGAGGTACATGTGTCTTTGAGGTGACAGGGATGAGTCTCCTAAATACCTACTTGTTAAACAGTCCTGGATCCAGGTGACAGCACTGGAGTCACCTCCAGTTTGTTGGAGGGAGTGAAGGAAGAGGAGGTGGTCAACATAAAAAGCATATAATGATTCTTTACTATAAAATTCATAGGTTTGAAAAACTTGAACTGCTCCAAAGGGCTTTGTTATTTTCTGTTTCATACAGGTTACTTAGAGGTTATCTTTTCTTGGTTTGTAATCTGGCTCCTATTCCACATCCCTGAAAGTGTGTGCCTGGAATGTTGCTGACGAAGATCATACCAATCATGTACTATCAAATATGTTCCACAATCACAGTGCCTTCCAGGAGTATGAAATTTACCTTTACAAGCAGATGGTGGCAGTCATTAATTTTCTTCAAAAGAAATACTCTTGATATAAACACATATATGGGCCATAATCTGATAATCAAATATATGATGAACCTGATATGAAAGGATAGCTAGTAGTTAATCTTATATTTAAACTAGATGCAAACATTGCAATAACCAAACTCAGCTTCTCGTATTATTAAATATATAAACATACATAATCCATTCATTGTTTAGGCTAGGGCAAGAAAATGCTGTTAATCATATTATAAAGGATTTTTTTTATAGTTTATTACATTTGGTAACTTGAAATATCCTTCTGGACAGTTCTTTTTCATCAGAGGCCAGAAGAGAAAAGATCTACATTAATTACAGTAAATTATAGAACAAGTGATCAAAGATAAATAGCAGTAATACAAAAACACATAATATATACAGTTAACATTTGATAAAAAATAATATTTATGATAAAAGGCAAAAAACAGATCAAAATATAGTAAACAAAATGTAAGTACTGCATTTGTCATGTCAAATATATCGGGTGAAACATCAAGAGGTGCTGACTGCAAACTGGAGAAACAGAATACAATAATCAGCAAAATAAAATATGAAGAAAAAAATGTATCCTGTCTGCAATAAAGTGCAGTAGCAACTTTAAAGTCTGAACAGTAAGAAAGGGGTAACAAATAGCAGGAAGTAATATAATACAGGCCAAACTGAGGGAAACAACCCTTTGGGTGATAACATTGATAACATAGTGTGAGCATGTGCGTATGTGCGTGTGTGTGTGTGTGTGTGTGTGTGTGTGTGTGTGTGTGTGTGTGTGTGTGTGTGTATCTTGAAGCCATTCCTTTTGGGAATATACAGCAAAGCATGGGAGAACATGTTCCATAATTTGCCTACAGCAACAGTATACTTACGTCTTGATTTTAAAATAACAAACAATCTCCTGGCTGATGACTTAAGTTTAGGAGACACTGCTCCATTATATAGCTCCATACCAAAACAGACAGTTTTAGAAATAGAAGGGCTTGTGTGCAATGCAATACTGTATGACCATCAGGATTAAAGAACTCTAACCACTGTAAGCTGCATCTGTACAGGGACAGCTAGTGGTATGTTCTTTTATGATGACTGGTGGCAAATCTGGATATCCTATTGTTTGTCTTTTCTAATTTGTCTTGAAGAGGTAAAGAAAGCCCAATAAAAGGGCTGGTAGTAAATATGGATTTCATGTAGCCACCTTACATTCATTAGTAAGAAAAGCCTTGAATTTGTATAACTTTCCAAGTTTTTCAATTATTTTACATAAAGGTCAACTTTTGATTGATTATCAAGAATACAGACAAGATGTTTAGTTGTACTAACTTCCTTGAAAAGCAAAGATTCCACTGCAACAGTGTAATAAACCTCCATTCAACTGCAGTTGAGACAGGGTCACCAAAGGAAGCATTAGGGGTTTGTGGTGCAGCCAGGTATTATAATTATTTGATGAAAACAGCATATAACATATATTTAGTTTAACTTCCATTGAGGTGTAATCCCAAAACCCTGAACAGAACTAGAGAAAGGAAAATACCTTTGCAGTCATTAGTATGGTAGTTATCCTGTGCCATGCTTCATTGGATTTCATTCGGTCATTTCTAGTTTAGTTCTGTGATAGATTGACAATAGGTGATCTCATTTAGATATTGTTGTTTGGTACTAGTTGAGATCCAAGGGGGTTAAAGCATCTGAAATATCTTTTCCTCAAGTGGTCTATCTTAGTTAAAATCTTGATAGAATTGAAATGAAACAGAGCTCAGATTCATCCATACAGAGACAATAAAGGTTAATTAGTATGTGGGACAAATGGAAAAATTCAAGATGCTGGGCTCAAACTGTCTGATTTTCCTGGAGAAATAGTATCTTTGCACTTTATTGACTTTGGAGTGGTGCTATACTACAAAAGTCATTAAGTGATTGCTGACGACATTAGCCATAGCATCAGGAGTAAAGTGTTTTCCGGAGACAACAAAATAATTCAGTGAAGTATATTCTTGTTTGTTTGTGTCTTTCGGCTTTTCCCGGTTAGGGATCGCCACAGCGGAACTCCGGTCCGCTAATGATTGGTAGTGGATTTTTACGTACCGGGTTACCAGCCCTGACACACAACCTTCAACGAAGGCATGCCCCATTCACGTATATTCTACTGATTTGAAATTTGTTCATTCCCGATTTTCAGTGAAATTACTTGGATAAAATCATAGTGCAATAAAGCAGAATGACTATGAACATCAGTAGATTGGTTCCACTCTATCTTAAGGTCGCCTATGACAACAAGTTCACACTTAATGTGTATAGTGAGCAAGTTTAACACCTCATCTAATATTAATTCATGTTTTCATGTTTGGATGTAATTACAATTTTACATCTGTTAACATTGACTCCCTCTCTAATGGCTGTGAAATCTGTGTATTTTAGAGGATTTCCACTATACTAGCAACACTGTGGCCTCTATCTAATATCATAGTACTGTAAGAAGATATAAATATTTCTTTGCCAAAGCCACTTGGTTTGAGCTATGCTTTTTATACAGGATACCTTGCTTATAAAGGTAAAGCCAGCTTTGGATTATATGTATTTCATTTTTCATGCATGGGCATCAATATTGAGTATCTTGAGGCCATTAGCTTTAGCCTAGTCACCTTCAGTAGGCTGAATTGTTATACTGTTAGCCATGTGAATATAACAAGAAATTAAAGGTGAGATATATAACTAGAAGAGTTGCATGCAGAAACACAAAACTGTAATTTTTAATTCTATTACTTTTGAATTTATTTTTTTCTTAAAGTGGAAACAAGAGACAAATTAGATGATAGTATCTACAGTGAATCTGTCTTTGGGTAAATTTTCTGACAAGAATACGCACTGGCATACATTATGCAGGCACATAATGCTGTGCTGACAGTGCAAAGCACCTCCCATAGGATATCTATGAAAAGTATGATCTTCCAGGCCATTGCCATTTTACTTTGAGAAGCAGTTTTCCTACTGGAGGTCAGTCATGTGCTGGACTGGGTAAAATCAAGCAGGGCGTTGCTTTCATGGATATAAAAGGCCACCTTCTTTAAGGAGTAGGCATGGCTAGGCTGGGCCATTTAGGACAAGACATTTGGGCTTCTGTTTTCAAGCTGTCTTCTGAAAAATTGGATACCACTGATAAAAGGCACATGTTTACTGCAGTTTCTTGAGAATATAATACTTTTAAACCAGTCAGTAGACACATGATAATGGAAGATACCTTTAATAGTTTTTATAATGATTCAAAGACTCCTCTCCATTGTGATGAACTGTGCCTTATTCCCTTAAAGGTTTCCCCCAAATAAAGCATCATTTGTACAACTAACCCTTTTAATTTTCCACTGATACCACTGCATCCCCAATAAACTAAAATACAGTATCAATGTATCTCCAGTTTAAAGAAAGAAAAGGTAACTTTGTACCAGCAGTGTTCTTAGGGTACATGGATCTTTAGCCAAAACTTTCCTCTCCACCATCATCGTAGGGTACGGGATGTTTTGACCCTGGACAGTTTGATCCCACTGAAATGGCAAAGCAAGAAAAAATAAGCCACAGATATTTTGACATAAAGAAAAAATGTTATATACTGCTCATGCAACCACATAGTTACTGAGAAAATGTCAAAGATTGCCCCCCCCCCAAAAAAAAACAAACAAAAAAAGAAGTCATGAGGATATATAACTGCTTTGCGAAATACAACCACAATCAGACAATACAATTTTGGAGATGTGAAAAAGAATGTCCTATAACCGTAAAATGAATAAAAATTTATTTCATTTAATTTTAAAGAAATTATTTATAGTAGATAATATATTAGTTAACAAAACTAATAACATAATAACATAACTGTAGATGGATTACACTGTATTGTGTGTATGTTTGTCTTTATGCTCTGCAATCAAGTCAAGTCCTCTGCAGCACTACACACTATCAATGTTGCTGGAAGTCAAGAGTGTTTGCATTTACTCATACATCCATATCCACTTTCCTGAGGTTCTGATGTGCTTTGATGGTAGACGGTGGGAAATGGTGAAAATTGCATGTTGCTGCTTGAGCTTTGGTGGTAGTATAAATGTTCAAGATGAAGAAGGCATATTAACCTGAATGAAAAATTGATTTCATTTAATTTTAAAGAAATTATTTGTAGTAGATAATAGATTAGTTAACATAACATAATATAAAATAAAAAAAAAATATTTAATTGATGGAAAACATATGTTATAAAGGGGTTCATATTATAAGCATGAAAACTGAATCGCACGAACACGTATTAAGCGACAAGTAAAGAGCGAAAATTCACAATATCAAAGGTATGAATTCTTCCCTTTGCTTCAATGGAGTGTGATCTCGGAGTTGTTATATTTAAGTAGGGGGTGGGGGGTGCAGGGGTGCTTGCTCCCTGCATACAACAGTTAGTGACAGTATTTGTTTGTTGTTTTTGTGGTGTTTGGGATGCGATGTTTTGGGCTTTCGCCCTTTACATTCGCACAATTCAGTTTTCTTGCTTATATAATATGAACCTATTATAAAGTATGTTGTAAAGTAACAGTAGTCATAATATGTTAAAACATAACACTAGTTATTATATGTTAAAGATTTAAATGTTATATTTATACTAACCAATGTAATAAATAAAATAAAAATATTACTAAAAATATATTTACAATGAAAAATTAACAGTGTTATTATTGAATAATTGATTAATTAATAACTTAATGATAAAGTACTTAAAAGAATATATTTGGGCTCAAATAGTCCGGGGTCGAACTGTCCACTAAAAAATCACACACACACACATATATATATATATATATATATATATATATATATAATTGTGTAGAAATGCATTGGGGTCGAACCGTCCGGGGGTGAATAGTCCTGCTTACTCATCTTAGTGTTGTTAGAACTCAAGTTTGGTAAATTATACTTCAAAGAATGGTATTAAAATAATTCCAATTAAAACTCTTTGGTTTGTAGTTATTGTGATTGACTAAAAGTTTAAAGATGTCTTGTACTTGAAAATATTAAATGGTTAAAATGTTTTAAACTAGTTTCAAGAGTCAAGTCTGGCTTTTGAGCAGGTCTTTGGGAAATTAGAAGCTCAAACGTTTGACACTGTTTCAATCTTCAGGACTCGCATTTAGCCTCTGATTATGTTCTATAGATTGTTGCATTAAAACCACCACCACCACAAATGGTCAGCTAAGTACCCTTTTTAAAGTTAGTAAAAGCACTCTGAACTTTCAGTACCTCCCAAAGAACTTCTGCTTAGAAAAACGTTATTAACCAAGAAACTGTTACTTCTACATATTAACAGTTGCTATATTATTGTAGTAATATTTTGGTCAAGTGTTAGCATTCCTGCCAAAATACAAATATCTGTTTAAAGGCTTAATGCTTTTGATTTTGTAAAAGTTTTACTAAGTTACATATGTTATTTAAGTACTTGTGAATAAATGGTGGCAGTACATTTATTTGTAGATATTATTTCTCCTTAGTGTATGGCAGTGAATCAGTTAAACATGTGGCATTAGGTGATACACAGTACTGTATCTGGGAAGGTGGCAGTGACGTACTGTGCCATACAGGTGATACTGTGATATGGTATGTATGCTGATGGCAAGTGCTAACATTTGGGATGTGCCAGAATGCTTAATCTTCAAGTATCCATCAGGTATAATCAGGCAGTGACACATTATTTCTACCCCAGATGGAAAGCAAAACCCTTGAACCTTTTTACCCGTCCTCTGGCAGTCGTAGTAATAACCATTTATTTTCTAGCACTGCATACAGAAACTTAATATCCACTCCAGTACTCTGGCTTACATTGCATATGCACTTTCCAATTAAGATTATCTAAAGAATTTCTGCCTTGCAAGCTATTTAAGAAACATTATTTCGTAGTCAGTTTTTTTTATTTTAAGAAAATTTTGGCTTCTGCAGATAGTCTGTTGCCTCAGTCTGCCCAGGTGAAACATTAACAAAAAAGGTAAATTAGAGTGACTGCCAGGTAAATATTATTATTTTTTCCTAAAGACTAAAGTTCTTTAATATGAATGAAGCATGAAACGCTCCCTGAAAATCAATTATTGGAAGCGTTGTGATGATGAGGGAGACGAAGGTGTCAGAAACTAAACTTCACTCAGGAAGTAAAGCAAAAATAAATATATAAATAAATTAATAAAATCAGTGATTATAAATAGCAGGCCCATCTGTTACTGCATTGTAGGTAATTTAGACTTTTTGAATGCAAAATATTTTTGTTGGTTGATTGACTCATTCAGTACAGTTTCAACAGTGAATGCCAGCTAAGTCTATTACTGATAAGGAGAATAAAAGTTGAGGAAGTATGCAGTATTGTACCATTATACCAAAAATGCAG
Source organism: Protopterus annectens (assembly GCF_019279795.1). Taxonomy (NCBI): domain Eukaryota; kingdom Metazoa; phylum Chordata; order Ceratodontiformes; family Protopteridae; genus Protopterus; species Protopterus annectens. The sequence goes on from NC_056740.1 coordinate 151,461,537, forward strand.
AGTACTTGTTCATAGCTACGTTGGGAGTAATAGTGTTTTTTTAACAGAAGAGTTTCTGTTCTGTAAAGGGTTCAGCATAACTCTGCCTAAACTTCTATAATGTAATTTTAACTGTATTGTATGTATCACTGTTAAACTTTTTTGCAGAACTTTGTAATAGAGGTTATAGCTTCACTTATCAAATGTTTTGTAGAACTTTGTAGCAGGGTTATGACTTTGATATAAAGAAATGAGCATTCCTTATTAATGTTTGAATAAATAACTCTGCTCTACAGCAGACTGGTTGTGTGTATTATTTTGGTGCAAACTGAAACATTATAATTAGGAGACTTAGAAGTCATTGTGATGCTTTATACATGTGAAGGTTTAAGATGCAGTCTTCATTTTACAAGCTCTAGATATAAATTTGAGGCATCTCTAACAGATACATAAAGTACCCACCACCAAGCAGCAACAGTCATAGCAGACATTATACACATACATGCATCCATACCTGAAAATCTTGTTCTCAGAACTGATGTTTACTTCAGTTTTAAGGGCTTGACAGCTATTACACCTTCTTGATTCTCCATCAGCTGAATTTAACAGTTCACCTTGATTGTTTAACTTTGGCTTTGCAGTGTGTTTCTCATCTGCCTTTTAACTTTTATCTGTACTGATAACAGGAAGCATATCAGATGTAGTCAGCAAGCATTCATCTTAAGTTTTGTACTGAACTCTACCACTTTTCTCAGCTAACATTTCTTATACAGAAACACATTAAAATGACTTGCCTAATTCTCTGTGAAGTCCATTCCATATGTATTTTGTCATCTGTGGACAACTTCATTAGATGTTTAGTGCCTCTGATTAATAAACATGTCCCTAACAAATCTGCTTGTGTCAAGCAGCCTACTTCAGCTGGGACACCTGAAAGTTAATGTTCACAAGCAAAGCAGTGATTAACTCGTGGGTTAAGTGCAAGTTATGCAGACTTCATTTTCCCTGGTCCACTTAGCACAAGTTCAGGAATAAATGTTAAAATATAGTCCCCTTTCTGGCTGGACTCGAGTCACCAGCACTTGACACTGAAATTGGCATCAGTAGGATGCATCAGTGGACATTGCCATTATTTCTGTGATCAACTATTCACTGGAAATATATCCCATCACTAGCACAAAAAGTTAAGAGATATTCTGTGAAGAGAACAATCCACAAGAATTATATCCTCGACTGTTTAATATTAGACTTATCAGTCACAGAACGTCTTGCTTTATGCAGAAACATTGAATCTGAAGTAGGCAGACTTCATTCGTCTGCAACCTGTGGGTATCGGATCCGACCTCGGATCCGAGCCGGCAATTCAAAAGCTTAGGCTCCGAGCTCCTAGCTCCTCCCTCTTACCCATAACCCCTTGCCAAGCCCTGACTGACCTCAGATTTCGTTTGCCGCTTTTCAAGTAGCTACGGAATTCCAGAGCTCCTGGCGTTGTTGAAGATAAGAAAGAATTTTTTGACAGAAAAAGTTTTAAAAATCTTTATTTTTGTTGTTGATATAGTTAGTGTTGAGTGTGTTTAGGCTTTCCTCTCTCTTTTATTTAATTATTCTCGGGTTTTGCGTAGTTTGTTTGTGTGTGTTTTGTGTTAGGCCTTAGGGTTGTGATGTCTGAAGCCCATAAGGCTGTTTTCTCGAAATGTACCGAGTGTGGCCATAAGCTGTCCCCAGCGGATGGCCACACTCAATTGGTCATCTTGGGGTTGAACACCTGTCATCTGGTTGTACCATTTGTGCAGGGTTCAACCCGGCTTTGAGGGAGCAGAGGTCGAAGCTGGTGCTGGCGGGTCTTTTACCTCCAGATACCGCCGGCCTCTGCCCTTCCACTCAGCAACCTGTTGCTGTGGGTTCTCCCCTCCGGCTGGGACTCAACCTCCCTCTAAGTTGCGGAGGAAGGAATCCTCTAGGAGAGAGAGAAGGAGAGGCACAGGAGAGGCACCACAAGCGGAGGCGAAACTTCCAGTTCGGCTCCTCCATCTAAGCGGGCCTCCCTGTGCCTTCTAGCTTTCCTCCTCCTCGGCTCCACTCCCCTCGGTTCTCTCCTGGACCCGAGGAGGAGGAGGAGGCTAGCCCTTCTAGGAGGTCTCCGAGGCGGCTCTCTAGGTCCGCTTGGTGGCCTCCACCAGGTCAACATTTTCAATGAGTGAAGCTGATATGGACGGATGATGAGGAAATTCATCCAGGCCCAAATGCAAATGGGAGTGCTCCTAGCCCCCATCCGGGAGGCTTGACCACTTTTCGCCCCCTTGGCTCCTTCTCCGACCCATACCATGGGTTCGGAGCTGTCGGCGCCGGGCAGATTTGGATCCGGGGGTGGGTCGGATCCGATGGGTCGGCGCACCTCGGATCCGTCCCATCCCTTGAGTGCTTCGGGTACTTCGGACCCAACCTCTCGGAGCCGAGGGCCAAGCCTCGGATCCGAGGGAGCTGGTGTGTCTTCGGCTCTGTCCAGGTCGGAGCGCACCGGTCTCTCGGATCCGACGGTTTCGGCTCCGACTCCGATCCGTGCGTCGGATCCGAGTGGGGGTCGGCTCTCGGGGCTTAGAGAAGCTGGCTCCCCCTCGGCTTTCGACGTAGTGGAAAGGGCACTGTTGAGGACATCCGGACCCCCGGTCCCTGCCACGGCTCCATCCCGCACTCCCTTGCAGTTGGGCCAGGCCCCCACCAGCCGGTCCCAGGGACAGCCCGCCTCAATGTCCCAAGTGGTTCCCTTGGAACATCCTACTGCTGAAGAGTACTCCTCGGACAGCCCCCCCGATGAAGTACCTCGGAAGCGTAAGTGCAAAAGGAGGCACATGGACTCCCCCGAGTCCGTCACTGAAGACACAGACTTGGATGAAGGGGAAGGCTCCCCTAGGTCACCCCCTGAGGACGTCTCATTTGGAGACATCATGGAGATGTTAAGGATCAGGGGGGGGTGGTCTGCCCCCAAGGCTTCTTCGGACGAGTCTGTGTTCTTGGAGGCATTCGAGGCAGGCCCTTCTACCTCTTGGGTGTCCCCTCCTGCTGATCCCCTGGTGGATCTTATTTCCATCAGGGCGTGGAAGGATCCGGACACCACTGAGCCTATCCCTAAGCGCCCGGACCGCATTCTTTCCCCTCCGTCGGACCGCACCCACTGGAGTAAGGGCCCCCCCAGTAGATGCCATGATGATGGCTGCAGCCACAAAGAGGGAATTGGCCCAGGAGAGTCCCTCCATGCATCCTCCGGGCAAGGAGTCCCGCTCGATGGATCGCATTGGGAAGCGAGTTTTTAGTTCAGCAACCTTCTCCTTGAGAGCGCTGAACTACATGGCACATGTCATTAGGATGCAGCAGGATCTGATTAAAGAATACGCTGCATCTCCCCCGGAGTCCATGTAGAGTGAGGATAAACAGGTATACTCCACCCGAATGGCCACTCTCAGATCAGTTTCCAATACATCTATGCGGCTGCTTTCTCATGCTACTGAGGGAGCCGCTAGAGCCAGCGGAGCAGGCCTAGTCATGAGGCGACAGGCCTGGCTCCGCCATTGTGATTTTGCAGAGCCCTTCAAGGCGACCTTCGAAATGCCCTCGATGGTTCTGCCTTGTTTGGCAAGACTCATATCAGAGGATATTCAATTCCCCTATTCAAGGTTCCCAAATCGCCTCCCAGATGTTCCACATAAGACCAATCTTAGATCTTTCCCAGCTGAAACTACCACATTCGGATGGACAGACGATCCAGGAGGTTTCTTCGCTTCGCTGGGAGCCAGTCATTATCAGTTCAGGGTCCTCCCTTTGGTCTCACCTCAGCCCCAGGGTGTTTACCATGGTGCTAGCGGTGGTAGCGCCACTCCTGTGGCTCCAGGGATTACAGGTCTTTCCGTACCTGGACGACTGGCTCCTGACAGCATCATCAAGGCATCTTCTGTGCTCAGCCAGGGATTACTTTCTTCAACTAGCACCAAGGCTGGGCATCACGATCAACTGGGAGAAATCTTTACTGAACCCCACACAAGTTATAGATTTCATAGGAGGAAGACTAAACACCAGATCAATGCGAGCCTTCCTCACCCCAGACCGTATTGCCAACCTGAAGTGTCATGTGACAGCGATCCTGCAACCATCTCCAACTGCAGCTTCGGTCCTGAGGGCCCTAGGTTCTATGGCGGCAGCTATTCCACTTCTCATTCATGCTCGTTTACGCATGCGGGTTCTTCAATGGACCCTTCAGGTTCAGTGGTCCCCTCTTTGTTCCTCTCTAAACGCTCCGATTGCGGTCAGCAAGGCGTGCAGGGACTCCCTTCTTTGGTGGCTTCTTTCTCCGGAGCCCCTGGCAGGGAGACCTTTTTGCACTGCATTTCCCCGAGCCACAGTGACCACGGATGCTTCTTGCCTCGGGTGGGGGGGGCATTCTGCGGGAAAGATTGTCCAAGGCACGTGGAATCCCACAGAGACGTCATTGCATATAAATGTCCTGGAAATGAGGGCGGTGCTCCTAGCGTTGCAATCACTTCACCACGTTCTTCCTTCAGGGACTATTGCGATACAGACAGACAACATGTCGGTAGTCTGGTATATCAACAAACAGGGAGGAACCAGGTCTTACCCGCTTTGTCGAGAGGCCATGAGAGTCTGGGAATGGGCAATTTCCACCAAACGCTTTCTGGTAGCAACGCACATTCCGGGAAAGTCCAACATCCTTGCGGACAAGCTCAGTCGCACCATCCTTTCTCCACACGAGTGGTCTCTCAATCCTCAAGTAGCGAAGAAGATTTTTGCGTTTGGGGCAACCCTGTTGCGATCTTTTGCCTCTCCCTCAAACGCCAAATGCGACAATTTCTTCGCTCTGCTTCCCCCACCAGGGGAGTTCCCAAGAGATGCTCTGGTGCATGCTTGGCCTCCCGGTCTCCTTTATGCCTACCCTCCACTTCCTCTGATGCAGAGGCTTCTGCAGAAAGCCAACAGTTTGGGGAGCAGAATGATTCTCATTGCCCGTTCTGGCCTCGACAACCTTGGTTCCCTTCATATGGTCTCACAAAATCAATCCACCCTGGATTCTGGATCCAATTTCGGATCTCATCTCCCACCCTCTGGGAATGTCGGTTCCCAATCTGCGGACCCTGAAGTTGACAGCTTGGCTGCTCCAGTTCCATCCTTAATTAGGACTCCCGGTATCTCATCACCGGTCAAGGCCATTTTAGTGGCAGCTCATAAACCTTCCACCAGGCAGGTTTATCGGAGTAAATGGAAGAGATTCTCTGTTTGGGCAGTACAGAGAACTTTGGATCCTTTCTCGGCACCTATGTCAGCGGTGCTGGATTTTCTAACAGACCTCTTTCATCAAGGGGCTAGTTCTTCCACGATTAAGGTACAATTGGCAGCTATCTCGCATTATCACATTGGTCATGACACAGCTCCCTTATGACGGCAAAATTATGCAAAACATTTCTCAAAGGAGTTTTTTTGTTGAGGCCTCCAGTCAAGGAGGTTGTACCACCTTGGGACTTGTCTTTAGTTCTGCAAGCCCTTACTGCTCCTCCCTTCGAGCCTGCAGCTTCTACTGATTTAAAGTACCTTTCCTGGAAGACTGCCTTCCTGGTAGCTATCACTTCAGCCAGAAGAGTGTCTGAGCTTCAGGCTCTATGCATCAAGCCGCCTTACCTTTCTTTCTTCCCTGATAGGGTGTGCCTCAGGACCAATCCTTCCTTTCTTCCGAAGGTCTCTTCTGAATCCAATATTAACCAGTCAATCAATTTACCTGTGTTTTTTCCCAAGTACTCAAACAAAGGAGAATACAAATTGCATTCCTTGGATGTTCATAGACAATTACGTTTTTATATTAACAGAACAGCTGGTCACAGGAAATCAGATCAGCTGTTAGTCTCCTTTGCTAAATTTGCTCTGGGTAAAGCAGTATCTAAAGTCACACTATCTAAGTGGATTGCTAATTGTATTCTGCAGGCATATGACACTTCAGGTACACCTGCTCCTCAGAGGGTTACGGCTCATTCTACTAGGGCAGTTTCCACGTCAGCCGCCTTTAAGTCCCGTGTATCATTGGATGATATCTGCACGGCAGCTACTTGGGCCTCGCCTCATACTTTTATTTCTCATTATAAGGTGGATGTTGTTTCTAGAGGAAGAGCATCCTTTGGCTCAGCGGTGCTCGAAACATCCTTCCATGACGGCCGCCCAAGATTCAGGTAGCTAGGGACTCTGTCCCACAGGTTGCAGACGAATGAAGTCTGCCTACTTCAGATTTAGAAGTTATGTACTCACCATAACGTTCCATCTGAGTAGGTGACTTCATTCGGATGCAACCATCCCCCCCTCCATCCCCCTGACCTTTATAGAGCGAGTATTTATGCTGTTTTAGTGTACTGTTGTCAGTATTTTGAGGCAAACTCAATCTGAGGTCAGTCAGGGCTTGGCAAGGGGTTATGGGTAAGAGGGAGGAGCTAGGAGCTCGGAGCCTAAGCTTTTGAATTGCCGGCTCGGATCCGAGGTCGGATCCGATACCCACAGGTTGCATCCGAATGAAGTCACCTACTCAGATGGAACGTTATGGTGAGTACATAACTTCTAATTTAACAAATGACATCATGTTAGTGTTGAGCTGTTAACACATCAAGTAGCTGTGCTTCACCAGTATTGAAAATTGCATTGACGTTCGGCACATAGCTCTTGATGCACAAAACTATATGAAAATTAAAGGCCAGTATTGTCTGCCTAGGCCACTGACAAGATTAATGTAATACAAACCCAGCTCTGTTAAAGATATGATCTGAGGCAGGCCCAATGGTACTGAAGTGGAGTTCATAATGACCCATCAAAGAAAGTAACTGACAAACAAAAAAGTGTAGAGATGGTTCGCTTAAAGCAAAAGCAGAAAACAAACATTTTTGTAGGAGTGAAGCCCTCCTGCACCCCTATATGGGGGAACGACCATTACCCCCATGACTTGTATATACCAACTTCACATTTGTGCAATAGTGAAGAAAAGTGCACACTATTAGTCAAGTGAGAGGGGTTGTATGTTTGCAGAGCTATGCTCTCGGAATTGTTTAAATTATAGGAATGAGTTTAAGTTTCTTTCTCAGTCATTATGGGTCTATGCTGCAGCTCTGGTTTATTAAGAAACATTTCCTCTCAGCCTTTAGATAGTTGCCTGATCCACCACAAAAACATTATTAAAGGTCAAGAAAAACACTTCAGTGGAACAGGAAGCCTCTACCACAAGGGGAAACTGAAGAACCACACAGATATGTACATTTAAAAATGAGTGGAAAATGACTTTGGATGGAAAATGTCATGATCAGGCTCTGAAGTGACATTAGACCTGGGATGTTCTGATAGGGACCATCTCACAGAGACAAGTCATGCTAAGTGAAAAAGTTGCTAACTAAGAAATGTCTTTTTTGACCTGGGACTCATTGCAAGTTCTAAAATAGACATGGGACTGAATCTTGTCTCTGTCATACTGAAAACTCACATGCTCAGAGTTGCAGTTTCATTTTATTTAATATTTTGTTTATGTTCTGTCCATGAACTGACCATTTGCAGATAGGGTGTGACCAGGCATGTACCATACAGTCTGTGGGCTACACATTAATTCTTTAAACAAAATTAGAAGGAGTTAAAAGGCTACATATAAGCCAACAATAAGACAGGTATGTTCAAAGTAAATGATTCTTGTTATTACTTGCTATCCATTTAATGGTGTCTAGTATAATAATTTTAGTTTATGTGCAATAGTTTTGCATCTTTAATTCATTATTTAAGCTCTATACCACAGAAAAAGGTTAGATCTGATGTTGTCAGTCTTCATGTAATCCTTGACTGTGGGCTCAGTTCCAAGCCTCAGAACCAGCTTGGCCGTTTACTTCAGCTCGCACGTTCCAAACTCTCAAGCTAGGCTCTACCCATAATGCTCCTTTCTAAATTACTCCAGATCTCATTTGCCACTCCATGTGTCAGACATGTTCAATCTCTCTCTAGTTTTGGTGTTATCTTTAGCATCTCATTTCTCCTTAGTTCTATATAGCTTTTCTACCCACTCCTCTTTTCTTTCTGGAACGTGTGAGTGATCCCTTCCCTTTTCCCTCTACCTTTTGGTAGTTTTCTTTAACGTACCATTGCTGGTACTTCCTTTACCTTTTGATTTATTTCTGGCTGCCATAGTTGGTACCTTCTTCCCTTCTCCATTAAAAGTAAAAAAAAAAAAAATTGTCTCTGTTCCCTCTGTAGACAAGTGAGTGTATGTGTGTGTATGTTTGACCTTTTCCGAGTTAGGCCTAGTTTTTTTCTTTATGGCTGACAAACCTTTGAAGGGCACCTCTGGCTTTAAGAGGTGCCAAAAGTGTGAAAGGAAGATGCCCAATTTAGATGGGCATGTGTGTTGTGTATATTGTCTAGGCACTGTCCACCTGCAAGAGAACTGTGCCATCTGCCATGTTACCTCTGCTAGGACTTTAACTGAGCAGAAAATAAGTTCATCTTAAAAGGATTGTTAAAAGGAGAGTTTGAAGAGACCATTTCTAGTCTGAAGACCGAAGCCAGCTCATCTTCCTCCTGTAAGCCAAAGAAATTATCTCACTCAGTACCAAGCAGTTCCTGGGAACCTCCTGCAAAATTACACAAACAGCCTTCGGTGTCGACAGTTTCCTTGGCATCAATAGGCAAAAATGATTCGGCATCAACAATTTATTTGGAACGGACATCTAAAGCTTTGGCACCAGAGGTTTTGTTGGAACTGAAGCAGACTTCATTTAGAACACTACCTAGAACCACATATTTTCCATCATTTGATACATTTGTGGACCGACCACCTAGTCCATTCATGGAACCGAGATGGCCCAGTTCACCTTCAGCATCATCCGTTCGATCCAATAAGAGCCTCTTGGAATCAGATATTATGAGGCTGGTGGACCAGGTCTTGATGGTCAGAGGATTACCTCCATCTTTGGTTCCCAGCCAACTCAGCACCGAGACCTGCCCCTCTTTGACACCATCTCATCTTCCTCCTTCAACTCCAGTTGAGTCTTTGGAGCCTCTGGCACTGACCTGCCCAGCTCCGACAGTCTCAGTTCTGGTAAGAACCTTTTCTCCGCAACTGAAAATTGCCTTGAGCTCCTCTGGTTTATTGGAACTGGAGGTCTCCCGGGGTCGAGACTTCATTACCGGTTCTGTGGATAGGTTCGACTTCCTTTTTTTCAAAACCTTCCATGCCTCTCGGTGCTTCGGAGTTCATTGGCTCGATCCAGGCTTCTGCTTTGGTGGCCACCTTCTTGGTGTGGGATGGGACCACAGTTCTGAAGGAATCTATTTCAGTTCTAGGCTCCCATTCCTCTATGGGGGGGGGGGGCAGGTGGACTTCTGGATCATGGAGATGGCCTTGTCCATTGTGAACTCCCAGTCTTTGCCATCCTTGTCAGGCCAAACATCTGTATCCCCTTGACCAGATCTACAATCATGCCTCAAACCTGGAACATGAGGCACAAAAGCCTCAGGACAGACCCACCTTGGTAATTTCCTCTTCGGATACTTCCCCAGAGCATCCCCTCGAAGAAGTAGCTGTGAAGAAAAAGTGCAAGAAGAAGCACTTAGACTCTTCAGAGGAGTCCTTCACTGAAGATACTGATTTTGATGAGGGGAACATTCCTCCCAGGTCACCCCCTGATGATGTTTCCTTTGGGGACATCCTGGAAATCCTGAAACAGAGGGGTGGCTGGACTTCCCTCCAGCCTTCCTTGTGGGAGTCGGCATACCTGGAGGCTTTTTGTGCCCAGCCTTCTACCTCTTGGATCTCTCCGCCCACTGACAAGCTCATTAAATTGATCGCAGAGTGGGCCTGGAAGATTCCTGGCTCCATCAAGCTGATCCCCAAGCGGCCTGACTGAATCCTTTCTACCCCTAAGGGCGAGCAGCATTGTGCTAAAGATATCCCAGTAGACGCCATGGTGATAGCAGCAGCCACAAAGAAGGAACTTGGAGAGGAAAGTCCTACTATCCATTCTCTTAACAAGGAGTCTAAGACTATGGATAGGTTTGGGAAGTGCGTTTACCCTTTATCGACCTTTGCTGTCAGGTCTTTGAACTACATGGTGCACTTTACCAGGTTGCAGAGAGATCTGATTAAGGAGCTGTCAAATACTCTCACAGGAGCAGTAGCAGAAGGGGTACAAGACAAGGTTACCTCTCAACTCGCCACCCTCAAATCAATTTCTAACTCGTCCATGAGGATAATTGCCCACACAGCCGAAGGGACAACTAGAGCAGCGGGTTCAGGCATTGCCATTAGGAGACATGAATTAATGCACTTGTGTGACTTTGCGGTGGCATTTAAATCTTCATTCGTCAATGCTGCATTTGACAGAACAACCCTGTTTGGACCCAAGGTAAAAAACACACTGGCTAGATGTGAGAAAGATGATGTGAAGACTCTTTCTGTCATTGATGTATGCTCCAACACTCCTCAACAGCCTTACTTCAGAAACCAGAGAAGTAGAAGGCTATGGTTCAAAAAGTCCCTAGGTCCTTTCCAGGACTCATGTGGCAAGGACTTTCCCCTGGGGCAGAGGGAGAAGTAACAATGAAAGGCGCCGTCCTAGAGGCATAGGTGGCCCGCAGAACCAGGGGTCCAGAAATTCTTTTTCTGGTAACTCCTACCAACACTCCTGAACAGAAGCACAATTATCTTCCTCTGGAGGCAGCTGGGGGATGATTATCCCTGCATCAATCTGCCTGGCTACAGATATCATTGGACAAATGAGTGCAGGGAATACTTTTCAGAGGTTACATCATTCCCCTTTTGTCAAATCCAAAAACACAAAAAAGACTCCCGGATGTTCCACTCAGTCACAGGGAAGCAGTAGTCATAGAAATTCAAAAACTGCTTGAAAAATGAGTCACCCAAGAATTCCCACCAAACCAAAGACCATCTGGGTTTTACTCAAGATTCTTTTTAGTGCCCAAAAAGACAGGGGACTGGAGACACATTTTGGATCTCAGCTAGTTCAGTAAGGCAGTTCAGCAAACCAAATGGTCTTGGTATAGTCAATGCTTCCTTTCTTGGAAAAAGATGATTGGATGTGCTCTATAGATCTTTAAGATGTGCATTACCATATAAAAGTAGGAAAATTCTCCAGAAGATTCCTGCGCTTCTGACTGGGAGCCAGATGTTTACCAAATGTATGGCAGTGGTAGCAGTCCATCTCAGACTGCAGGGATTTTGAGTTTTTCCTTATCTCGACAACTGGCTTCTTACTGCTAACACCAGGCATCAACTAGAACAAGCAAGATATTACACCCTGCATCTTTACACTTCATTAGGCATTACAGTAAATCACAAAAAGTCAAATCTGCAACTTACTCAACAGTTGGAATTTATCAGAGCTCTAATAAACACTGTTATGGGAATCAGATCACTCTCAGTAGACAGGCTTCATAAAATCAAATCACAAGTAAACCATACAGTGTAGAGCAGAAGTGTTCCAGCCAGACTCATCCTACAGGTGCTGGGCTCGATGGCAGCCTCTATAACTCTAGTTCCCTTGGCCAGGTATCACACGCGGATTCCACAATTGTTTCTCGCCTCCCAACAATTGGTAATGAATCAGCCGATGTCATACCGCATCTTGATCACCAGTCGCTGTAAACAAGACCTGCCTTGATGGCTCCATTCCAATGAGATTCTTTCGGGCCGTCCTTTCATCCTTCCACAGTCCCAAGCCATAGTGACCACAGATGCTTCCCAGATGCAGTGGGGGGGGGGGCATTATCTGGGAAGGACTGTTCAAGGCACTTGGTCCCAACAGGAGGCCAATTTGCACATTAGTGTTCAAGAGATGAGGGTGGTGCTCTTGGCGTTGCATTTCAGGATGCCCTTCCCTTGGGAACAGTGGCAATTCAGACAGACAGCATGTCAGTGGTCTGGCACATCAGCAAATAAGGGGGAACCAAATCTTACCCACTTTGTTGAGAAGCCCTCAGAGTATGGTAATAGGCAATTTCTTCCAACTGCTTTCTCATGGCAATGCATATTCTGGGGAGGTCCAACATGATAGCAGACAAACTGAGCAGAAGTATTCTAATGCCTCATGAGTGGTTTCTCAATCCTGTGGTGACGGAGAAAATATTCCGCCACTGGAGTCAACATTGCTACGATCTGTTTGCATCCCCTCTGAACAAGTGCAGCAGTTAGTTGCCCTAATCCCCACCCCTGGATGAGTCACCCAGAGACACTCTTCTCCATGATTGCCCCCCCCAGTCCCGTGTATGCCTTTCCTCATCGCCTCTGATATCCCAGTTTCTAAAGAAAGGTAAGAGGTCAGCGAACACAATAATCCTGATTTCTGTATTCTGGCCTCAACAGGTTTGGTTTTCCTTCATATGGTCCCATCTAGATCGGGAACCTTGGATTTTGGACACAGCTCAAGATATGTTATCTCATCCAGAAAGTATGGTTCAGCCAAATCTCCAACAGCTCAAGCTCACTGCATGGATTCTCCAATTCCCATGATTGCCAGGCATTCTTCCCTTACCTCATCAATCCAGCAAATCATTTTGGCCCATCACAAACCTTCTGCTAGGAAACTGTACCAGAGTAAATGGGAAAAATTTGCTAGATGGGCTCTTAACAATGACCTTGACCCTTATATAGCTCCCATGGATAAAGTATTGGATTTTTTGGCTGTTTTTTTTTTATCAGTCTGGCTTTTCAGCCTGTACCATTCGGGTCCATCTAGCCACAATATCTAATTTACATATTGGTTTTGATGGTTCTTCACTTATGTCACATAAACTTTGTAAAGCTTTCTTGAAGGGAATTCTAATGTTAAGGCCTCTGTTTAAAGAGACCACTGCTCCATGGGATTTACCCTCAATCTTACAATCTCTTACTTTATCCCCTTTTGAATCTTCATCTACTTGTAACTTAAAATTTCTGACATGGAAAACTTTGTTTTTATTAGCTATTACTTCAAGAAGAAGAGTATCAGAAATTCAAGCCTTGTCCTGCAAGCCTCCTATATATTTCACAAGGACGGGGTTACCCTCAGGACCAGTCTCTCCTTTTTGCCAAAGGTAGTTTCAGACTCTAATATCAATCAAACCTTACACCTACCAGCCTTTTTCCTAATTTCTGCAATAAGGTAGAGTACTGTCTACATACTGCGGTGGTGGTGCTGCGGTAGCGCTGTCGCCTGACAGTAAGACGTTGTCCCGTTCGATTCTCAGCTATAGCGTCTTCTGTCTGGAGACATGCGTGAATGGGCATACCTTCATTGAAGGTTGTGCATCAGGGCTGGCAACTCGGTACGTAAAAATCTACTGCCAATCATTAGTGGACCGGAGTTCAGCTGCGGTGACCCCTAACTGGGAAAAGCCGAAAGTCACAACAACTGTCCACACTTATTAGACGTTCACAGACAGTTACATTTTTATTTTCACAGAACAAAAGATATCAGAAACTCTGACTGTTTGTTGCCTTTTCCTCACTTTCATTATGCAACCCAGTTTCCAAGGTTACCCTAGCTAAATGGCTCAGAGGATGTATTACCTTTATCTGTCATTCAAAGCAGCTTCACCCTCCATGCCCTGTGAAAGCCCATTCAACTAAAGCTGTAACAGCTTCTGCAGTTTTTCATACCAGAGCTTCTTTAGATGACATTTGTGCAGCAGCCACATGGTCATCTCCTCATACTTTTATCACTCGTTACAAGCCCAACCAGGTCTCTAGCGGACATGCATCATTCGGCTTGATGGTGCTCAGGAATATTCTTCCGTGAGACCTCCCAAGATTCAGGTAACTAGGAACTCTGTCCCACTGTCAAGGATTACGTGAAGATTGACAACATCAGATAAAGATGTTATGACTTACCATAATATTCCATCTGTGTTGTCGATCTTCACTAATCCTTGACATTCTCCTCCTCCTTCCCCTGGCCTGAGACTCTTAATGGATCGAATACTCCCAAGATTGGCTTCATAATAGGGACACAGATCTGGTCTCTTATTGTTATTTACTATCTGCCACTATTTTAGGCAAACTCGATTTGAGGTAATTTAGAGAGGAGCATTATGGATAGAGCCTAGTTCGAGAGTTGGAAGGTGCAAGCTGAAGTAAATGGCTGAGTCGGTTCCGAGGCTCGGAACCCAGCCCACAGTCAAGCAGTAGTGAAGATTAATAACACAGATGGAACATTATGGTAAGACATAACTTCTTTTTATGTTGCATGAAGGTGTCAGTGTAGGAGTTTGTTAGTACAAATCAGAAATTTCTGGACCCTCTGTTGTGGGTAGCCATAAGGCAGACAGAACAGAAAAGACTAAAGCTAGAGCTGGAGATAAGCCTGCAGTTGTTAGAGGGAAATGTTACCTACCATGCCAGCCCACTATGGTTAAGTCCAGGAGAGGGGCACCTTTTCAGGTGCCATTGGCCAGGGTTCATTTGGACAGAGAAGAGGAAAGGTAGCATAGGGCGTAGTATCTTATGATCTCACAGTAAATGTTCTAATAGGTAATGACTTTAATTACAGAGAAACCTATGTACAAATGCATACACAAAGCCAAGTGTGGAAGAAACCACATTGGAAAGTTAGCCAGTGTTGAGTCCACATCCCAATAGGGGCAAGTAATGTGGTCACTTCAGAAAAAGAGCTAGATGACAGTGAAAAGTCTGAACCAGAGGCTCAGCTGCTAGAAGGTGCTGAACCTTATCTGGAAGGAGTCACTTTAGAGGAAGAAATGGTTGGCAGCAAAAGGTCTGTCTGAGGCATCGTTTATTTCTTTATTGACATTTTATGACCAAGAAAGTCTGAGTGAAGCCCATTTTCAGAGGAAGCCCAGGGAGAAGAGCTCCAAATTATTACAAAACACTTTAAAAACAATAATTATACAATCTTCAAAAATAAAACATCTGCAGCTCAAATAATTCTAACAAATTAGACATAATATAAAAAACATTAGTTAAGAATCGATATCGGTATATGACCATCATTTAATATTTAGAGAAATTTTAGACAATTTGTAGAGAAATTAAATGTAAGTTAGTTTAATACAAACAGGACTTGCAATATGAAGTGAGGGAAAACAGGATTATACTATATTTAGAAAGTAAGGGAAGAGAATTAGATAGCAGTAAGGAAGTACATGAAAAAGAGAAAGTAAAAAAAGGTAACTTCACATTTAGGGATATAGTTTATCCTGATTTTGAGAAAGAACAGAGCCAGATTTTAGCTAGGAAGTCTTTCATAGTGGTTTTGAAAGATGGGAGGGAGGGTATAGACATGATGGATACAGTTAAAGAGTTCCAGGCTTTAGCAACCTTATAGAAATACAGACAGTGTCCAGCAGATGTGCTAGGTCTCTAGACAGACAGGAGTTTTTGATTGCTGGATCACAGTGACTAACTTGAAACATAGTATTGTAGTTTGGATGTTTTTTAGTTCTGGACAGGTTGTTCAAATTTAAATTTTTTTGAAGCCTGAAGGTTTGCAAGGATGGGAACGCCATAAAGAAGCTTGGGGAGATAAGTAGTGCCAAGTGTAGTGGTAATTGTATCAGTAAGAATGTTATTGACTCTGTAAACCATTCCTAGTTTTTGATGAGTTTTTCTTATGCAATTTTGCATATGCAGTTCAAATGTAAGATTATCATCCATTATCACTCCCAGTAGTTTGCTATGAGAAGTGACTTCAGTGGTTGTATTATCAAGAGGGAGGACTTTAAATTTTGCTTTGTTTTTATTTTGAACAAGTGTTTTCTGTATTTCAGCAACACACACAGTGGTTGCATTTGTGTAGTCTGTGTACTGTGAGCACATGTAGTGGTGATATGCATGTGGTAGGTATTTTATGTGTAGCAGACAGTAAATACTTGGTGTCAACCACCATACCCACCTATATCACTAGGCTATGTGCAAGCTGTTTAGGTGGCCGGCATGCTGCATTACTTGCAAACAAATTTGCATTCTTAAATATGCCTCCCATTCCTGCAACACCTGTAGCATACACTTTTAGTGTACCATAACAGTCCAGCACATGTATATCATATTCATGTTCGGCATCAGTGAACAGACTCTCCTTAGACATGTCACAGTGTTGCACATCTGGAACAAGACCATACTGATTCCTATATATTGTGTCAATGCAGCCTGTTGTGTGTGTTGACATACAAGTGTTTGTGGGGTTTGATGCACATATGCCTGTAAATACATTATGACTCATCACTTGAGAACGACAGTACAACAGCCCTGCCTGCCACTGTTGTTGGTATGTAAAATGGAACTATAGTTGGTTTGCTGTTAGCTGTAATGGTATGTATTGGAGTGCAATTGCATTATCCTAGCATAGTACATTTGGATCTTCAAGATCACCATCACAGTGATGTTCTTCATCGAGACACGAAATTGTAGAATAAATGCCAACATTGTGACAACATACACTTGATGTAAACAGAAGTACACTGCTGCATATTATAACGCTTGTTCCAGTGATAAACTATTATTAAACAGAGCAGGACTTGATGAAGGCTGCATGTTACCAGTTAGAATCGCACCACCAGTATATCATGGATAATGCCAGCCACCCATAATCAACATCTGCAGGGATATAAAGACATTTGAATGAATAATAGTGAGTGATCCCACCGCAATGATACCAAATACTATGCAACACCAGGAATAGCATGCATCTATGAACACAGGCTAACAGACAGAGAAATAAACATACAGATATACTGACCAGAGAGATGTCACTGTCAGACTTGTGAGTTATCTGTTCAACCTTTGTGAGCTACATGTTACTAAAGAAGCCTTCAGTGTTACATTCCCTTATCTAATGTATGTCACTTAAAGCTTGGTCCTGTCCATCTTGCCACTGACCATATAAAAATATTCAATAATAAAATGACAGTAGGGACCATTATCATTGACTTCAGTCACTTATATCCATCACCTGACACCATTTTTTCTATGATTCCACTTGTCACATCATCACAGCAGGCTGCTGGATTTCCATGTTTTGCTCAAGACGATCAGATCCCCCCTCCTATTTGAAATTCACTTTCAAAATCCCTTTTGATTTGTTTTCCCACCACTACTGCTGCTGCTGAGTCCATGAACATTCATAGCCACCTCCCTTATTCCTCCCATTCTCTGTGGTCCTCTCACTTAGGACTGCCCTCTGCTGTGACCTATACCTGGGGGTCCACATGTGTGGAAGAGAAGGATCTGTCAGTGTAAAGGATTAAGGCAATGAGCAGTTAGCCTGCAGTACAGGGATTCATTTCCTCAGCCTCATTTTCTCTACTGTACAAATCTGAGCAAGTCTCATAGAGTACTTCCAGGCTGAGTTTGAAAAAAAAGTCTGTGTGGATCAGTACTGTACCCCAATTAACAAATACAGATAAATAAAATATTGCAGCTTGCAATTTTTTTGTTTTGTTTTTATTTTGCTTAAGCCCTACTTTCCTGAGATGTACTGAGTTAAGCCATGAAGTTGGCATGCTGTGAGTAAGGTGCCTAAACCTACATGGTGATGCAGACTTCATCTGCCCACCTAACTTACAGATTGAAACTGCCTTTCTTTCTGGCTATAGAATCAGGACCAGAGCCCTGCCTGAAGTAAGTGAACCCAATACATCTCATCACACTTCCCCTGAAAGAGGCAAGCACACATGCCTCATCATTTCCCTTCCCCTACTGGTAAGTCTTCCAGGATCCAGGCTTTTAATAGAACCTGGATCATCTAGATTGTGGGCAGGGCTTCATTTATCCCTGCATTATTGATTAAACTTGATCTGATGTTGGCAATTTTCATTTTATCCTTGATGATTGGGTTTGATTCCGATATTGGAATTGACCTGGCCGTTACTACACCTCCTGCAGACCAAAAACCCTCCAGCTTCACCCTTACTCATAATCCCCCTCTCCCAGTTACTTCAGATCTCGTTTGTCACTTTCATGGTCAGACGCGTTTGCCTCAGCTCTCAAGCTTTCTTCAATTTTTGGGTAATATCTTGTTAGGATTTTGATATCTTCTAAAATACTATATTTACATTTAAAAAGATATTTCCCTTTCATTCCTTTTCTTCTCTTACATTAGTGTACCCTCTCTGTCATTGTTGATAGTCCCTTCCCCATACATTTTTATGTATTGTTACTATCATTGCTGACAGTACCCCCTCCTTCTATATCTTGCCTATTTAAAAAAATTAAGTAGTGGTAGTAAAGTAGTGTTTTTTCTTCTTTAAACTGTTCTGTTCTGCCTCTTTCCATACACAGCGATGTACCTAAAAGCTGTCATTGCTGATAGTTCTTCTTTATTTATTTCTATTTTCCTTTTCCTGTCTCTGTAAGCCTTTGCTATTATGGATGACAAACCTAAAGGTCCCTTTGGTTTTAAAAAACATGCCAGAAGTGTGGCCACAAAATTCCTTAATCAGACTCACACTATTGTGCATTTATTGTTTAGATGTACTTCATCTTCAGGAAGACTGCACCATTTGTCACAGCTTTAGCCACAGAGCTCTTATCTAGAGAAAAAATAAAATCTGATGTTGTTAATCTTCTTTCTATTCATGACTGATGAGTTCGGTTCTGAGTCGGCCTTTTAACAAGCTCGTGCCAGCCAGATCTCATTTGCTGCGTAGCCGTAAAGCTGCATTTCAGTCGAGCTCTCAGCTAAGTGGAACTTTATTTGATATTTGTGCGGAAAATTTTTGAATAGTATTTCTAGTGTTTTTTCTTCTGTCTGACCTTGTTTTTTCTTTTCTACTCTACCTGTTGTTACCGTTGGTAAACTTTCAAGTACCATTGTTGGTGTGGCCTTTCCTCCTTTACCTTTCTGGTATTCCTTCAATACCATAGCTGGTATTGTCTTTCTTGTTTAACCTATTAGCTTTGGGTTTTAGTAAGGTGTTTTCTTTTTTCTCTACATATCACTGTATTACTGTAATTGTGATTTCTTTGAATGGTGTTTGACTAATTAGATTATACTGTTGGCTTGTATTGTCTGTTTATCAAGATGTCGGATAAGAAGGGTACTTCAGATTTTAAGCATTGTGCTTCATGCAATGGCAAGTTATCTAATAGTGATTCACACAAAGACTGTGTATACTGTTTGGGAGTGCCCCTCCTTTCGGTGCAGCCTCCGTGTGACATTTGTCAGAGTTTCAGTCAACGCACACTTTATGAGCACAAAAATAAACTGATTCTGAAAGGGTTACTCAAGTCTCCCTTTTCAGAGGCCATTTCTGTAATGGAGGTCTCAACCCCTCCTACTAAAGACAAAAAGAGGTCCCACTCGGTTCCATCCTCACCATCGGGTTATCAGGGCAAGCCTGTGAAATCAAAGGTCCCAAAGTTATCTTTGGAGCATAAATCTGCCTCTATGGCTTCACCTTCCTTGGCTCTTTGATACCGGTGCCAGTTTCTGCATTGGTCCTGCCTCCGGCACCGATTATAGACCTTACTACGCCTATTTTGACTTCAGCACCTGTGACCACTTTGGCTCAGGGCACACCTTCGACTACTTCGTTAGTTACAAAGTAATCCAGGAACCAAACGACAGTTATTTCCAATAGTAAACACAGCTCACAGATAGCCCAACAAAATCTCCACGGCTCAAAAAGGAATACCAAACAGTTTATTGATGTACAAGAAACATCAGAACGTTCTGATGAAGTCTGTTAAACAGATGAAAGTGCTTAACTTAATGTTTCTTGTACATCAATAAACTGTTTGGTATTCCTGTTTGAGCCATGGAGATTTTGTTGGGCTATCTGTGAGCTGTGTTTACTATTGAAAATACTTTGTTAGTTACCATTTTGGAACTGACCATTTCGGCTCCAAATGCCACTTCGGCACCGAGTGTTGTACCTACTTCACTAGATTTGACCCCTTTACTCCTGGTCTCAAAACTTGAGACTTCGTTGCCGGCAGACCTTGCACCACGGACCCAATACTCCCCTTCCATAAATCCATTCTGGACAAACCGTATAGCTCCTTCATTGAACATCCTGACTGTCCATCTGCAGTATCCACTAGATCCACCAGGAGCCTGTCTGAACATGATGTGGTGCTTCTTATGGACGAGCTGTTGTTAGCCAGGGGGATACCCACACTTTCTAAGACCCATCCACCTGAAGGACATGGGTTGACTTATCCATGGACTCCATCTTAAACTCATCCTTCAACCATCTAGGTTCTGAAGCCTTCTGGTCCGACATCCTTCTTGGAACCCATCACCTCAGCACCTACAGTGCATCTCACTCCAGCTCCGAGTTTGCCCCTTTGGTCTTTGGTTCCTGTGGAACTGGTCCTTCCTCAATCTGGGAATTGGGGGGTGCTTCGGCCTGTGGCACAGAGCCGTCTTTCTCCTCAGTTCCATCCTTGGCACCAATAGCCATGTCCGCACTGATCCTGCTTGAGGCTCCACTCATGGAGGCAGGTTCGTCAGAGTGGGGTGTGACCCCAGTTCTGAGGTTGTCTTTCTCGCTTCTGGGCTCCCATCCCTCTTCAAGCAGAACTGCCTTCCTCATGATGGAGAGGGTTCTTGCTTCTGGCAGCACTCCTTTGATGTCAGAACCCTAGTTTTCACCCCCCGAGCTACAGCTGTCACAGGCCACCTCCCTGGGACACCGGGCAGAGAAGCCACAGGACACACTTGTTCAGGGTACCCGCTCTTCCGAGTCCTCAGAGACTCCCACTGAGGAGACCCCTCAAAAGAGGACATGCAAGAGGAAGCACATGGACTCACCTGAGGAGTCCTTAACTGAAGACATGGATTACGATGATGGTGAAGGGTCCCCGCAGTCACCTCCTGATGATGTCTCCTTCAGAGACAACCTGGAAATGCTAAAGCAGAGAGGTGACTGGAAGCCCTCCAACCCTTCATCTGAGGAGTCTGTGTTCCTGCAGGCTTTCTGCGCCTGGCCTTTTACCTCTTGGGTGACCCCGCCTGCCACCAAGCTCATCCAGCTCATCGTGTAGTGAGCTTGGAAGAATCCTGATTCCATTGAGGTGATCCCTTGGAGACCAGACAAAATCCCCCCTGAGGAGAACCTGCATTGGTCCAAAAGGTTAGCGGTCGATGCTACGGTGGTGATGGTGGTGGTGGCCACAAAAAAGGACTTGGCTGAGGAAACAAGGAGTCCCGGGTGGTGGACAGACTTGGGAAGTGTGTTTTTTGCATCAGGGACCTTTGCTATATGGTCCCTGAACTATTTGGCACATTTTATGAGGCTCCAGAGGGACTTGATCTCCATACTCTCTGGGACACTCACAGGACAGTTATCTGACAAGGTCAGAGAAAAAGTGGCCTCGTAGCTCGCAACCCTGGAATCGATATCCAATTCGTCCATGAAGTTGCTTTCACATGCGACCGAAGGGGTGGCTAGAGCAGCGGGTGCAGGCATTGTCATGAGGCGTCACGCCTGGATGCGCATTTCTGACCTTGCAAACCCCTTCAAGTCTTGCTTTCTGAATGCTTCCATCGAAACTTCTACCCTTTTTGGCTCCAAAGTGAAGGACACTCTAGCCAGGTGCGAGCAAGCTGGAAAGACCCTGTCTGCCATAGGCCTACGGTTTTCCAATCCTCAACGTACCTTCTCCAGGAATCAGAGGAATCGAAAAATGAGGCACAAAAAAGTCTCAGGGTCCTTTCCATGCTGCATGTGGTGATGATACCCCCCGGGGCAGAGGGGGTAACAATTCCGGAAGATGCCCCTACAGAGGCAGAGGGGGTCCTTGTAGCCAAGGCTCCAGGAATTCCTTCTCTGGACAGCCTTACCAGCGCTCCTGAAGAGCAGCCTGATTGCTTACCTCTGGAAGCAGTTGGGGGTTGTTTCTCTCGTCACCAAGCTGCCTGGAAATCCATTACCACCGATTGTTGGGTGTAGAGTATCATCACAAAAGGTTACACCATTCCCCTTTCTTGTCAGCCAAACCTTCCAAGAAAACTTCCCGACGTTCCACCCAGTCAAAGGGAAGAAGCAGCTTCAGAGATTATAAAGCTGTCTCAAAAAAGTGTCATCCAACCAGTCCCACCAGACCAGTTCTGACCCGGATTTTACTCAAGATTCCTTTTGGTGCCAAAAAAAGACAGGGGACTGGAGACCTATTTTGGATCTCAGCAGCTTAAACAAGTCTGTCACCCAAACCAAATTCTGGATGGTCACGGTTCAGTCCATTCTCCCCTTTTTAAGACAAGGCAATTGGATGTGCTTGATAGATCTCTGGGATGTGTACTACCACATCAAGATGGACAAATGCTCCAGGAGTCCGCTTCGCTTCCGGCTAGCGGCCAGTCATTATCAATTTCGTGCCTTGCTGTTCGGTCTCCCTACAGCCCACAGAGTGTTCACGAAATGCATGGCAGTGGTAACACCCACTTGAGACGACAAGGATTCTAGGTGTTTCCATATCTGGATGGCTGGCTCCTCACTGCCCCCACCAAGCATCTTCTGGTAACAGCACTGCATTATACTCTCTCAGGCAAAATTGTTGGGAATAACGATACATTGGGAGAAGTCAAAACTTACTCCTACACAACAAATACAGTTCATTGGAGCAGTGTTCAATATTCAGTCCTGTCTAGTATCACTCCCAATTCACAGACTCCAGCGACTGAGGCTTCAGCTGTGAGTGATACTCTCTCAAACAAAAGTCTCAACAAGGGAAGTTCTTCAGGCTTTAGGTTCCATGGCAGCTTCAATCCCGATAGTGCCTCTAGAAAAGCTTCATATACGGATCCTGCAATGGCTTCTTCTTTGTCAGTGGTTCCCAAACTATCACCCTTTCTATTACCAGATTCGAATAACCAACTCCTGCAAACAGGACCTCCTTTGGTGAATGAGGCCAGATGTAGAACTTTGGAGTCACCCATTTCAGTCCCCTCAGCCCAGAGCCATTGTAACCATGGATGCTTCCCTGATCAGGTGTGTGGGGGGGGGGGCATTTCCAGAGAAAGACAGTCCAAGGCACATGGTCCACCTCAGAGCCCCACTTGCATATCCGTGTTCTGGAACTGAGAGCTGTGCTGTTAGCGTTGCAGGCCTTTCATTTGGCTCTCACTTCCGGGACATTTGCGATTCAGTCAGACAATATGTCAGTGGTCTGGTATATTAACAAGCAAGGAGGAACCAAATCCTACCCCCTATGTTGAGAAGCCATGAGAATTTGGCAGTGGGTGATAATTTCCAACCGCTTTCTGATAGCAATGCATATCCTGGGGAGCTCCAGTGTGATAGTGGACAAACTGAGCAGATGCATCCTCATGCCTCACGAGTGGTCTCTCAATCCTGAGGTGTCGACAGAAATCTTCAGCCACTGGGACCAGCTTTGCTGCAACCTTTTCGCCTCCCCATCGAACAACAAATGCACCTGCTATTTCGCCCTACTTCCTCCGGAGGGGGAGTCACCGAGGGACACTCTAATCCATGATTGTCCCACGGGCCTTCTTTATGCTTATCCTCCCATCCCCCTGATTCCACAATTTCTAAAGAAATCTCTTCAATTGAGATGCAAGATGATCCTCATAGCTCTGTTCTGCCCTTGACAAGTTTAGTTCTTCTTCCTTCGGCCTCACCTTGTATACCTGCCATGGATTCTGGACCCTCTACCAGATCTGATTACTCACCCCCAAGAGTTGAGTCACCCAACTCTGTCCAGTCTCAAGCTGACAGCTTGGTTTCTCCACTTTCGTTAGTCGCCAGGCAAACTAATCTTTCCTCGCGTGTTCAAGACATAATTCTGGCCTCTCATAAACCATCCACCAGAAGACTATATCAGGATAAATGGAAAAGGTTCTCCATCTGGTCCAAGGATAATATAACATGGTAGACCCATATTCAGCTCCACTAACTACAGTGCTTCAATACCTGGCTAAGTTTTTGATAATGGAGCCTTTGCCTCTATCGTATGAGTACATCTAGTGACAGTTTCTAATTTCCACATTGGTATAGATGACACCCCTCTTATCTCTTTATGCCTTTGCAAGGCCTTCCTCAAGGGGACCTCTCATATCAGGCCTCCTGTCAGACAACCTGTGGAACCATGGAACCTCACTTTAGTCCTACAGTCTTTGACTCAAAAACCTTTTGAACCTGCTGTGAAGTGTGACCTAAAGTTTTTGTCTTGGAAATCCTTGTTCTTGGTAGCTATCATGTCTGCCAGAAGGGTCTCAGAGCTGCAGGCATTGTGTATCAAGAGGCCCTATCTGGTCTTTCATAAATTGATTTCAGACGAATCCATCCTTCCTTCCCAAAGTTGTTTCTGAATTCTTCATAAACCAGACCATTGATCTACCGGTGTTCTTTCCGAATTTTGCCAGTAGAGGAGAGTAGTGCCTACACTCCTTAGAAGTACATAGACAATTGAGATTTTACCTAGACAGGACCAAATCTATCCATAAATCTGAACAGCTTTTCATCTCCTTTTCTGGGCCTAGAATGGGAGAGGCTGTTTCCAAGGTTACATTATCAAAATGGCTAAGGGACTGCATACGTTTCATCTATTCCCTCAGTAATGAACCTATGCTAAAAGTTAAAGCTCACTCCACTAGATCTATGGCAACATCTGTAGCTTTCCATTTCAGGGCTTCCATGGATGACATCTGCGCTGCAGGTACTTGGGCTAAGCCTCATACCTTTATCAATCATTACAAATTGGACTTGGTCTCCAGAGGGAGAGCTGCCTTTGGCTCAATGATACTCAGGAATGTTCTTCCATAAGGGCCGCCCATGGACCTCAAGGTAACTTGGTATTCTGTCCCATCAGTGATGAATGGAAAGAAGATTAACAACATCAGATAAAGAAGTTATGTCTTACCATAATGTTCCATCTGTGTTGTTTATCTTCTTTCAATAATCACTTCCCACCCTCCTTTCCCCTCCAAAGGCTCCTGGAGGATGCTTTGGGTCTAAGTGGTGTCCTAGGGTATTTGCGCAGAAGTGGTCTCAGCTTTACTTCTCTTTCTCTAGCAAACTCGATCTGAGGTAACAGGAAGAAGGGCATTCTGGGTAGAGACTTAGTTCAAGAGGTTTTTTTTTTTTTGGGTGGCGTGAGCTTGGTAGAAAGGCCGACTCTTTTGAGGGCTCAGAAGCAAACCCATCAGTGATGAATGAAAGAAGATAAACAACACAGATGGAACATTATGGTTTGATCCATTCAGCCTTTGAAGAAGCCATAACAACTGAGAAGAGTAAAACAGATATTTCTTCACCGGCATCTTCATCATCATCTTCCTTAGCAAAGACAAAAATGAGGAGCTTGTCAGTTCCACCCTCTCCTTTGGAACTGACTCTCAAAAAACATAAATCCTCAGCTCCACAATGTATGTCAAATCTGATGGATGCTCCATCTAAAATATCGGTGCTGGAAAAGAAATCTTCAGTACGGACAACTGTTTCAGCTCTAAGATCTTGACTCTAGAATCTTCGGGTCAACAAATGCAAATACCAGTACAGGACAAATGCCCATCCACTCATTCACTGATCCCGACTACTGCAGCAATATCAGTTTAGCTGGATTTATCAAGGGTGGTTTATTCGCCATCTATTGACTCTTCTGCTGGTGAATTACCAGAGGTCTTCTTACAAAGACCTGTATTACCTTCCCAGGCCTCTTTCTGTTCCACCAAACATCTCACAGAAAAAGATGTGGAGAGACTAGTGAATAAAATTCTATGGGCAAGAGGACTTACAGCTCTCCTGTCAGTTCTGACCCTTTGGGTCTGGGAACTGATTCAGCCATTGCTGCCTTAACTACTCCTCCTCTGAGATTTTAGAGATGTCATCACTGAGTTGTCAGGTGCCAATTGCATTGGTTCTAGAGACCTCCCTCCCTTCAGAACTGATTATTCCCCTGAGTTCTTCGATTCTGTCAGATCTGGAGACCTCCCAGGGCTGTATTTGTCTTGTCGGCTACGAGGAGCCGGGATCTACACCAATTTTTTTAGAGACATCCTTGCACCTTGAAGCTTCAGCATGGCTCAGTTCTGCCCTGGGTTCTGTCTCGGGGGCTGTCTCACCAGAGCGGGAAGTGACCATGGTTCTGAGACAGTCTTTTTCCATTCTAGGCTCCCTTCCCTCTTTGGGGGGGGGGTCCAGCCTTTGCAGCAATGGAGAGGGTCTTGTCAACAGCAGTCTCGCATTTAGCTACTTCCTCCTGAGAGCATATTCTACGTTCCCTTATTCAACCTGTCTCTCCACTGGGGCAGCAAGTTCCTAACCCGCAGGTCCCACAGATTCAGACTGTGTCCTCTTCTGATACCTCTAAAGACTATCCCCCTAAGGAGGTTCCTCAGAAGAAAAAGTGCAAGAGGAAGTACTTAGATTCCACACAAGAATCAGTCACAGAAGACACTGATTTTGATGAGGGGGAGGCTCACCCCCGATGATGTCTCCTTTGGAGACATGTTAGAGATTTTGAAACAGAGGGGTGACTGAAGTCCCAAAATTCTTCCTCGGAAGAATCAGTGTACCTGCAGGCTTTTGGTACTCACCCATCTACTTCTTGGGTGATTCCACCTGCTGATGAGCTCATTCATTTGATCTCACAGCAGGCTTGGAAGGCACCAGACACCATTGAACCTATCCCCAAGAGACCAGACAAAATATTATCCTTCCCTGAGGACAAGCAATTTTGGGCCAAAGGTTTATCAGTAGATGCCATGGTCGAAGCGACCGCCACCAAAAAGGAACTCACTGAGGAGAGTCCCTCTGTCCATCCTCCCAACAAGGAGTCTCAGGCGATGGGTAGATTCAGGAAGCAGGTTTACACCTCATCGACCTTCACTTTAAGGTCCTTGAACTTTCTGGCACATTTTACCAGACTTCAAAAAATCTGATCAAGGAGCTTTCAGATACCCTAGCAGGATCTGTTTCTGAGGGAGTCCAAGAGAAAGTGGCTTACCAGTTAGCTACCCTGGAGTCTGTATCAAACTCATCCATGATGCTTATTGCCCATGCAGCTGAAGGGTCCACCAGAGTGGCTGGTTCAGGCATAGCAATTTGCAGACATGCCTGAATGCATCTGTGTGATTTTGCGGAGCCATTAAGGTTGCCATTTGCCAATGCTGTTTTGATGGATCAACTCTGTTTGGCCCAAAGGAAAGAGAAACTTTATCCAGGTGTGAGAAAGATGGTAAGACTCTTTTTGTCATAGTAGTACATTTTTCCACCTCCGTAAAGATCCTTTTCCAGGAATTATAGGAATGGGGGAAAATTGTGGTTCAAAAAATCTCAAGGGCCTTTCCAAGATATGTGTGGCGCCAGTTCCCCCAAAGGCAGAGGGAATTAATAACAGATGGCATCACCCTTGAGGCAGAAGTGGCCCACAGAACCAGGGTTTCAGGGATTCCTTCCTAGGAAAACCCTATCAGTGCTCCTGAATGGGGGCCGATTGTCTTCCTTTGGAGGCAGTTGGGAGGTGCTTATCCTTGCACCAGGACACCTGACTACAAATAACTCCTGGATGCAGAGGATCATATCCAAAGGTTATTCAATTCCCTTTTCTCTCCCCATGTATGCAGAAACTTCCCCAATGTTCCACCCAGTGAAAGGGAACAAGCCGCTATAGAAATTCAAAAGCTGTTAGAAAAGAGAGTCATCCAAGAAGTCCCACCAGACCAAATAGAATCTAGAACTTACTCAAGATTCTTTTCACTGCCGAAAAAAGTTAGTGAACTGGAGATCAGTTTTGGATCTAAATACAGTGAGCAAATCAGTTCATCAAACCAAGTTCCAGATGGTGTCACAGTAAAGTCCATACTTCCTTTCTTGGAGAAGGACAACTGGATGTACTCAATAGATCTACAGGACACATTATATAAAAATAGACAAACAATCCAGAAGATTTCTCCACTTCTAGTTGGCAGGCAGTCATTACCAATTCAGGGTGCTGCCCTTTCGACTCACTACAGCCCTCAGGGTGTTCACCAAATGCATGGCACCAGTAGCAGCGCACTTGAGACTGCAAGGATTCCAGGTGTTTTCGTACTTGGATGACTGACTCATCACCACTCCAACCTGGCATCTTCTGATACAGGCAAGGGACTTTGTTCTCCGGACCTGAGCTCATTTGGGAATAGCAATAAACTATGAAAAATCCCAGCTGACTCCTACTGAAACCTTACAATTTATAGGGAGTATACTGAATATGACAACTGTAGCTTCTCTTCCGAAAGGCTTCAGAGAATCAAAACACAGATCCAAAGGATAATACACAGCAAGAAAGTATCTGCTTATCTGATCTTACAAGCTCTGGGCTCCATGGCAGCATCCATAACTCTAGTACCCCTTGCAAGATTTCACATGATAATGCTACAGTGGCTTCTGGTTTCTTAATGGTTCTTTTTATACCATCCCATGTTGCACCAGATTTTAATTACCAACTGGTGCAGGAAAGATCTAGCTTTGTGGATAATTTTCAAACAGATTCTTCTAGGCCATCCATTTATCCCTTCAGAACCCAAGGCCATAGTGACCACAGACTCCTCCAAGATGGGAGGGGCATTTTCTAGACAAGACTGTCCAAGGCACTTGGCCCCGTACAGAGGCCAACTTGTATATCGATGTTCTGGAGCTAAGAGCAGTGCTTTATGCATTGCAGGCCTTTCAATCTACTCTTCCTCTGGGATGATTGCAGTTCAAACAGAGAATATGTCAGTAGTTTGGTATATCAACAAACAAGGAGGAACAAAATCGTAGCCCTTTGTCGAGAAGTTCTCAGAGTGTGGCAGTGGGCGACCTATTCCAATCGTTTTCTCATAACAGTGCACATTCCAGGGAAATCCAGTGTAATAATGGATAAACTGAGCAGATGTATTCTTGTGCCTTATAAGTGGTCTCTCAATCCAAAAGTGGCGGAAAGGATTTTTCGTTAAATGGGGCCAGCCTTGCTGTGATCTGTTTTTATCTTCCCTAAACAACAACTGCAGCAGCTACTTTTCCCTAATCTCCCTTTTGGGGGAGTCACCAAGAGATAGTCTTCTCCATAGTTGGCCCCCTGGACTACTATGCACTTTCCCCCCAATTCCTGTAATCCCCAAATTCCTGCAGAAAGCACTCAAGTTGAAGACCAAGGTAATCAGCATTGCATCCTTTGGTCTTGACAGATTTGGTTCCCCTTTCTTTGGCCTCATCTAATTCAACAACTTTGGATTCTGGATCCAACTGTAGACCTTCTGTCCCATCCAGAGGGACTAGTTCATCCAGATATTTTGAACCTCAAGCTGACAGCATGGTTCCTCCAGTTCTAGTAACTGCCAGGCAAACTAATTTATCTTCCCCTGTGCATCACATCCTTATAGCCTCCTACAAGCCTCATACCCATAAGCTCTACACAAGTAAATGGAAGAGATTTACCATTTGGGCTTACAAAAGGGATATTGACCCCTTTTCAGAATCTATTGACAATATATTGGACTTCCTAGCCTCTCTTTTCTATGCAAGGGCTTCATCTTCTACCATTAAAATCCAACTGGCAGGGATTTCTCATATCCATAATGGTTTTGAAGAATACACCTTAGCTTCCCACAAACTTTGCAAATCCTTCTTAAGAGCGATACTTTTTTTGAAATCTCCATTTAAGGTTCCTACTCCACCTTGGGATTTAAATATAGTGTTACAGACCATTATTCATCCCCCTTTCAAATCATCTGCAGATTGGGATCTAAAATCTTTGCCATGCAAAACTTTATTTCTAGTAGTTATTACTTCCACTAGGAGAATTCTGAAAAATCAAGTCTTATCTTGTAAACCACCTTATCTGATCTTTCACAAAGATAGGGTCTGATTAGGAACAAAGCTCTCCTTTCTACCTAAAGTAGTTTCAGAAGCCAGTATCAATCAATATATTGGATTGTCAGTATTCTTTCCCAAATTCACCAACAAATGTGAATACTGCCTTCATTTGCTAGATGTTCATAGACAATTATGATTTTATCTTTACAGAATGAAGGACTTAAGAAAATCTGATCACTTATTTGTCTCCTTTTCTAATACAAGGCTTGGAAAACCATTCAATAAGGAAACCCTAGCCAGATGGCTCAAGGATTGCATTTCCTTTATCTACAATAAGAGTAAAATTGATTTGCCTAGGTTGATTAAGGCACACTCTGCAAGATCTGTAGCCACTTCAGCAGTATGTCAATCCAGAACTTCAATGGATGATATATATGCAGCAGCAACTTGGGCTTCTCCATGCACCTTTATTACTCATTACAAATTGGACTTGGTCTCAAGGTGTACAGCATCCTTTGGTTCAGTGGTGCTCAGGAATATCCTTCCATGAGTCCACCCAAGGTCTCAGGTAGCTGGGGACTCTGCCCAAATCGTCAAGGATAAAATGAAAATTGGCACATCACATAAAAAAAGTTTTGTACTTACCATAATGTTCCATCTGTGTTGTCTATTTTCATTTATCCTGGACTTCCCTCCCTGCGTCCCCCTGCCTTTGAAGACTTTTTGGTGGAACAGATACTCATATTACTTATTATTCTTATTAAGATATAGCAGATACGGTTTACACCAAGGCTTCCTTATATTGAATTATGTAAATGTGTGTATATATACATACATATATATATATATATATATATATATATATATATATATATATATATATATATATATATATACATGTATACTTTACTTCTAATCTGCAAACTCAATCTGAGGTAACAGACAGGGGGATTATGGGTAAGAGTGAAGCTTGAGAGTTTTTGGCCTGCATGAGCTGTAGTATTGGGCAAGTCGGTACTGATATTTGAACCAAACTCCATTGTCAAGGATAAATGAAAATGGACAACACAGATGGAACATTATGGTAAGTACATAACTTCTTTTTAGTCATTTATACTCTGTTCATGTTCTGTGAAGAAAGTCAACAAAATGTGTGAATTTACATTGCCGAGGCTGCACTTCTCATTGACTGACAGTAAGCAATAACTCATCTCTGCCTAATTAAATGAAGGATTTTTATTTCTGTATACAAATTAGAACAGTCTGCAAACCTGAGTAGGATAAAGTATGAATTTGAAAATGAATGAATGGAGAAATTGCAACTGCTCCCTTGGATTGCACTAAACTCTATTTGGGCATGGTAGCAGCAAACACTATGAATTGATTAGCTGTAGTACACTGTATCAATTGGCAAAGCATGCTTACTGTTATCCATTACAACAGTCTCTGATGACATAAATCTGGCAGCATGTAAAAGAGAGACTGCTTAGTGTGTTGACTGCACAGAACCACAGGTCATTTTTGTATACCGTACTCCCTCTAACAAACAGATTACAGGGTATACAAGGGATAGAAGGGTTATATAATATTACTTTTCCTTTTTGCAAAATCCTGTGGTTGTTGTTATAGAAAAGGTGAAGCCACATAATCTCTTTCTTGATTTCTTTTTAGCCTTGAACATAATGGATGGGTGCTAGATAAATGTACTATGCATACTTTCAGGAGATTGTCTTCCAAAAGGTAGACCTTGGGATGAAGCTTGAGGTATCTGTAGAATGAGTTCCAAATCTCAGGAAATATGTAGTTTGACTTCTAAGATGGCTGCACATTGAGCAACAGCTTAATTTCAGCTCTCCCAGTATAAAAACAGAACTCAGAAGAGTTCAAGAGAGAGACAGTAAATTTGTATTTGGGGTAAATTTTAGTAACTGGCTAGTAAGTGCTAGTAAGTACACTGCCTGGATGCCATCAGAGAAGAAATTCAGAGAACCTAAAAGAAAATTAGTCACAAAAAGTGAGGAAAAGCACTGACTGGGAAGAATTCAGTAGCTATTCAGCAAAAAGTGGTGCAAGCTCCAGCTTTGGTGCAAGACGTGATTTCCAGTAACATAGAGGAAAAATAAGTCAAATGTGCTTAGAGCTGATTGAAATAAATGAAATACTGATGTAATATATCAACTCAAATAGCAAAAGGCAAGGAAAAAATGGAAGAAGCTTTAAACAGATATTCAGATTGAGGTGATAAAACTGCAAAAATCAGAGACTGAAACAAAGAAAAAGTGGGCTGAATATGAGACTGCTGAAGAAGAAATGTTTCAAAAATAAAAGAATTAGAGGACAGAGCACGTAGGGAAAACATGAGAATCTGATGTTGTCAATCTTAATTCATTTTTGATGAATGGGATTCTGTTCCATAACTGTAAGATCTGCCAAGGTTTCAGTGCCCGAACTTTGGCAGAACACCGGAATAAGCTTATTTTAAGAGGATTGTTGAAATCCTCCTTTGAAGAAGCCCTCTCTAAGCCAGAGTCATCCAAGTTAGAGTCTAAAAAGTAAAGCTATTCAGTGTGAACCTCACCATCGGCACTGGAGTCAAAGTCTCATAAGTCTCCGGTTCCATCTACGACTTCGGAACCGAGGACTAAAATTGCAAAATGACTGAAAAGCAACCTTCAGCACTGATAGTTAAGTCCCCATTGGTACCAATGGTCTCTTCATCAATCTTGTGTACCTTGGCACCGACAGCAGTTACCTCAATGCTGACAGTCTTGGCACAGACAACCTCATCGACACCAGCTTCATTGTCTTCCCGCTTGGTTCCAACTTCCCCATCTGCTCCGCAGATTATGGTGCCAACCTTCAAAGCATTTGTACCTCCCAGAACAAAATATTCCCAGTCCTTTCATGGATAGGCCAGAGTCTACCTTGGAAATGTCAGTCCGTTCATCCAGAAGTCTTTCCAAAGTAGATGTAGTTAGATTGGTGTATCAGGTATTGGTGGCCAGGGGTCTTCCTGTGCCCACACAGACCTCCTTTTCTTCTAGAGCTGAGGCATACTCTCCCAGGACTCCTTTGGATTTTCCTCCTTTAACCTCCTTTCAAGGTTCAGAGCCCACACTTTAACTATTCTGGTTCCAGCTGTCTTGGTGCAGACAGTAGCCCCCTCATTGGTACTGGGGTCGTCGCTCATGTCTTCAGCTTCATTGGAACTGATAGACACCTGGGACTGTGCTTTGGCTGTTGGTTCTGGGGGTTACAGTACAGTACCGGTAGTTTGCATGGTGCCATCTTTGGCTCTCGGGGCCCTGACAGTTTTGGACCCTCTTCCAGCTCCTGTTTTGGAGGGCGGCCCTTCAGAGCAGTGTGTGACCTGAGTTCCAAGGTTGTCTTTCTAGATTCCAGGCTCCCATCCCTTTTCAGGGGGACATGCCTTCCAGATCATGGAGAGAGCATTAGCCTCTACAGGCTCTCAGTTGAACCCATCTTCGTCGAAGTGTCATATTTTGTACCTTCTGGACTGCAGCAGCCTCCATCTGTCATTTTGGGACAACAGGCACTGCAGCAGCAAGATGTTCCCATTCAGGGCTGCTCTTCTTCAGAGTCAGTCTCAGAAATTCCCACTAAGGAGCCACCCAGTAAGAGGACTTGCAAGAGGATGCATCTAGATTCCCCAGAAGAATCTGTCACAGAAGACACAGATTATGATGAAGGCGAGGGTTCACCCCCTGAAGATGTCTCCTTTGGAGACATCTTAGAAATCCTGAAACAGAAGGGAGATTGAAAGTCCACCAACCCTTCCTATGAGGAATCTGTGTTCTTGCAGACTTCCGGTGCTTGCCCATTTACTTCCTGGGTGACCCCCCTGCTGACGACTTTATTAAGCTTATTGAGCAGCAGGCATGGAAGGCTCCTGATTCCATAGAGCAGATTCTCCGGAGCCAGATAAAATTTTGACAGCTCCTGAAGATCAGCCACATTGGGCAAAGGGTTTAGCAGATGCCATGGTAGTGGTGGCAGCCACCAAGAAGGAACTTGCCGAGGAAAGTTCCACTGTCCACCCTCCTAACTGAGAGTCTCGGACAATGGACATGTTTGGGAAGCGGGTCTTTTCATCATCAACCTTCACTCTTAGATCTTTGAATTTCATGGCACACTTTACTAGACTCCATAAGGATCTGATAAAGAAACTCTCATTTACCCTAGCTGGAGCCATATCTGATGAGGTAAGGGATAAAGTTGCCTCTCAGCTTGCCACCCTGGGGTCTATATCAAATTCATCCATGTGGCTAATCGCTCATGCAGTCAAGTGAATGACTAGGGCAGCAGGTACAGGCATTGCCATAAGGGGTCATGCCTGGATGCACTTGTGTGACTTTGCGGAACCTTTCAAGTCTTCCTTCATCAATGCTCCTGTTGCCAGCTCTTCCTTGTTTGGCCCCAAAGTCAGAGACACACTAGCCAGATGTGAGAAAGATGAAAAGGCCCTTTCTGTTGTGGGCATCCATTTTTCTACCCCTCAATGATCCTACTCAAGGAATCAGAGGAGTAGGGAAATATGGTTCAAAAAATCCCAAGGGCCTTTTCAAGACACATGTGGTGAATACTCCCCTTGGGGCAGAAGGAGGAGTTCTAATGGAAGATGTCCTTCTCATGGCAGAGGAGGTCCACATAATCAGGGCTCCAGAGATTCCTTCTCCGGACAGTCCTACCAGTGCTCCAGAATGGAGGCCTGATTGCTTACCTCTGGAAGCAGTCGGGGGAAGATTTACATTGCACCAAACAGCCTGGCTAATGATAACTTCAGATACGTGGATGCAGAGAATTATTACCAGAGGTTACAAAATTCCCTTCACTCTCTTACCAAAGTCCAAAAAGCAGATTCTCGATGTTCCACCCAGTCAGAGGGATCAAGCCATAGTAGAAATTCAAAAGCTGCTCAAGAAAAGAGTCATCTGAGATGTCCCACCAGACCAAAAAGGATTTGGATTTTACTCAAAGTTCTTTTTAGTGCCAAAAAAGATAGGGGACTGGAGACCAATATTAGATCTCAACCTTCTGAAGAAGTTTGTACAGCAGACAAAATTCTGGATGGTCACGGTTTTGTTTATCCTTCGGTTACTGGAAAAGAATGATTGGATGTGCTGTGTAGATCTTTAGGATGTGTTTTACCACATAAAGATGGACAGATGCTCCAGAAGGTTCCTCTGCTTCTGTCTGGGAGCCAGTAATTTTCGGTCTCACCACAGGCCCCAGGGTGTTCAACAAATGCATGGCAGTGGTCACAGCTCAATTGAGACTATGCAGATTCCGAGTGGTTCCATACCTAGACGACTGGCTCCTCACCACCCCCTCCAGGCATCTATGGCTTCTTGCCACAGACTTTGTGTTACACCTTTCCAAATCTTTGGGCATTTCAGTCAACACAGAAAATTCCCAGTTAATTCCTACACAGGATCTAGACTTTACAGGAGCATGCCTAAATACAGCTTCTTGTATAGCCTCTCTTCCTGTCCACAGGCTACAGAAATTATGGTCAGAGGTACAAATAATCATTTTCAAAGCAAGGTTCCCACTCTTCAGATCCTTCAAGCTCTGGGAACTATGGTAGTGACCATAACCTTACTACCCTCGCAAGGGATCATATGAGGCTGCTTCAGTGGCTCTTGGCAATGCAATGGTCAATTCTGTCACAGCCAATGTCTCACCCAATTCTGATAACAAATCATTTCAAAAGAGATCTATCCTGGTGGATGAAGTTAGAAGAAAATTTATGAGGCCGCAGTTTCTGTCCCTCTCTGCCCATAGCCATAGTGACCACAGACACTTCCCAGATTGGGTGGGAGGGGCATTACCTGGAAAAGACAGTCCAAGGCACTTGATCCCCTCAAGAGGCCAATCTGCACATTAATGTCCTAGAATTGAGAGTAGTGTTTTTAGTGTTGCAAGCCTTTTAATCAGTCCTCCCTTCGGAAACAGTTGCAATCTGATCGGACAACATGTCAGTGGTCTGGTACATCAACAGGCAGGGTGGAACCAGATCCTACCCCCTGTGTTAGAAAGCTCTCAGGATTTGGCAATGGGCTATCACTTCCAACCACTTTCTAATGGCACCGCATATTCAAAGAAGCTCCAATGTGATTGCAGATAAACTGAGCAGATGCATCCTCTTGCCTCACGAGTGGTCTCTCAACCACAATATATTGATGGAAATATTTCTTCACTGAGGTCAACCTTGCTGCGATCTTTTTTCCTCCCCAGTTAACAACAAATGCAGCAGCTGTTTTGCTTTAATTCCCCTGCAAGGGGAGTCCCCAAGAGATGCACTCCTCCACGATTGGCCCCCGGGACTAATTTATGCCTTTCTCCTATTCTGCTCATCCTCCAATTCTTGAGGAAAGCCCAAAGGTTGAGAAGCAAAGTGATTCTCATTGTACCATATTGGCCCTGTCAAATCTGGTTCCCCTTTCTTTGGTCTCATCTGGTTCACCATCCATGGATTCTAGATCCAGTTCCAGACCTGCTGCTTCACCCACAAAGATTAGTGCATCCCAATCTCCACAATCTCAAGCTGACGGTTTGGTATCTCCAGTTCCATTAATTGCCAGGCAGAACAAATTACCTTCTCTAGCACAAAAAATCCTTCTGGCTTCTCATAAACCATCCACTAGGAAACGCTATCTTAGTAAATAGAAGAGATTCTCTATCTGGGCCAGTTTGCATAATATAGACCCCTTTTAAGTACTGATTGACAAGGTTTTGGAATTCCTGGCTTGACTTTTTGAACTAGGAGCTTCTACTTCCACCATCAAAGTCCAATTAGCAGCTATCTCCAATTTTCACTTTTGTTTTGATCACCATACCTTCATTTCTCATTGTTTATGTAAAACTTTTCTTAAAGGTGCTTTATGTCTAAAGCCCCCATTCAGAGATCCTATAGCCCCATGGGATTTGACCTTAGTAATACAATCTTTAGTCCTACCACCCTTTGAGCCAGGAGTTACTTATGACCTCAAATTTCTGTCATGGAAAACTATTTTTCTGGTGGGCATCACTTCTGCCAGGAGAGTTTCTGAATTACAGGCTTCATGTGTAAAACACCCTTATAGGATTTTTCACAAGGATAGGGTTTTGTTAAGAACCAATCCATCCTTTCTTGCTAAAGTGGTCTCAGAGTCTAATATTAACCAGACTATAGATTTGCCTGTCTTCTCTCCAATTTTTTTCTAATAAAGGTGAATACTGCTTGCATCTGCTGGATGTTCACAGACAGTTGCATTTCTACCTGAACAGAACCAATCTATCAAGAAAATAAGATCAATTGTTTGTATCCTTCTCAGGACCCACTTCAGGTAAATCGGTGTCCAAAGTTACCTTATCAAGATGACTTAAGGATTGTGTTACCTTTGTCTACAATCATAAGAAACTCAAGCTACCTGCAGCAGTTAGAGTGCATTCCACCAGATCTGTATCCACTTCAGCTGTTTTCCATTCCAAGGCCTCTATGGAAGAAATATGTGCAGCTGCAATGTCGGCCACTCCCCGTACCTTTATCACTCATTACAAATTGGGTATGGTCTCCAGGGGAAGAGCATCCTTCAACTCTATGGTGCTCAGGAATATCCTTCCTTAGAGCCACCCAGGATCCAAAGTAGCTGGGACTCTTGTCTAATTCATCAAGAATGAATGAAGATCGACAACATCAGATAAAGAAGTTATGTCCTAACCATAAAGTTCCATCTGTATTGCTAATCTTCATTCATGCTTGGCATCCCCCTTCCTCCCCCCTCCAAAGGATTTCTAGAGGATTGGACCTTTGCTCTGGGAGGTTTATAGGGTTCACCTTAGACAGGACTTCTGTTTTCTTACACTCTGGCTGCAAACTCGATCTGAGGTAATAGGGATAGGGGCATTGTGGGTAGAGCCTTAGCGTGAGAGTATTTGGGTGGTGCGAGCTGTATAATGGCCGAGCCACTTCTGAGGAGTCAGAACTGAGTCCCATTCATTAAGAATGAATGAAGATCGACAACACAGATAGAATGTTATGGTAAGGACATAACTTCTTTTTTTCTGCTGTACCAGAGAAATTGGAAGGAAAATATTGTATTAATTTTATGAAAGCACAAATAAGCAACCAGACTGGTATTCCACAGCAAGAGTTATTTGTTAATTGAAAGATCACATTGTATATATGCTTCAAACCTGGCCATGAGAATGCAACCTAGACCTTTAATACAAAAAATGCAATCCTACCAGCAGATGGAGTTGATTCTGACAAAACTGTGGCAGAAGAATGAAGTACTAAAAGTAGGAGACAGTACAGTGTTTGTAGAAAATGATTACTCACTGTCCACCAGGCAGAAGAAAGTAAATTTATTCCACTAATCAGAGAATGTCGAGAAGCAGGTGTGAGATTCAAACTGCTGTAACCAGCTATCTTCAGAATATTCTTTCTTCGAGGGACAGAATCATTTTGATGCAGAATATTTGTCCAACAAAAAGTGATCTGTGAAACAGAAGGATATTCTGCTTCTTGTTATTCTGCCAGCAAATCCTTTTCCACTGTTTCAATGGAAAATGCTTGAGAGACTGAAAAATAGCAGATATGTTGACTAGAAGAACAGAAAGTACATTGGAAATGAAGCAGCAACTGAATTTGGGAGATAGAAATAAGCATGAATAAAATCAGTAACTTGGAAATTCACAAATAAATGTGGGATTACAAAGCATTTATTATATTTGTGAAACATGACAGAACAAGAAAACTTGGAAATGTTTTTTTATTAGTTAAACTTGTAGGAGACTGTAAAGCATATGCTCTACTTCATGTCATTAATCTTTGGAGGAACACTTAGGAGAGGGGAAGAGGAGGGAGAAAGTTAACTGTAGGTAAAACAAAATTGTATTCTTCTTAACAGTAACATTTTGTAGTACATGATACAATCTGCATGATATAAAGTAAAGTTTTCTCAGTTATTTTCAAGTGTAATGCGGATACTGAAGTAAACAGGTGCTCCTGTTTGTTTTTTCATTCTTTTCTCTTTATCCTTGTTCATTTTAAAGAAATGTAGACACTGCAGTATAAAAAATAAAATAGAAAAAAGAACAGTCTGTTCAAAAGACTGTAATACAAAAAAGTTAATGTGCTTTTTCTCATTCTTGCATAGGGGTGTGACCAGATTAAGGCCCCTGGCTTGATCTAGTAACACATTTTAAGAGAAAGCAAATAAAAAACAAGCATGGAATATAATAAAGCATCTGAAGTAGGAGATTCATTTGTCTGCAACCTGTGCGTTATGGATCCGATATTGGATCCGAACCGGCATGGTTCTCCAGCTATGGATCCGAGCTCTCAGCTCCTCCCCTCACCCATAATGCCCTGCTCTCCCTACATGACCCCAGATCTAGTTTGCCGCGCTGGTGACCAGATTGGATTTCAGAGCTCTTCAGCTAAGTGTTCTTATTACCTTTTACAGTCTTAAATTTAAAAATTTTTAGTTAGTTTTGTGTGAAAGTTGTAGGTTCCCTATCATTATAGCTTAAAGTTTTTAAGTTTTAATAACTTTTATAACTTTTAGTTATCCCTCCCCTCGCTGGTGCGTAGTGTGTGTTTGGGCCTGTGTTTGTTTGGCTAGTTAGCCTTTACTTTTTTTTTTTTTTTTTGAAAATTAAAAAAGTAAAGTAGTAGTAGTATCCTTAGGATGTCTGAACCCCCTAAGGCTTTCTTTTCGAAGTGCTCCGAGTGTGGCCATAAGCTTTCCCCTGATGGCCACACTCGGTGCGTCCGATGCCTTGGGGTTGAACACCTCACTTCTGGATGTTCCATTTGTGCAGGGTTCAACCCCAGGGCATTAAAGGAGCGGAGATCGAAGCTGGTCCTGGCGGGACTTTTGCCCCCGGACTCGGCTTCGGCTACCGCTCCTTCAGGGGATACCGTGTCTACGGTTCCCTCCTCTCCTGCTCCCCCTCCTCCACCTGCGACTCAACCTCCCTCTAGTGGTTTGGAGGAGAGGGAAGCAAGAAAAAAGGACCGGAGGGAGAGGCACCATAAGCGGTGGGCCGAGACCTCTGTTTCGGCCCTGCCTGCCAAGCGGGCTTCTCCTCCGGCCTACTTGTCTGCTGGTTCTCCCCCTCCTCGGCTCTGGTCTCCAGTGTGCTTCTCACCGGGACCTGAGGAGGAGGAGACCCGATCTCCGTCGAGGCTATCGAGGAGGCACTCAAGGCCTACCTCGGTAGCCTCGTCGAGATCCACATACAGTTTCTGATGCTGATCTGGACCGGATGATGAGAAGGTTCATCCAGGCCCAGATGCAGATGGGAGTGCTCCTGCCTCCCCCCCCCCCGGGGGGGAGCGCGACCCCTTTCTTTAAACCTATAGCTCCTTCTCCAACCCGCTACCCGGGTTTGGAGCAGTTGGAGCCGAGCAGCTTCGGAGCCGGGGGTGGGTCGGCGCCGATAGTACTGGGTACTTCGGATCCGACCCTGCCCTCGAGTGCTTCGGATCCGACCTCTCGGAGCCTGGATCCGAGCTTCGGATCCGGGGGGATCAGTGCTCCTTCGGCACCGGTGTCGGAGCGCACTGGCCCCTCGGATCCAAGTGCTTCGGTGCCGGCTCCGATCCACTCTTCAGATCCGAGGGGGAGCCGATTATCGGATCCTTTGGTCGAGGTTGGCTCCCCCTCGGCTTTTGATGTAGTGGAGAGGGCCCTGTTGAGGGTTTCCGGACCCCCGGCACTTGCTTCGGCTCCGCCGTCCCGCGCTCCATCTGAACTGGGCCAGGCTTCCACCATCTGGCCACTGGGACAGCCCGCTCCTTTGCCCCAAGTTGTTCCTTTGGAACATGACACCGCTTGCGAGGGGTCCTCTGACAGCCCCCCTGAGGATGCCCCTCGCAAGCATACGTGCAAAAGGAGGCACATAGACTCCCCCGAGTCTCTCACAGAAGACACGGATTTGGAAGAAGGGGAAGGCTTCCCAAGATCACCCCCCGAGGATGTCTCCTTTGGAGACATCATGGAAATGCTTCGCATAAGGGGGGGGTGGTCTGCCCCCAAGTCTTCCTCGGACGAGTCCGTGTTCTTGGAGGCATTTGAAGCGGGCCCGTCTACCTCTTGGGTGTCCCCTCCTGCCGACCCCCTGGTGGACCTGATTACCACCAGGGCGTGGAAGGATCCAGACACCGTGGAGCCAATCCCAAAAAGGCCAGACCGTATCCTTAGTCCCCCGGCTGACCGTGCCCACTGGAGCAAGGGGCCTCCGGTAGATGCCATGTTGATGGCGGCAGCCACCAAGAGGAAACTTGCTCAGGAGAGCCCCTCAGTCCATCCCCCGAGCAAGGAGTCTCGGATGATGGACCACTTGGGGAAGCGAATGTTTAGTTCAGCGACCTTTTCAGTGAGGGCGCTGAACTACTTGGCACATGTGATTAGGATGCAGCGCGATCTTATCAAGGAATACGCTGCATCCCCCCCAGAGTCCATGTCGGAGGAGGACAAACTGTTGCACTCCACCCATATGGCCACTCTCAGGTCCGTGACTAATACCTCTATGCGGTTACTGTCCCATGCTACGGAGGGAGCCGCTAGAGCCGCAGGGACAGGCCTAGTTACTAGACGTCAGGCCTGGCTCCGTCATTGCGATTTCACGGAGCCCTTCAAGGCGTCATTCTCGAACGCTCCCTTCGATGGTTCTGCCCTTTTTGGCAAAACTGTTCGCGATACTTTGACCCAGAGCGAGAAGGACGGGAAGACGCTGTCTGCCGTCGGAATCCGCTTCTCTGTGCCCCAGAGGCCCTATTCTAAGAACCAAAAGGGCCAGAAGAAGATGTGGTTCCGGAAGTCGCAGCAGTCCCAACCCGCTCCGGACAACCAGTCCTTCCGTGGCAGAGGAGGACAGGGAGGACGCCGCCCCAGGAGCAGAGGGGCTCCCAGGAACTTTGGGTCCAGAGAACCTTTCTCTGAATGGCCCGAGCAGCAGCCCTGAAGGGTTGCCCGGCTGCTCCACTCTGGAGGCAGTCGGGGGACGTTTTTTGGAGCACCTAGCGGCATGGGGGTCCATAACATCAGACCGCTGGGTCCTCCACATCATATCCAGAGGATACCGCATTCCATTTCATCACATCCCAAAATTGAAGTCCCTCCCCGACGTTCCACCCGGTCAGTGGGAGGCCGCTTTAGCAGAAATTGGCCATCTGCTGAAGAAAAGAGCCATCCAGCCCGTCCCCCCAGACCAGATCGGATCAGGGTTCTACTCCAGGTTCTTTTTAGTGCCAAAAAAGACGGGGGATCTAAGACCCATATTAGACCTTTCACTCTTGAACCTGGCAGTTCCCAAGGAGAAGTTCCGAATGGTTACCTTGCAGTCCATTCTCCCCCTTCTGGGAGAAAATCACTGGATGTGCTCTATAGACCTCAAGGATGCATACTACCACATTCTAATGGACAGACGCTCCAGGAGGTTTCTCCGCTTCTGGCTGGGAGCCAGTCACTACCAATTCAGGGTCCTTCCCTTTGGTCTCACCACAGCCCCCAGGGTGTTCACCAAAGTATTAGCAGTGGTAGCGGCCCACCTGAGGCTTCAGGGGGTACAGGTCTTCCCTTACCTGGACGACTGGCTCCTCACCGCTCCAACAAGGCATCTACTGTTATTGGCGCGAGATTCCTTTCTCCATCTAGCTCCCCGTCTGGGCATCACAATAAATGCAGAAAAGTCCAACCTAGCCCCTACGCAATTCATAGATTTTATAGGTGCCAGGTTAGACACGAGACAGTTAAGAGCCTTCCTCACTGCGGACAGAATTCAGAATCTGCAGCTCCAGGTGCGGGCCATCCTCCACTCCAGCTCAGTTCCGGCGGAGTTGGTCCTGAGGGCTCTAGGGTCCATGGCAGCAGCGATAGCTCTTCTTCCTCTCGCCAGGTTCAATATGCGGGTCCTTCAATGGACACTCCTAGTTCAGTGGTCTTATCTTGCTCTTCCTATGCATCATCCCATTGCGATCAGCAAGGCTTGCAAGAGGTCCCTCCTGTGGTGGCTCCACTCACAAGATCTCCACGGAGGCCGCCCCTTTTGTGCTTCTCCCCCTCTCGCCACGGTGACCACGGACACCTCCCGCCTCGGGTGGGGGGGGCATTTTGCAGGCCGGACGGTCCAAGGCACGTGGAACGATTCAGAGACCTTACTGCATATCAATGTTCTAGAGATGAGAGCAGTGCTCTTAGCGTTGCAAGCACTACAGGCCTTTCTTCCCTTGGGAACTATTGCAATTCAGTCGGACAACATGTCTGTCATCTGGTATATCAACAAACAGGGGGGAACCAGGTCTTACCCTCTTTGTCGAGAAGCCATGAGAGCGTGGGAATGGGCAATCTCCACCAACCGCTTTCTCATCGCAACGCATATTCCGGGTCGGTCCAACATCCTGGCGGACAAACTCAGTCGCACCATTCTCTCCCCTTACGAGTGGTCTCTCAATGCTCAGGTAGCGAAACGCATCTTCGCACGGTGGGGAACTCCTTGTTGCGATCTTTTTGCGTCTCCCTCAAACACCAAGTGCGACAGTTTTTTCGCTCTAATCCCTCCTCCCGGAGATACCCCAAGAGACGCTCTGGTGCATGCTTGGCCCCCCAGTCTTCTTTATGCTTACCCCTTGCCTCTGATGCTCCAAGTTCTTCAGAAAGCCTCTCGGTTGGGGTGCAGAATGATTCTCATTGCCCCATTCTGGCCTCGACAGATCTGGTTCCCTTTCCTAAGGTCTCACTCAGTGAATCCTCCTTGGATTCTAGATCCCATTCCGGATGTGATATCTCACCCGTCCCATCTATCAACCCCGAATCTGGACAACCTGAAGCTGACTGCTTGGCTGCTCCAGTTCCACTCCTGATCAGGACTCCCGGTATTTCGTCTCCAGTTAAGGCCATCCTGGTAGCGGCTCATAAACCATCTACCAGGAAAGTTTACCACAGCAAGTGGAAACGGTTCTCCATTTGGGCGGAGCGGCAAGGTCTAGACCCCTTCACAGTTCCCCTTCCTCTGGTGCTTGACTTCCTAACCACTCTTTTTAATGATGGTGCCAGCAGTTCCACGGTCAAAGTGCAACTTGCGGCAATTTCTCACTATCATATTGGTCAAGACTCCGGTCCACTGATGTCTGCCAAATTGTGTAAGATTTTGCTAAAAGGTACTTTTCTCCTCAGACCCCCTGTAAAGCAAGTGGTTCCTCCTTGGGACCTTTCATTGGTCCTTCAGGCCTTGACCGCTCCCCCCTTCGAACCTGCGGCTACGGTAGATCTGAAATTTTTATCTTTCAAGACGGCCTTTTTAGTAGCCATTACCTCGGCCAAGAGAGTTTCAGAACTTCAAGTCTTATCCGTCAAGCCTCCTTACTTGGTCTTTCATCTGGACCGTGTGTACCTCAGGACCAACCCGTCCTTTCTTCCTAAGGTAGCTTCTGAAGCAAATATTAATCAATCCATTAACCTCCCT
Source organism: Protopterus annectens (assembly GCF_019279795.1). Lineage (NCBI taxonomy): Eukaryota > Metazoa > Chordata > Ceratodontiformes > Protopteridae > Protopterus > Protopterus annectens. The sequence continues at coordinate 151,505,760 of NC_056740.1, forward strand.
GTTTTCTTTCCTAAATATCAAAACAAAGGTGAATACAAGCTACATTCCTTAGATGTTCACAGGCAACTTAGATTTTATCTGAACAGGACAGCTGGTCATAGGCAATCCGACCAGTTGTTTATTTCCTTTGCTAAATTCAATTTGGGTAAACCAATTTCCAAAGTCTCCTTATCACGCTGGATTTCTCAGTGCATCTTATTGGCTTATCAAGCTTCTGGAAGGCCCGCACTGGATGGAGTACATGCCCATTCAACCCGGTCAGTTTCTACTTCAGCGGCCTTTAAAGCTACGATTCCTCTGGATGATATTTGTTCAGCAGCCACTTGGGCTTCATCTCATACCTTTATTTCCCACTACAAGTTGGATATTACATCTAGAGGTAGAGCATCCTTTGGCTCCGCGGTGCTCCGGAATATCCTTCCATGATGGCCGCCCAAGATTCAGGTAGCTGGGGACTCTGTCCCACAGGTTGCAGACAAATGAATCTCCTACTTCAGATTTAGAAGTTATGTACTCACCATAACGTTCCATCTGAGTAGGTGTATTCATTTGTCTGCAACCATCCCGCCCTCCTATCCCCCTGGCCTTGTCAGTTTCCTGCATATTATGTGTTACCCTTTCTAGGGTATTTTTATTGATAGCAAACTCGATCTGAGGTCATGTAGGGAGAGCAGGGCATTATGGGTGAGGGGAGGAGCTGAGAGCTCGGATCCATAGCTGGAAAACCATGCCGGTTCGGATCCGATATCGGATCCATAACCCACAGGTTGCAGACAAATGAATACACCTACTCAGATGGAACGTTATGGTGAGTACATAACTTCTAATTTCCTCTCACAAATCAATAAATAACTAAATGCTTGTAGAAGCAGCTCTGTATCTGGTCCTCATGGCTCCATGGAGACAATCTGATAAACACAAAACAAACAAAAAAAAAAACAGAATACTTGTTTCCTTCAGTGACAGGACATAATGTTTTTTGAAAGCATCCCATTCTGGGAGAGTACTAAAGAGAAGACAAAACCAGACAGCACTCAGTAGAAGCACAGGCACATGTCTTAGTATGGATACCCTTCTTTTTTATGTTAACACAAGTCTGTGAGTGTGGTTGTCAGTTTGGGACAATTGTTCCTATTAGGAGGGTAAAACTTCAGTATTTGAAGATGATCATAGTTTCCTGTGTTAGTATTAAGTTAATATATACAAAAAAGAAAGAGTAGTGAACTATATTAAAAATGTAGAGTGCAAATGGCTATGCTACAGGATACACATTTGGAAAGAAATAAACATGAATTTGATAAAGAAAGGTTTTCAGGATGGTTATTCAGCTGAGTACCTGGGACAAAGGAAAATAATACTTATATTAATTGCAAGACAAGCTCTAATAGTGATAGAACAGGATAATAAGGATAATAATGGTAGATTTGTAATACTAAAGGGATACTGGCAAGGGAGGAAGATTACACTGGCATGTATTTATATTCCACCTAAAACTGCTATAATGAAGCTTAGGAAAATTCTGGGAGAAATAATCAGTTTTCAGCAGGGAATATTACTTATAGGTGGGGACTGGAATTTGATTTGCTGTAGTGAAGATGTGGCTGGGAGATCCAAAAGGGAAAATATAACAAAGGAGGGCAGATATTTGAAGAAATTTATGAAAATATTTTGGCGTGGAAGATGTGACTTCAGTAGTAGCAGTTCAGAGTGAATTTACTTATTATACCCCAAGATACAAAGATTGGGCTAGGCTAGATAGAGCTTACAATGTTATGTTGTCCTATCTCGCCTTCATTCTTACAATGATGGGTTCGGAGACGAGAATCAGCTCCAACTCGGCTGAATACATAGCTGAAAGACTCAAACTTGGCCCATGGCAAATAGGTATCCCATAATGCAGTGGTGTAATTCTCCAGATCGTGTTTGTCACTTTATGAGGTTGGATGCGCTCATCTTGGCCGTGGCTAAGTTGTGACAAAATTTCTTTATATTTGCTTTTAGAACCAGTTATACTGTTCTATTTTATAATAGATAGCTTAGTATTTAATTATATCTAAATTGTTGTGCTTTTTCTTGCATTATAGTTAGATAGTTATAGCTTTATTCCCTTTGATGCTGCTTTTGGCCATCGTTTCATAGGTCTGACTGTATCCCTTGTAGTGGTTGTTGTGTCTGTTGTAGTTGATTAGTAGCTCGTTTAAGTTAGAGAGCTCTTCGCCCGTTTTAGTTAGAGGGCTTGTAGTTAGTGTGTTGATTTGTCTGGGAAATAGGGCCGTTTGAGTTAGAGGCCCTATTTTCTTCCCTTGTTGTCTGTCTCCTTCATGTTTCCCGTAGTTTACTACTCAGTCTAGCTTTAGTAGTTCAGTAGTTAAAACTTTCTTTTTGTTTTATTGTGGTGTTATCTTTATTATGTCTAAAGACCCCAAAAAGAGAGGGAACATAAGCCTTTGGGCTTTAAAAAATGCCAGAAGTGTTCACAAAAACTGTCTATCACAGATGGACAGTGTGTATTGCATTGGAGCAATTCATCTACATGAGGATTGTACGTTTTGTCATTCCTTCAGTGCAAGGGTTCTACAAGAAAGGAGAAACAAACTGATCCTTAAAGAACTCTTAAAGCCACCTTTTGAGGAGGCTATCTACAGTTCTTCTTCCTCTTCTTCTTCTCCTTCTTCCAAAAAGGAAAGATACCAGAAGAGACAATCACCTGCAACATCGGCTCAGTCGGAGCCACCAGTCAAGTTACCAAAAATTTCTAAGGCCACAATCTCCTCGGCTCCACAGTCCTCGGAGCCATCGGAGGTTATACTAATTGACAAGCCTGGTTCTTCGCTTCCAAAGTCCTCAGAGCCACAAGATACCTCTTCTCGGAGCCAGTCCATGGATATTTCACCAGTTTCTCCAACACTGAGATCTCCCATTCTGCACAGGTCTCGCTCTTTTCACTCCAATTGCTGAACTACCTATCAGACTTTACAAGGCTAAAAAGAGATCTCCTGAAAGAGCTAGGAGATACTTTACAAGGAACATTAGCTGCAGGGGTGAATGAGAAGGTCTCCTCCCAGCTGTCCACCTTAAATTCCATTGTCAACTCCTCCTTGAGGCTGATATCCTACGCAGATGATGGAGCGAGCAGGGCAACAAGTTCTGGAGTTTCCCTTAGGAGACACTCCTGGACGTACTTGTGCAATTTTGCGGAGCCCTTTAATTCTACTTTTACTAATGCCCCTTTTGATGGTTCCTCTCTCTTTGGACCCAAAGTAAAAGACACTCTCACCCAATGCTAGCAGGAAGGAAAAACTCTCTCTGCCGTTGGAGTATGTTTTTCCGTACCTTCAAGACCATATCCTAAAGGTCAGAAGAGTGGAAAAATGTGGTTCAAAAGATACCAGAGAATTTTCCAGGATGCACGGGGTGATTCCTTCCCCAGGGGCAGAAGGGGAGGTAACAATGGTAGACACCACCCCAGAGGCAGAGGGAGCCTGCAGAACCAGGGTGACCATGATTCCTTTTGCAGACGCCCTTATTAGCACTCCTGAAAGGAGGCCTGACTGCTCTACTCTGGAGGCAGTCGGAGGACATTTATCCATATACCCAGAAGCCTGGCAAACTATTACAAGAGACAAATGGGTACTAAAAGTAATATGATACTCCATTCCATTCTCCCATCCTGTTCCAGAAACCAGAACAATCCCAGATATTCCACCCAATCTAAGGGAGCAAGCAACTAGAGAGATTCAAAAGTTGCTGCAGAAAAGAGGCATCCAAGAAGTCCCCACAGAACAAATAGGATTCAAAACTTACTCAAGATTCTTTTTGGTGCCAAAAAGAACAGGGGACTGGAGACCCATATTAGACCCAAGCAAACTAAAGGAATCTGTCAAGAAGTCAAAGTTCCGAATGGTGACACTGCAGTCTATACTTAACTTTTTAGGGAAAGACGATTGTATGTGCTTGATAGACCTTCAAAATGCTTACTACCACATAAAAATGGAGAGGACATCGAGAAGGTACTTACAGTTCCGGCTGGGAGCCAGTCATTACCAGTTCCGAGCTCTTCTATTTGGTCTCACTACAGCCCTCAGAGTGTTCACCAAATGCATGGCAGTAGTCACGGCTCACCTGAGGCGTCTAGGATTCCGAGTGTTTCCCTGTCAAGATGACTGGCTCCTATCTGCCATCACCAAGCATCTACTCCAACAAGCCAGGGATCCAATTTTGGACGTTTGCACTCAGTTGGGTATTACAGTCAACTTTTAAAAATCTGCCTTGTTGCCCTGTCAACATATTACATTTATAGGCACAGATCTAGACACCACCTCTTTGGTAGCACATCTTCCAACAGAAAGAGTTGTAGCACTCAGACAGCAGATACTTTATCTCCTTCCCAAGACCAAGGTGAAAGCAAAGATAATTCTAAGATTACTAGGGACAATGGCTTCCACAATAACACTGGTTCCTCTTGCCAGAATGCACATGAGGATTCTTCAATGGCAGTTGTTCTCCCAATGGTCACTTCAAGAGCTTCCTACATCTCACCCAATCAGGATAATGGAATCATGCAAGAACGACTTAAGATGGTGGATACACTCCAGTCATGTGACCATAGGGAGACACTTTGTTCCACAACAACCCATAGCTACAGTGACCATGGACGCTTACCAGATAGGGTGGGGGGGCATTATCTGGGGAGAACAGTCCAAGGTACATGGCAAGAACACGAGGCTCACTTGCATATAAATGTCCTAGAGATGAGAGCAGTACTTATTGTGTTGCAATCACTTCATGACTCTCTGCCTCTAGGGACTATTGCGATACATTCAGACAATATGTCTGTGGTTTGATACATAAACAAACAGGGCAGAACCAGATCTTACCCTCTCTGTTGCGAGGCTCTAAGAGTTTGGCAATGGGCAGTTTCTTCCCATCGCTTTCTAATAGCAATGCACATTCCGGGGGAAGTCCAACGTGATAGCAGACAAGCTGAGCAGGGCAATTTTAATGCCTCATGAGTGGTCTCTCAATCAGAATGTAGCGGAAATGATTTTCTGTACCTGGGGATCTGCCTTGCTGCAATCTTTTTGCCACTCCCAAGAATGCCAAGTGCAGCAACTACTTTATCCTAATCCCCCGGGGGAAGATACCGAGAGATGTACTTGCTCATGATTGGCCCTTGGGACTTCTGTATGCCTTTCCTCCATTTTCTGTCATACCCAGAATCATTCAGAAAGCACAGTCCTTGGAAAGCAGGATAATTCTCATTGCTCCTTACTGGCCTCATCAAGTTTGGTTCCCCTTCCTTTGGCCTCATCTTCAGAAGAAGCCTTGGACTCTGGACCTAGTTCCAGACCTGCTGGCACATATGTCAGGTGCGCTTCATCCTTCTGTCCACACCCTAAATTTTACAGCTTGGCTGCTCAACTTTCCAATTTAGCCAGGCTTCAGAATTTCACTCCTGCAGTTAAACATATCTTAATGTCCTCTCATAAAGCTTCCACTAGAAAACTGCATTCTAACAAATGGAAAAGGTTTTCCCTTTGGGCTCAAAACAGGATCATTGATCCCTTTTCTGTGCCCATCCATTCTATTTTGGAATTTTGGGTGGAACTCTTCCAACAAGGTTCAGCTGCAGCAACCATCAGGGTACAACTCACTTCAAGCTCAAATTTCCACATTGGTGATTCTATCTAAAACTTGATGTCACACAGGTTGTGTAGAGCCTTCTTGAAAGGTTCCTCCTTATTAAGACCTCCCTTTAAGGAACCCCTTTCTCCTTGGGATTTAATTTTTTTTCCGTCTCACCTGATATTACCACCTTTTGAGCCCTCGTCATCTTCAGACCTCAAATTCCTTTCCTGGAAGACCAATTTTCTGATGGCTATAACATCTGCTAGAAGAGTATCAGAGCTGCAAGCTCTTTCTATTAAACCACCATATTTGATATTTCATAAGGATAGGGTATCCTTGCGAACTAATCCATCATTTTTACCCAAACTCTCTTCTTCAACTAACATTAATCAATCTATTGAGCTTCCAGTGTTCTTTCCTAATTATTGCAACAAGGTAGAATACAAATTACATCAACTAGACGTGCATAGAAAACTCAGATTCTGTTTGCATAGGACCAAAGATTTTAGAAAATCTGACCAGTTATTCGTATTCTTCTCTGATGCAAAAAAGGGTAGCTCATTTTCTAAAACTACTCTTTCCAAATGGCTCTCAAGCTGCATTACGTTCATCTATACCATAAATAACAGAGATTTACCAAAGTGAAGGCTCATTCCATTAGAGCAATGGCTACGTCTTCTGCTTTTCAAGCCAGAATTCCTATGGATAATATTTGTGAAGCAGCTACTTGGACAACTCCTCATACTTTTATCACACATTACAAAGTGGATTTGGCCTCCAGGGACAGGGCCTCTTTTGGTTCCATGGTGCTTAAAGGTGTACTCTCATGAGCCACCCAAGGTAAAGGTGCTAGGGACACTGTCCCATCACTGTAAGAATGAGATAGAACAACATAACATAAAGAAGTTATGTACCCACCATAACGTTCCATGTTTGTTGTCCATCTCGCCATTCATCTTATGAACCCTCCATCCTTTCCCCTTCCAAAGACTCCTTGTGGACCTGGTGGATGTTTTTACTACCTTCAAGAGTTCTTTGTTTCAGTTTGTTTTTCCTTCTATTGTGGATAGTATATATATATATATATATATATATATATATATATATATATATATATATATATATATGTATATATGTATATATACATGATAGTTTTACAATTCAGTAGTAGCAGCAAACAAGATCTGGGGAATTACACCACTGCATTGTGGGATACCTACTTGTCACAAGCCACGTTTGAGTCTTTCAGCTATGTATTTGGCTGAGTCAGAGCTGAGAATCGGCTCTAAACCCATCATTGTAAGAATGAAACGCGACATGGACAACAAACATGGAACATTATGGTGAGTACATGACTTCTTTTTTCACAGGATCATGTGCATTTAATTGAAAGTTTTGATACACATTCAATAACGATTTCTGATCATGCACCAATATAACTAAAATAAAATAATTAAAACATAGGATAATGAAAAATGAGACACTGGTGCTTTCTCACCCATCTGTTAAAATGAGAGGAATTTAAGGAATGGGTAGTGGAAATTATTTGGGAGTTATTAGAGAAGATTTTCTTCTGAAAATATAGGTAGGGAGTGGGATAAAATTAAAGTACACTTTAAAAATAGGCTGGAAATACAAGAAAGAGAAATATGGTTAAGATGTATCAAGAATTATTTAGAGGGACTGACAAATGTTAAAGTAATGCAAAATAGGGGGAATCTCACAAAACAAGTAGAGAAGCAATTGTAGAATGTTAAACATTGATAATGATAATGTGCATGAGTTTAGAAAGATTGCTGTTCAGCAACTGTTTTTTGATAAGTCCATAGCACAAAAACTTTTAGTACAACTTGGGCAGCAGAAAGTGGAAAGGATTGTTGCCAAGCTTAGGGATCTTATAACAAGGAAGATAAGAGATCCTGCAAAGGTTGTAGAAATATTTCAGAAATTTTAGAAAGGTCCGTATAAAGTAGAGGAAAATGGAAATCAAGGAACGGTACAAATGGAAATGTTTATGGAAGAATTAAATATGCCAGGGTTAGAGGTAAATGAGGCTCAATTACTAACAGGATAGGACGAGATGAAATAAAAATAAAATAGTGACGTATAACCAATCCACAGGAAAGTCCCCAGGAATAGATGGTATTCATTTGGATGTTTGGAAGCTGGGAGGGAAAAAAATGACGCTGGTAAAGATCTGGAAGGTTTTGTTTAACAGTCTTTGAAGAGAAGGAGAAGCACCAACATCCTGGAAGAAAGAGGTAGTGATTGTAATACCTAAGGAAGATAAAGATCCATCAGATCTAGCTTCATATAGGCCCATTTCAATCCTAAACCATGAGCATAAAGTGTTTATGTCTATAATGGCTAAAAGAATGGCAAAAGTGATGTCAATTTTAATAGATATTGATCAATGTGGTTTTGTGGAGTGGAGGCAAACATTTGGCAACATTAACAGAACACCGATGATCCAGAGGGAAGCTGAATGTAAGAAAATGCCACTGTTGTTGGTGGTCTTGATACAGAGAAAGCATTTGACAGAGTAAGCTGGGGGTTTATGAGCAGGACAGTAGAAGCATTTGCATTCTCTTATAACATTATAAGCTTGATTAGGAGGATATATGAGGAATCAGAGGCAAAATTTAAAGTGGGTGGGTTCATCTCTGATAATTTCTGTTTGAGCAGAAAAAAACAGGCAGGGGTGTTCTATTTCCCCTTTGTTATTTGCATTAAATTTAAAACCATTGGCAAAGAAAATAAGGGACTCAGAAATTCAAGTATATAATTGGTGTGGTAGTTAAGAAAAGCTGGCTTTATTTGCGGATGATGTTATTTTATACCTGATAAAACTAGAAAAAGGACATTTCAGTGTTGTGAAACATTTGGAGGCAGTTTCAGATCTATTCAAGAGTCAAAGTTAATGAAGCTAAAACAAAGGCAATAGCTGTAAATTATGTACCCACATCCAAATTTGTTTAGTAATATCCATAATTATGGGGACATGGTACAATGAACACTTAGGAGTATGGCTTAAAAAGGATTCTGGTGTGGCAGCTAAGGTTATGTGGGAAGAGACTGAACAAAATATAATATAAAAAACTGAGAAACTGGAAGCTCTGTTATATGGATATGGATAGCAAGATACAGTTAAAATGTTTTTAGTCCCTTTATTTTTATAGACAGGTCAGGCATATTTTATCAACCAGAGGAGAAGTCTTGGCTAGCAATTAATAAAGAGCTGATGGATTTTATCTGGGGGGGGGGGGGGTGACACAAGTCAAGTGGGATAATCTGATTCTTCCAGTAGAAGAAAGCAATTTGGAATTACCCGATTTGAAGGGGTTTCATCACTACACAGTTGAGGCTCCATAGCAGAAGCAGAAACCTATAATTCAAAGTGGAAAGGGATGATGATGAAACATGGGGAGGCGTAAAAAACATGGAGAAACTGGTATTTTGGATGCAGATCCTTAATGAGAATAACAATAACTATACAGAATATTGTATTCATAAAATAGCATATTATATTCTGAGAACTAAGTCAACATGGGAATGGAGAAAGGAGATTTTACCGATAGGGATGACTGCAATTAGGGATACAGACAACAGGCAAGAGGAGCTTGGAATTTATTGGAGAAAACTTGCAAAAGAACCAAGTTATTGGGAACAAATAATTAGAGAGGGGAAAGTTAATAGAATAGGAAAAGGCCAAGAATGTTTGGACTGCAGGGTAGAGATTGCCTTCCCTATCAAGGATTGATGTCAGAGTATAGGCAAAAAGAAAAAATAGGGGGATCCTAAGGGAAAGACCAGCATTACTAGCACTGTTAGAATCTAGAACAGAAGCTTCTGTTAAAAAAAGGAATAATTAGTAGAGCATACATGATACTGCATGATTATAATAATCAATCAGTGGAAGTTAGAAAAGATTGGAAAGAGAGACTGAATAAATAATTCACAAGGGAGCAATGGGGGATATATGTATGGCTCCTAAATATGCAACAAAGTCTAGAAGATTGAGGATCTTTGCCTGGAAGTGTTTACATAAATATTTTATACTCCAAGTAGACTCCAAAGAATGTTTCCTCAGGTAGACAGGAAATGTTGGAGTTCTGATGGGGAAGAAGGAGGTAATTGGGAACATATTTTCTGGGAGTGTAATGAGTTGGCAGACTTTTAAATTCCCTGCAGACTATTCTGTCAGAGTTACTGAGTGACAAAATTGGTGCAACTAAGGAAATGATTTTTGAGGTACAATACAGGATTGGAATTGCCTAAAAATAGTATGGCCTTGCTGAGTCTAATTATGGTGGCTGCCAAAAAAAGCAATTACTAGAACATGGAAATCAAAGTAAACCAACTGTACTAAAAGTAGTGAATATAGTAACAGAGATAAAACAATTTGAACTGGGATCTTTAGAAAAGGGTAGGAGAAAATTACATAGAAAAAATGGGAATTGTGGGAACAATAAATGCAGAGGATAGATGAGCTTAAAAGAAGACAGGATTTGGATGAGCTATGTAATGTTTGACTGACAATGATTGGATAGATAGATTATAAGTGATGTTAAGTGATGTATAATGTTTGCAACTAAAATTATGTCAATATGGTTTGTGATGCATAATGTTTGTAACTAAAATTATGTCAGTATGGTTTGTTTTCATTTATATAAATGTATTATCGCCAGATGTTTCTTGTTTAATATAAAAAAAAAAAAAAAAACATGTAGTTTGCACTTACTGACATTGTGCTTTGGTGAATGCAATGTTCACATCAGTTGAAGGATGAGTAAAATCATTGTAAAGCAGCTAGTACAGTAAGCTCACACAGTACTTCAGATGGGTGAATGACAGCTCTGGTCATGCCATCTTTCAATTAAAAATTAATGTGTTCCTTTTGAAGTTACCCATTCTGACTATAAAATTACTGGTGTGTGAAAGGGTGTTATACATGTCATGATGGAAGAGGAACTAATTGAAAAAGTAAGAGGTGGTGGTTTTAGAAGAAGAAATGGAGAATGATGTTGACTAACAAACCTTAGCCAGGCCTGAAAATGGGGATGTGATGAGAAGGCATTAGTACAAATGGATACAAAAGACACTGAAAGTGCATTAGTGTAAATTATACACAATTTAAAGTATTCATCATAATGGATAATGACATAGGTTACAGGAATATAGGTCTGCAAACTTGGTGATTACTATTTTATGTGAACAATATTATGCAAAACAAAAAGCACACGAAGTATATGAAAAAAAAGTTGATATATGGGCAGATAGTAATGCTAGTCTTGATTTGTTTAACCACACAGTTTCTTTAATGACACTCAGTATTTAATAAGACCAAATTTACAGTACTAGAGTATTTATTTTACTTTTAAAATTCACAGTATTTTTTAATCACAAATTTTTTAAAGTATCAAGATTTGCAGTACCAGGTCTCACATCCCTGATAGGGAGTGGTTTTAAACACTTGTCCTAAGACATGTTCAGTATATTTTATTTAGTACCCCCTGAAGTTACTCTGACACACTAAGTTGTAATGATACATCTCTGACCTAGAGTTTCTAAATTAACTATTTTTTATGTCCCTTAACAGTTTTACCAGAGTATACAATTTACTTTACTTTCACACTGTTGTATCTACTAATCTTAAAGACATATGGCTTCCATTTTGCCATTGTGCATTTACTGCTTCTTGATCCATGATACACATTTGTTGAAAAGTATGAATCTCGGCAAGAATATGATGAAGTGTACAAGGATAAGGGAGTACAAGTCAGAAGCATTACTTACCACCTGGGCAACTGTAGTTGGAACCATTGTGATAAAAAATTTGTCTTGAAAAAATTATTATTCCAGCCATTTCTCTTCATGACTTCTGTTGTAAGGCTGTATCAAATATCAAATTAGTCAACATCTGGAAGAGTGGCAATTAAAAATTCAATCTGTGGATTGTTTATAACTGTTACATTAGTAGTTTAGCCTGTATTGGACCTGCAAGGATGGCAAAATGGATGGCTGCTATTCACTGCCAAAAGGTAAGCTCCACTGGAGTAGTGGAGTAAAGCCCTGACTATGACCCAGCAACAAGTGCTTGGTTAGTAGCACAGGTGCCTGCTGGAGCTAGGATGGGAACGATGACCATGTCTATCTTTGGATGTGAAATAAGTCTATCGTATGTGAAGTCCATTGAGGAGGGGCAGCAGGGCTTGGAGGAAATTCCTTGGTGCGGGTTTGGCTCACCAAGCCTTTCTTAGCAGATGCACAGAATCATGAGGAGGAATACTGAAAACAGTGGTGACATGGGCCATCTTTGCTGTTCATAATGATAGAGGTTAGGGCCTCAAAAGTAAAATGCATTCATTTGCTGGGATGCTGGCTGGGGAATAAACAACCCCTCTTGCTGTCTAGATGATAGGTCCTGTAGACAGCTGTCTTGGCTGCACTGGAGATACCAGTACAGAGGAATGACTGGGTAACATCAGGTTGGAAGAAGCTAGCTTGATAGGTACAGGGCAAACAGAATACAAAAAAAAGAAAGAAAAATAAAAAAAAGCTAAGTACAAACTGCCAAGTACCCTCCAAAGGATAACATGATTATCTATATGTTAAGTGACTTAGATGTGCATTTTCATTATCATAATGTCCCAAAACAAGAGGATTCTATGAGCCAAGAATATGAACATTCAGTATATATCATTGCTCTCTGAAATTATACAAATAGAATTTCAATGGGATATGAGGATTCTTACTGCATGTTAAAGGCTGACTTCAATAAATCTGGAGAATCCATGAAAAATTCCCCAAATATTATTTTTGTCAATTATAATTGTCAAAATGACGGCCAATAAATTGATAGAGAAAGTTATAAAATGAGACAGAGTAAGCAGATTAAACAGTATTCTAGAAAGCTTTCAGTGAATATTTTAGATTCATTGTTTCTCAGTAAACTTTAAATTATCAATAACTTAAACATTGTCCTCTAGCTACACCTGATAATAATTATTTGTTATTTCAAACAACATACATTCTTCTGAAGCAAAGACCTGTTTAGAAAATGTACATTAGTACTGGCTATAACCCATTACGTTTATATATATATATATATATATATATATATATATATATATATATATATATATATATATATATATATATATATATATATATATATATATATATATGTATATATATATGTATATATATATATATATATATATATATATATATATATATATATATATGTATATATATATATATATATATATTCACATTTTCAAATGTTTTTACATCGACCCCTAATCAGAGAACACTGACAACATTGAACATTCAGAACAGCAAATTTTTTCCTAAGAAAAAAAGTTGCTGTTCCAAAACACATACACACAACACAAGCACACCAAACAAACAGCAATCCACACACTTACACCCAAAATCTTACAGCTAACCCTACACTAAACTGTACAAACACCACTAACTATCCACTTACCTTAACCCAAACCCTAACCCTAAGGTCCATCACTATCGCACACTCACCTCACCCGCGCCCTAACCCTAACTCACCTAACCTGCCCTAACCCTCACTTCCACACAATCGCACACATACCTCCCTCATGCCCTAACCCTAACTCACCTAACCCATGCCCAATCACACACTTACCCGAACCCAACCCGTAACTTTCCACCACAGCTCTGAAAATAGTGACACAACAGAAATGGACAACAGAATTCCTTCCATAGGAAAAAATTCGGTTATCTGTTGTTTCGCTATTTTCAGCATTCGCTAAATAGGGGTCAATGTAAAAACTTTCGAAAGTATGAACTTTCGGTGTTATAATATAGACCCATATATATATATATATATATATATGTATATACAGATATATATATATATATATATATATATGTATATACAGATATATATATATATATATATATATAGATATAGATATATAGATATGTATGTATGTATAAAGGAGCATCTTCCAAACTTGAATTTGATTTAAAATGCAAGATTAGTATAATACAGATAGTGTAAAACAAGAATATGATAGCATTTGATATAAAAGACAGCAGTAATGCTGGATTCAGTTATATATGCAGTTATTTACAAATTTGTTTACAAACATTTGAAGGCATTTAATACCAGTTTAAATTAGTTAATTAAGGATTCTGTTTGTGGACTTCAGCTCTGCATTTAATACAATAATTCTATAACTTTTTCACTTGAAACTCTCCCAGCTTTCCGTTCCTGCTTCCAACGGTCAATGGATCACCAATTTTCTAACCAATAGGAAACAGCAGGTGAAACTGGGGAAATTTACATCTAGCTATCACAAGATCAATACAGGTACACCCCAGGGATGTGCTCTCCCCACCGCTATTCTCCCTCTACACTAATGACTGCACTTCTAAGGACCCCTCTGTCAAACGTATTAAATACGCAGACGATACAACTATCATTGGACTCATCAGGAATGGTGATGAGTCTGCATACAAACAGGAGGTTGAGCAGCTGGCCCTTTGGTGTAGTCAAAATAATCTGGAACTGAACACTCTTAAAACTGTGGAGATGACAGTGGACTTTAGGAGTGGTACTGCAATATTATCCCCCCTCTTGATATTTAATACTGCTGTGTCAGTTGTGGAATCCTTCAAGTTTTTGGGATCAATAATCTCCTGGGACTTGAAGTGGGAGACCAATGTAGGATCCATCATAAAAAAGGCACAACATTTAATGTACTTTCTGCATCAGCTGAGGAAGTTCAACCTTCCACAGGAACTGTTGATTCAGTGCTATACAGCAGTCATTGTGTCTGTTCTCAGCTCATCCATAACAGTGTGGTTTGGATCTATGTCTAATCATGACAAAAATAGGTTACATTGAATAGTCAGGTCTGCCGAAAATATCATTGGTGCTAGTTTGCCTTCTTTATAGGACCTGTACTATTCCAGAGCCATGAAAAGGGCAGGGAAGATCATCACCGACCCTTCACATCCAGGCCACCATCTTTTTGAACTATTACCATCATCCAGGCATTACAGATGAATACACACCAAAACAAGCAGATATAAGAAGTTTTTTCCACAGGCCATCAAGTTCATAAATGGCTAACTTGGCTTATTAGGCTGGGGTATTCTTTTTCCCAAGCCTCTGAGGATTCTGCAGTATTGTTTACATATTGTTAATACTTGTTTCTTTCAGAATTTGTTTCAGTATTTCTTGCACTGAACTGCACTTTGCACCTTGTATGTATCTGTATATGTATGTTTACTTTTTTGTTCTTAATATTTGCATTGTATGTCATTTGTCTTGTTCTTAATAGTTGTATGCATGTCATTTATGTAATTCTTACTTGGAGAGTCACTTTTTACCAGAGTCAGATTCCTTGTATATGTGCATACTTGGCCAATAAATGTGATTCTGATTCTGGGTTAAAGTGGAAAGAAGAAAACAAAAAGGTCATTTTATTTAGCTGGGAGATAAGGGGAAAATAAAGAGAAGTAGTGGAAATATGAGAGAGTAGAAAATGGCAGAGATAATATCTTACAAATTTTGGGATGGCATTTTGAAAATATTTTAACTTGATAGTTTTAGTAATACAATTTTTTGAAACAACTCAGTTATTAAAGTAAACATCACTGCTTACAATACAATATTCACATTTCTCGATTTATATTACTTACATTTTCAATACTCTAGTATGTATCTTGATCTTCATATTGAGCACTACTGCAGCAGCATTAGCTATGTGGGTTATATCCTACCAAGGATATAACAGCCTGCCAGCTTCCAAAGCTTGAGAGTACCTTCCAAACACCCAAACTGTCAGGCAGCTTGACTTGAGCTGCCTAAAGACAAATCTGGGCATTAAGCCCTTTGGAGTTTTTCTGACACTGAAGAGTACACTCCTCTGGGACATTTGAGGATTGACAGCTTCTGTTTTAATTTGCTGGCAGATAAGTTCCCTTTGGGGAAAAACTTCCATTTTCTGAAATTTATTGTAATTTTATTACTTTTCTCTTCAGGAAAGTTATTTTAAAGCTAGGAGTTCTGTGCTTTAATGAATGTCTTGAGATGCAATGTTCTTTTAAATGGAGCACTCATTTTTTCTCAGTTTAAAAGTAGTATAAACTAACTGAAAAAAAAATTCTGTGCAGAAATTGCATTTATTTTTCCATTGTGGTGCTAAAATAGTGTTTTAAAGTGCTTTCTACTATGTTTTTTTTCTGTTAAAAAGTAACATTTATACTCTGGTTGTTTTACTGGCATTTGGAGCTCATGAAATAAACATAAAAAGAAATGACACACTGCTCCGGCTCCGAAAGTAACAAATACTTTAATATATTTTAATGCGAGATAAGCGCTTTCATTCTACATTTGTAAAACTTCATTAGATAGTGCACACACACCCATAATCATTTAAATAGTTTAAAATACCTCATCACATGATTCAGATAATTAAAACAAATATCTGAGTCTTAAAGCAGTACTGCCCCTAAAGAATACACATATATTACATACTAAAACCATTTATAAAAGAGTATTTTTAATACCTACTGTAATAATGCAGTAGAACAATAAAAAAATTAAAAGAATGTTACAAATAAAAAATAAAAATATTAGAAATAGTGAAAAATAGTAAATGCCTGTATACCCAACCTGAACAAATTACCATAAGGACGGCACTATTTAATAAATTATTATATAAGGACTGAAATGAAAAAATGAAAAATAATAGAGAAGTAAGCCATTTTTTCATCTCTGTAGGGCTTTCAGTTTTAAAATAGGCATAATTGAAATATGCTTATTTAATCCTGACCACATATAAGAGTTCCAGTAGATTTACCAATATAACTCTCTTTTTTCTAAGAACAGTGGTCATGGACCTCCCCCCCAGTCTGGTTTATTTACCTTCTCAATTACCATAAATTTGAAGGTATGCCCAATATTCTCCTTAATATATTTAAATAAGCATTAGTACTCTTCTCCTTTTTTATGTCATGTAAATGCTCATACATACATTGACATGACTTCCTGTCCGACTTCCCTATATAAAAACACGGGCATTCTTGACAAAGTGCTGTATAAATTAAGCCTGTACTTTCACAATTGTATTTACCCCTTCTGTGAAATGTGTACCCTTTAATGTTACAAGATGTGCCCACATATATGTATTTATAGTGGCTGCACCTTCCACATCTGTTCATAGAGGGATATGAGTTGTCTGGCTTAAGTTGAGGCTTGAAAAGATTTTTTGTATTACTATTTCTTCAATAAATGATTCTTGGTTTTTCACCTTTTTTTTGTCATATGTCACCATCTTCCCTCAAGAACTTCCAATTTTTATACATAATCCATATCAGCTGTTTACTTTCAACACTGAAAGCGGTAATAAAGGCATGTGCATATGATGGAACAGGTAGTTCTTTGATACTACTTAAACCAAGAGCTCTATTACATGTAAAATTGTCCTGATCTTCTAATATTGAGTTAAAATTCACAAACATATTTCTTCTTCACTTCAAATATAACTTCATCAATCAACTGTGAGTGGTAACCCCTTGTTGCAAACGTATGTCTCAACGTAACACATTCATCATTAAACCGGCACTCTAATGTTGTCATGCATGGCACTGTTGATCTTTTATAACCATTTTTTTTCTGAAAAAAAGGATGAGAGCTAGAAAAATGTAGTAGTGAATTAGAATATGTAGGTTTACAAAAAATATGTGATGTACAGACATTATACATTCTATTCTTATCCAGTTGTACATCTAAATATGATATACTTTCATCATTCTGGGTTTAAGTAAATTTGAGAAAACCCATAATGTTATTCAAATATTCTATAAAATCTCATATACTTTCAGGTTCACCCCTCCATAATATCAAAATGTCATCCAAATATCGTAAATATAGCCTATAAGAATTAAAAAATCCACTGCTAAAAACAAATTTGTGCTCCCATTCAAGCATGACAATGTTCACAAAAAGTTCGCCACAAGGGGATCCCATAGTAAACCCTTCCCGTTGTAAAAAGTACTTGCCATCAAACCATATAAAATTATTTTTGAGCACCAGTTCCATGAATTCTTCCATCATGTTCATTTTCTCCTGTGTTAAACCATTATGATGCAGATATTCACAAAACCAGTTGAACCCCTCATCATGGGAGATTACTGTATATAGGCCTTTTACGTCCACAGTTACACATATATCATAAACATGATACTGCAAATTGTTAATTTTTTCAAGAAAGTGCCTAAAGTCCTTGCATAAATGAGGTTCACTAAGTAATAGATTATTTAAATGATTTATCCACAAAGTATACACATGAGCTAGTTATCAATCCCCTACCATCCACTATAGAGTGTAACAGGGGATTTTCAACATTCTTGTGCAGTTTAGGAACCTCAAAGATCGTAAGAACAATAGATGATGGCATGTTTAAATAATTAAACTCATTGATAGATACTCGGCCTTCTACAAACATATTTGTCAGTTGTACTCCAATATTATAATAGGCTGTATTTAACTCATTTTGCTTACTTCCTTGTGTGAAGCACTGCCACTTCCACTGATAGTTTCTCAATTAACTTAGTGTTATGTCTTACAACAATATTCATATACTCGCATCCTCGAAGATCAAAGAATGCAAGTAACTCTTGGTGTAAGGGGGAATCTTTTTCCATACCAGTGGGGAAATGCCACATCCTGAATCCCTTTGGGACTCTGTTCACCTGTATTGATTCAAGGCAGATAGAATTATCCATCTGTAACTTTTTTAATTTTAAAAGCTTGAAATCAAGTTCATCCAATCGACTCACAATATTGTTATCTTCCTTCACTGATCTGTCAGCAAAGCTGTAATTGTTTTGAATCCATTCGCTAAAGACCAGAACATCACCAACCCAGGGACAACCCCCTCATTGGATTTGGGATGTTATTGTGTGTACCATTTTGTCCATGTAGCTGAACTCTCATATTCAGTTTTGAATTACTAATCACAGGTTGGGAATTAATAAAGGCCATGTTACTGGTAGCTAAGGTACTAGAACGTTGGTTAACTGTTGTGTCCAGTTTCTGAGTCAACTGTTAAATTAATAACATAATGTTACCTAAGGTGTTCTGCCATTCCGATGCATTACTGTCCTGGAATAAAGGCAGAGAAGGTGGAACACCATCAGCAGCCATGGAATCCTGTACAAACCAATAAATACAATGCCTGACAAACTACAAAATAAACATAAAAAGAAACTGTACACTGCTCTGACTCCAAAAATAACAAATATTTTAATATCAAAAGAAAACAATTAGGTATTTGTGCGTGAAGTGGTTCGACAAGTTTGTCACAAACCTCATATAATATAAGTGCAAATATCCAAATGTTCAAATAGAGTCGATGCAAATTCAGTATAAATTCAAGTCCATTTATTGTAATTCAGCAAACAAAACAGGAATGTTTTACAGATGTAGAGAAAAAGTGCTTATCTCATATTAAAGTATATGAAAATATTTATTTTCAAAGCCGGAGCAGCGTGTGGTTTCTTTTTATGTTTATTTCATAGTTTGTAGGTCATTGTATTTATTCATTTGCTGCTCATCTTCCCTGGGAAAGAGGTACCATTTTTGGCTTGAGAGATTGCCAGTCCCACAGCCAGTCTTTCTTTCAACCACAAAAAAGAAAAATTTAAGTGAGGACTTCCAAGATAGCTGCACATTGAGTACAGCTTAATTCTAGCTCCCCCAGTGTGAAAACAGAAACTTACCAGAGAAAGCCAGTGGAACTAGAGTTCTGGGCAAATTTCAATACCTGGCTAGGAAGTGCACTGTCTGGATGCCAGAAAAAGAGAAATACAGAGGACCTTAAGGGATCAGCTACAAAACGCAATGAAAAAACATTGACTGGGAAATGTACTGTAGCTGTTCAGCAAGAAACACTGCAAGCTCCAGACATGACTTCCAGTAATCTAGAGGAAAGTATAAAGCAACTGCACACAGACCTGGCTAAAATAAACACTGATGGAGTATATGACGAAAAGACCAAAACACTCCACAGAATATAGAAACAAACTTATAACAAAAAAGCATTCATTGCAAAGCATCAAAAATGCCTTGAGTAAAATAATTCTTATTTATTCACAGAGATTTAGTGCTTTCATCCAAATACTTCGTCAGAATAAAAAAGTGCAGTAAAAACACATTTAAATACACTAGTAAAAAAAATTGCATTTAAATACTTAACCAATCAACTAACCACTTCAGTTCAGTCTATATAACACATTTAATTAACTCATTACATCCAAGTGATGCTTCCAGGTACATCTACAGTTAACTCCTACTGACACCTCCA
Source organism: Protopterus annectens (assembly GCF_019279795.1). Taxonomy (NCBI): domain Eukaryota; kingdom Metazoa; phylum Chordata; order Ceratodontiformes; family Protopteridae; genus Protopterus; species Protopterus annectens. The sequence continues at coordinate 151,525,748 of NC_056740.1, forward strand.
GGCATCAAATATTGCTTGTTCATACTTAATTCCAAAACCATGCTATGTACAAAGTTTTAAAAGATTTTATCTTAAAGCTTACACAATGGCAAATACAACTGCATTAATGTTTGACCGCTGTCTAGTGCAGGTAAAGAGATACTAACTGTTGTATTCATGATATTAATTTATATAGATATAATTTTCACATTTTTCTAAATATCTCAACAACCAGTTAACTCCTTAGCCTTATATGAAAGCTCACAGCTATGTGACTAAAATGCTGCTGACAGTATGTGTGTAACATGAGTGGTTGCTGTGTTTACTATGCATTATAAAATACAGTTTCAGCCCTAGAATCTTCTAAAGAATACTACCACTATAAAAATAGTGTGCGCTGAAGGGCTTGCTATTTCATACTTCTTATGGTTCCAGAGTTATGAACAATTGTTTGAAATGTGAGGACATAATTTGATTCTGTCAAAAGACTTAGACTCCACCCATTGGAAGTTACAGTGCAAACTTCTTAAGCTCCATTGGAGTGAATGATTTAATGACAATTTTGTACGTAAACCAGCCAGTATTAACAAGTATACTATTCTAAAAACACTTTCTACAGATACTTTCATTCATACCAGGATATTTGTCTGCTTGCATCTTAACTTGCCAGAAAGTTTCTGTTATAAGAATTTTGTTCTTGTAGTTGCTTCCCCTCAAATCTTTTGGAACTAACTCTAGTGGTTTTAATGCACTTTTTCTTCTGATGAAGTCTTTGGATGAAAGCACTAAATCTCTGTGAATAAATAAGAAGTATTTTACATGGGATGCTTCTGCTGCCTTCCAGTGAATGTTTTTTTTGTTAGGAATATGTGATGATGTGAGGTAGTGCCAGTTATGCCAGAGACATAAGGGCCATGAATGTGTAACATATGTCAGCATAACTAGCTGGAGTTTTGCAAAGAATTTTATGTCATTTGTATACCAGACTGATTTGTACAGATGCTTGTTTTAAAAATGTATTTGTAAAGCTGCTTGTGTTAAAACAGTATTAACAGTGAGTCCTGCTGGACAGAAAGGAAATATAGATTCATATCAGACTGTACTGTTGTAATTGAGGAAATGTATATATGTTAACAGAGGATGCTGGAAGGGAAAGAGTTATGCTCAGCCCAGCCTATCTTAAGAAAAATAGTTTGAAATGAAATTACTTAGTTTAGGCCATAAAGATTTTATCTCACCGGCTTGAATGCAGCCAGAGATACAATGTCTGGTCTGGGATCTTGCTCTTATTGTCCTTAGTAGTTAACTAATTACAACCTGGTGTGCCAGAGAATGGCTGGTTAGTCTCTAAAAGAAGGATGAAAGTATTGGAATTGTTTTACAGTCTCCAGATGTATTAGCAAAGTTCTAGGTATGTATTGTGACACATCTATGCTAGATTCTGGTTCAGCTTCTAGTCAGTGGGTTAGTGTGCAAACCACAAAATCAGGTGACCAAATGTGATGTCATTCTATAGCCAGTGCTGAAATTATTTTAGATAGTGGCACTCAGCACTCTGTTTTTGGGGACCTGACAACAAGACCACTTACCCACTTCATCTTGTCTTGCTTTAGTAAGTAACCAGGGAACAGTAATTCTTCAGTCAGTTAGGAAAATATAGTAAAACTAGTTAAATACTGTTTTTCTGTATATGTCTGAATCTATCTGTGTTGTTTTTATATTTCCTGTGAATTGAAATTGATGTAAATAGATATTCAGTATTTTCATGTTTTCTATTTTATTATTTATTATTAAATATATCTATACCTTTCATTGTACCTGGTCTTTTAGAAAATAGTGTGCATTTATTTGGTGACACTGTGGGCTTCATGCTCCTGAAAGTTTCACTGCTTGGCTTGCAAACATTACCATTTGTGCAGTATTAATTTTACTAAGCGTAATTGGGTACCCTGGTAAGACCTTAAAGTAGCTGGCTGGTGGCAGTGAATCTACCTTATAGTCTGGGCAGAGGGGGTATAGCTGGTAAATCTGTGCCAGCTTTTCCCAGGTGTGTGTGTGTGTGTGTGTGTGTGTGTGTGTGTGTGTGTGTGTGTGTGTGTGTGTGAAAATCCAATCTCAAAGAGTGTATGTGTCAGCTACTTGGAACAGGGACACAGAGCACTGGTTTCTGCAAATATAAAGGTGAAGTCTTATTTTGAGCCTGGAGAGGAAGTCTAGCCCCAGGTCTGGAGTGTGCTTCTTGTGTGCTCTTAAGGGAAATTGTGGTTGGTGCAGAGAGCTGCATCTGAAAATACTGTTTGTATCCATTTTTATCCTAAGTGTGCATCCCCCACAGGTGTCAGTGGTGAGGATTGAGGCTTCTTGATTACTGCCCCAGAGGAGGGATGTCACAGAGTATATCAACTCAAATAATAAAAGGCTGGAAAAAATGGAAAAATATTTAAACAGATATTCAGATAAGGTGATAAAGCTGCAAAACTCATTGGTCGAAATGAAGAAAAGGCTGGGCTGGCCGAATATGAGACTGTACAAGAAGAGATTCAAAAAATAATAGAATTAGAGGACAGAGCACCTAGGGAAAGCTGAGATTTTCTGCTGTACCCAAGAAGCTAGATGGAAGAGACTGTATTAATTTTATGAATCACAAACAAGCAAATGGAATGGATTTGTTAATTGAAAGGGCACATTTTTATTTATTTATTTAACATTTAACTCAGAAAGTCCAACTTGGAAAAAAGCCAGTTTTCAGCAGATGCTCAGGGTGAAACGCTCCAGACACGTCTTTGTAACATTGCATGCATGCTCCAAACCTGGCTATGAGAAAACAACCTATACGTTTAACAGTAAACATTGAATCTTACCAGGAGAAGGAGTTGATTCTGACAAAACTGCGGCAGAAAGACAAAATACTAAAAGTGGGAGGCAGCAAAGTATTTGTGGAGAATGACTACTCATTGTACACCAGGCAAAAGAAGAGTAGGTTTATCCTATTATTCATGGAATGTCAAGAAGCAGGCATGAGATAACCGCTGTATCCAGCTATCTTAAAACTATTTTTCCCTGGAGGAACAAAACAATTTTTTGATGAAGTACATGCTAAGGAATGAATACAAAAGTTTGTCCAATAAAAAGTGAGCTGTGAAACAGAAGAATATTCTGCTTCTTCTTCTGGTAATAAAGAACACAGAGAGACTTTGCCAGTAAAACCTTTTCCAGTATTTCAGTGGAAAATGAATGCTTGACAGAGGGGAAAAAAGCACAAGAGGTGACTAAAATAATTGAGTGTACTTTGGAAATGAAGCAGAGACAGGGTTTGGGGAAAGGAGATGAACAAGAATAGAACAAGAAAATCTGGAAATATTGTAATTTCTTCGACTTTGTTAAATTTTAGGGGACTCCAAATCATATGCCCTACTTCGTGTGATTAACATTTGGAAGGTAAAATCAGTAACTTGGAAATTGACAAATGTGGGATTACAGAGTAATAATTAATTATGTGAAACATGACAGAACAAGAAACTCTGGAAATATTGGACTTTTTTAAACTGTATAAAACTTGTAGTGGACTTTAAAGCATATGTCCTACTTCATGTAATTAATGTTTGGAAAAATACTCAGGAGAGGGGAAGAAAGAGAAATTAACTGTAATTAAAAACTTTTTTCTTAATAATACTATTTAAATGGTGCATGATTTTCTTTGCATGTTATCAAGTAATTTTTTTTTCAGTTATTTTTAAGTGTAATGGGAATACTAATGTTAATAGGTGCTCTTGTTTTTTTTTCCTTTTCTTTCCTTCTCCCTTCTTTTTTTTTTTCTCCATGTTTGGTTTAAGAAATGTAGGCACTGCAATGTAAAAAAATCTGGTTAAAAGAGCCTGACAAAAGAATAATTAGTGTGATTTTTCTCATTCTTGCATAGGGGAATGACTGGGTTAAGGCTATTAGCTTAATCTAGTAACACATTTTAACAAGTAAATGAAAAGGAATATTGAATATTATAAGGCTTTGTTAGTAAGCAGTTTTGTTTCTGATAATCATGCCTCTAGCAGACAATCTGTTAAAGAGAAATGGCTTGGAGAAAATGTTTTCTGAAGGCATTCAAGTGTTTTCTCAGTTGGGAGAGCTGTAAAGAAAACAAGACAGTATGTAATAGAACCACAGGTTATACCATCCATCTTAACATGGATAACCTTTCTTTTAGGTTAGCTCGAGTCAGTGTGTGTGTGTGTGTGTGTGTGTGTGTGTGTGTGTGTGTATGTGGCTGTCAGTTTGGAACATTTGTTCCTATTAGGAGGGTCGAACTTCAATATTTGAAGATGTACATAGTTTTGTGTTTTTAGTAAAGTAATAGGTTTTAGGGGGTTGTGTGTGTGTGTGTGTGTGTGTGTGTGTGTGTGTGTGTGTGTGTGTGTTTCTTTGAGGATTTTCAGTAAAACAAAAGTTCTGTAAGGTGTGACATAGACTCAAATGGAGATGATAAGAAACAGCTGTATAAAATATTAACCTGCCAAACAGTACATGCATGTAACACAAAATTTGAAACTAGACATTTAACAAAAAAGCTGTTATACATAAAATGTGGGAATAATGATCTCTAAAAAACATGACACTTTCTTTAATGTATTTAAAAGTTAATGGCCCCACAGATAAATAGAGAAAAGAAAGAGTAGTGAACTATATTAAAATGTAGAGTGCAAATAGCAATGCTACAGGAGACACACTTAAAAAGAAGTGAACATGTGAATTTGATAAAGGTTTTCAGAATGGTCATTCAGTACAATACCCGGGGCAAATGAAAAGAGGAGTACTTATATTAATTGTAAGAGGAGCTCCAATAGTAACAGAAGAGGCTAAAAATGGCAATAATGGTAAATAGTCTGTAGTACTAAGGGGCTACTGGGCAAGGGAGGAGGATTACACTGGCATGTATTTATCTTCCACCAAAACTTGCTGTAATGGAGCTTAAGAAAATTCTGGGAGAAATAATCAACTTTCAGCAAAGAATATTACTTATAGGTGGGGACTGGAATTTGATTTGCAATAGTGAAGATGTGTCTGGGGCCCAGTAGGGAAATATAGCAAAGAAGGGTAGATTTTTTTAAAGAAATTTATGAAAATATTTGGCATGGAAGTTGTGAATTTAGTACTAGGAGTTTGATGTGAATTTACGTATTATTCTCCAAGATACAAGAAATGGGCAAGGCTAGACAGAATTTACAGTTCACAGGAAAATACATTTAATTGAAGGTCTTGATACACACCAAGTAACTATTTCAGATCATGTGCCATTAATAACTAAAATAAAAAACACAGAGTAATGAAATAAAAATGAGACTCTGGCACTTTCTCACCTAGCTGTTGAAAAGAAAAGAATTTAAGGAATCTATAGTGGAAAGTATTCAGGAGCTATTAGAGAAGATAGAAATTTCTTCTGAAAATATAGCTAGGGAGTGGGTAAAATAAAAATGGAGTTTAAAAATAGGAAGGAAATAAAAGAAAGGGAGACATGGTTAAGAAGTAACAAGAATTCTTTAGAGGGACTGACACATGTTAAAGTATTATCACTGTCAGTGGATGGAAGAGAATGAAATGCCACAACCTTCTTTAGCACTTTCGTCCAATTTAATAAAACATGAACTTCTTCAGAAAAACAACATCCATACATTTTACAGCATTTAAATAAATAACTATTATATCACATATAATCAAATAGACCAATAAAATGCATTAAGCTCTTGATATGTTTTTGAATATTTAAAAGCACGTCAACTTTTTTAAGAAAACAAAAAGTGAATACTTTGAATATATGTAAAATTATAATCTTTGTGCTTGTAAAAAGCACTTTATATTGATCATATCATTCAGTCCAGGAAGTTCATCTGCATTTAGTAAAATCTGCCATAGAGTTTCTTTACATTCTAAAAGAACCATAAAGTTCCAACTAAATTTATCATCATTAACTCTCTCTAGGATGAAAAATGAAAACTTTTTGAAACTAGAACAGGTCATGGAATGCTTGGCTAAAGCATTAGACGTATCTTTCTTATGTATAGCTAACGTGTGTTCATATATATGCTTGTTTAATGCTCTTGTAGTTTTTCCTATGTAAAAATGTTCACACAAGCTACACGTAGCTGCATAAACCACGTTTGTAGTTTTACGTGTATAGTGTCCCTTACACTGAAATGTCCTATTAATGTGTTTAAACAATACTGACGTAGTCCCTGTAATATATCTGCATTGTACATGCCCCACAAGGAAAGGTACCCAAATTAAAACTAGTTTTAAAACTGTTTTGGTCAAAGGTACCTCTCTCTAAAATAGTCTTTATATTGACTGTCCTTTTGTAAGTGAACAAAGGGAAATTACCACTAATTTTACTCAATTCAGTGTTACCTAACACTACTTTCCAATTATTCAAGATGGTGTTTCTAATATATACCATCTCATTAGTAATATGAATAGGGAAGGCCAAAGTATAATCACTTGCTTTTACAGTTGTTACTAACTTACTTGCAACTGGATTGTCAATTTGTTTCAAAATTGGACAAGCTTTATTAAGCCTAAGACCAGTAACCTCATTTAATATGCTATCTAACCATACTTTGTCATAACCCCTTTGTATAAAAAAACCCATAAGCTTCTGTGTTTCATTTTGAAAGATCTCATCTCTACTAGTTAAATGACTAAGTCTGATGAATTGTCCTTTGACAACTCCACGTTTCATAAAAACTGGATGTAAACTATCATGGTGCAAATATTGGTTGACAAAAGTGGACTTCCTGAAAATACAACTTTCACAATTTAAACCATCTTGACTAATGGTTAAATGCAAGTCCAAAAATCAATATTGTCACCAATATTACCCATTGTAAATTGCAAAAAATTAGTAGAGTTATTCAAATATTGGACAAATGTGTGAAAAGATTCAACATCGCCTTTCCATAAAAAGATCAAATCATCTATGTAACGTTTATAGAACAAGATGTTTTCAGCTAGGGGTTGTGAATTTATGTATTATTCTCCACGATACAAGAACTGGGCAAGGCTAGACAGAATTTACATTTCACAGGAACATGCATTTAATTGAAGGTCTTGATACACACCAAGTAACTATTTCAGATCATGTGCCAATAATAACTAAAATAAAAAACAGAGAGTAATGAAATAAAAATGAGACTCTGGCATTTTCCCACCTAGCTGTTGAAAAGAAAAGAATTTAAGGAATGTATAGTGGAAATTATTCAGGGGTTATTAGAGAAGATAGACATTTCTTCTGAAAATATGGCTAGGGTGTGGGTAAAATAAAAATGGAGTTTAAAAATAGGGAGGAAATAAAAGAAAGGGAGACATGGTTAAGAAGTAACAAGAATTCTTTAGAGGGACTGACAAATGTTAAAGTATTGCAAAAATAGGGGGAATCTCACAGAACAAGAGGAGGAGCAACTGTAGAATGTTGAAAAGAAAATAAGGGATTACCTTCATAATATGCATAAGTTTAGAAAGATTACTGTTAAGCAACTGTTTGTGATAATAACTGTAGAGCAAATAAACTTTTTGCACAACAACTCAGGCAACAGAAAGTAGAAAGTGTTGTCACCAAATTTAGAAAGCCTATAACAAGGAAGAAAATAAGGGATTTGGTAAACGTATTAGAAATATTTTGGAAGTTCTATGAAAGTCTGTATAAAGCAGAGAAATATTGAAATCAAGAAAAGGTACAAATGGAAATGTTTATGGAAGAATTAAATACTCCAAGGTTAGAAGTAAAGAAGGCTCAATTACTAACAGGATAAGAGGAGATGGGATAAAAATTGTGACGTATAACTAATCTACAGGAAACTTCTCATGAATAGATGGTATTTCTGTTGAAATGTAGAAGCTAAGAGGGATTAAACTGATAAAGATATAGAAGGTTTTGTTTAACAGCAGTTTATGAGAAGGAGAAGTACCAACATCCTGGAAGAAAGACGTGGTGGCTGTAATACCTAAAGAGGGTAAAGACCTATCAGATCCAGCTTCATACAGGCCCATTTCAGTACCAAACTGTGATTATAAAGTTCTTATGTCTATAATGGCTAAAAGAATGGCAAAAGTGATGCCAAAATTAATAACTATGGATCAGTGTAGCTTTGTGGAGGGGAGGCAAATATTTGACAACATTAACAGAACACTGATGATCCAGAGGGAAGCAGAATGCAAGAAAATACCACTGTTGTTGGTGTGTCTTGATGCAGAGAAAGCATTTGACAGAGTAAGCTGGGACTTTATGAGCTGAGCAATGGAAGCATTTGCATTCCCTGATAAAAATTATAAGGTTGATTAGGAGGATATATGAGGGATTGGAGGCAAAAATTAAAGTGGTGGGGTCTTCTCTGATAATCTCTGCTTGAGCAGAGGAACTAGACAGGGGTGTCTTCTCTCTCTTTTATTTGCATTATATTTATAACCATTGGCAAAGAAAATAAGGGACTCATATATTCAAGGATATAATTGGCATGATACTCAAGAAAAGCTGGCTCTGCAGATGACATTATTTTATATCTGACAAAACCAGAAATGAACATTACAGTGCTCTGGCAGATATTGAAACAGTTTCAAATCTTTTCAGAATACAAAATTAATGAAGTTAAACCAAAAGCAATAGCTGTAAATTATGTACCCACATATGAATTGGTTCAGCAATATCCTTACTTATCGGGACATGATAAAGTTACGTATTTTAGAGTATGGGTTAAACATTAGTCCAGTGTGGCAGCTAAGGATATGTGGGAAGAGACTAAACAAAAGATACTATAAAAACTGAGAAAATGGCAGCACTGTTATGTGGACATCAATAGTAAGATACAAGCAGTTAAAATGTTTTTATTCTCTTTAGTCTTATACACAGGTCATGTATATTTGTATCAACCAGAGGAGAAGTTGTGGATAGCAATTAATGAAGAGCTGAAGGGAAAGATGGCATGAGTCAAATGGGATAAACGTATTCTTCCAATAGAACAGGGCGATTTGGAATTAGCTGATGTGAAGGCTATTTCAGACCTACAGAGTTAAGGCTCCTATACATAGCACAAGCAAAAAACTATAATTCAAAGTGGAAAGAGATGATGATGAAACGGGGAAAGCTCAAGAAACAAATAGAGACTGGGATTTTGGATGCAGACCTTCAAGAGAATAACAATAATCATACAGATTATTATATTCATAAAGAAGCTTAAAGTATTCTAGGAACTAAGCCAACAATGGAGAAGATTCTACTGATAGGGATGATTGCAATTAGGGATACAAACAATAGGCAAGACGGGGCTGTAATTTATTTTAGAAAACTGGCAAAGGAACCAAGGTATTGGGAGCAAATAACTAGAGTGGGAAAGGTAATATAATGGGAAAGTGCCAATAATTTATTTGGACTACAGGGTAGATATTGCCTTCCCTGTCAAGGATTGATATCAGAGTACAGACAAAGGGAAAGAAATATGGGGTCCTGCATGAACAACCAGCACTGGGGGAGTTTTTTAGTAGAATCTAGAACAGAAGTTGCCATTAAGAAAGGAATAATTAGTAGAGCATATAAAATATTGCATGATAACTGTACAAGTCAATCACAGAACGTTAGAAAGGACTGGGGGAAGAAATATTGGATAAGCAATTCACAAAGAAGCAGTGGGAGGATATATGTATGTCTCCCAGACACGCAACAAAGTCTAGAGGTTTTAGGATCTTTGCTTGGAAGTATATGCAACAAAGTCTAGAAGTTTTAGGATCTTTGCTTGGAAGTATTTACATGGGTATTTTTATACCCAAAGTAGACTCCAAAGTATTCTTTCTCAGGTTGACAGCAAATGTTGGAGGTGTGATAGGGAAGAAAGAGGTAACTGGGAGCATATTTTCTGGGAGTGTAATGAGTTGGCAGACTTTAAAGATTCCCTGTAGACTACTCAGTTGGAGATGCTAGGTGAGCAAATTGGTGTAACTAAGGAATATTTTTTGAGATATGATACAGAATTGGAATTGTCTAGACATAGTAAGGCCTTGCTGAGTGCAATTATATGGCTGCCAAAAAGCAGTTGCTAGAAAATGGAAATCAAACTCGAAACCAACTTTACTAGAAGTAACGAAGATAGTAAAAGAGATAAAACAACTGGAATTGGGATCTTTTGAAAAAGGTAGGAGCAAATTACATAGGAAAAATGTGAAGTATGGGATCAATATATGCAGAGGAGGAATGAGGTTTAAAAGAAGGCAGGAATGGTTGACTGACAATGACTGGATATATTATAAGTGATGTATACTGTTTGCAGCTACAGTTGTATCGGCATGGTTTGTAATGTGTAATGTTTGCAACTGAGATTGTGTTGGTGTGGTTTATTTTTATTTATATAAATGTAAGATTGACTGTGTCATACATGATAATTTTGCCCTGTATTTTTCCCTTGGGACCTCGCCTGGGTGGATACATACTCTCAACTAAAGTTACCTACTCTATCCACACTTTTGCGTAGGAAATATACTGCTCTGCTGCCTCAATCCCCATTTTTGAAATTGGAACTGAGTCTCCCAGTGGAAACTGAGAAACTTTTGCCCTGTATTTTTCCCCTGGGACCTCGCCTGGGTGGATACATACTCTCAACTAAAGTTACCTACTCTATCCACACTTTTGCGTAGGAAATATACTGCTCTGCTGCCTCAATCCCCATTTTTGAAATTGGAACTGAGTCTCCCAGTGGAAACTGAGAAACTTTTGCCCTGTATTTTTCCCTTGGGACCTCGCCTGGGTGGGTACATACTCTCAACTAAAGTTACCTACTCTATCCACACTTTTGCGTAGGAAATATACTGCTCTGCTGCCTCAATCCCCATTTTTGAAATTGGAACTGAGTCTCCCAGTGGAAACTGAGAAAGTATGTGCATCTGTTGCTACTTGGGCTTCTACATCTTTTAACTCCTGCTTGTTAGTTTTTGTAAAGCTATCTCCCTGCCAGGACAGCCAGCAGCCTAAACCCTTCTTATTTCTCCCTCTCTATTCTCTCTCCCATCTTTATCTGAGTTTTCCAGCTCTTCCTTATTCCATCTTATACTATTCAGCCCCAAGTCCTTCCTAGTGGGCCTTGTACATTTCTGCATTTGCCCACTAGAAGGCATCCCCTCCTCATTGTCATTACTTTTCTACAATCTTTTCTTGCTTTTTCTCTGCATTTACTTGCTCTCCCCACTCTCGCACCCATACTTTTGCCCACTTTACCTATTAAATATTGAACTCTTCTTACCCTGCTACAACTTACTCTCTCCTGAAACCTATGCTCCACTGACTGATTGGCTCTCGATCCTCTCCTGGTGTCTTCCCGCTCCGTTCGCCCTTCGGGCTCACTCCGCTCCCCTACCCTGCCCCCAAATCCCACCTGTCCCTAGTACCTCTAGCTATATCCCTCTTGTTACCACACCCACTTCCTCCCTACACCAATCACCCACAACTCCCTAGACACACCCCCTATCAGCCTATCATCCAATTGTAACCACACCTACAGCTAATCTATAATAATACACTTCAATTCTAAACTCACACCCACTTACCTACTTTTCCCCCTAGCACCACTCTTACTAACTCCTTACTCCACTTGACCTTGTTAAACTTTTCTTTACCCACTGTGCAATAAACATAAAACATATATAAGATAACCGTAACACTTAACACCAAGTAACCTTTTCAACATGCCTTTAAATCCCCCATCCATCTCTATTTTACTATTACTATCTCTTAAACTATCATATCTTTATTACCTCACCCAACCTCCTACCTCTTACCATTCACAACTTTATCACACAACCTACCACCTGAACTCCCCTCTCTCACCCTTACACTCTCCTATTTCTCCCCATCTATACCCAATAACACAGCTTCTAACCTTCTCATTCAAAGTTTTCTCCTCACAGAAAAACCCTATCCCCATAGTAACTAAAGACCCCCTGACCATCACTACAGATCCTAATCATTTTCTTACTCTACTCAATTACCTTTCTAATCCAATCTTTCATCTCATCACCAGCCTTTTATCTGGTGACATCCATCCCAACCCTGGCCCCTCCACCTCTTCCTCCTCACACAGGCCAATATTTTATACTTCTCTAAACTCACAAAGTATTGTCAATAAAGTCCCTACCCTCCATGCATGGCTCATGTATAACAAACCTGACATACTATCTATTTCAGAAACATAGTTAAAACCCTCTATAAAAGATTCTGAAATTACTCCACCCAGCTATTCGATCATTAGAAAAGATAGGACCCAGAAAAAAGGCGGTGGAGTTGCTCTCCTATATTCTTCTTCCTTGCTAGTTACCCCCTACAACAAACCTACTCCAAAATTTAACAATGCTGAAGTACTCCTCACTCTCCTACAAGTTAATAAGCACAAACACATCTGTCTAGCATCCCTTTACATTCCCCCCAGGGGACAATATTTCCACACTTGAAAACATCCTCTCATGGCTCTCTGACAATATCAGCAATGAAACCATAATCTTAGGAGATGTAAACATCAACTGGGCCTCCATCCAGTCTTCAACCAACCCTCTTAATATCAACCTATATAAGTTTTCCCAGCTAATTAACACAATAACACACCCATCAACAAACCCCTCTTGTGGCACCATCCTTGACTGGATTCTAGTGTCACATCCCCACTATTTCTCAGACAGTGGTACTCTTCCCGACCCTCTTAGCGATCACTTGCCTACTTTCACTCGCCGACTCCCCTGCATCTCTTACCGCACCCATAATTACATCACTACCCGTAAAGACAAAAACTTTAACCCATCAACCTTCATATATTCTCTAAAAGCAATTAATTGGAACAATCTAAAGTCATTACCTTTAGAAGATGCAGTTGCTCACTTCAACTCTACCTTCTTAGAAATACTTGATTCCCAAGCCCCTCTAAGAACAAAAAGAATAAAAACTAATTCTGCCCCCTGGTTAACCAAAGCCACACTATCAATCATGCACCTTAGAGACAAAGCCTGGGGACTCTATCTGAGAAATAAGACCCCAGAACAACATATTGCTTACAAAACCCTTCGAAATAAAGTAAAAAAGCTTATAATCTCTGACAGACAAAAATACTTCTTCACACTCCAAAACAACAATAAAACTAACCCTCAAAAATTCTGGAAGGGGATCTCTACCCTCCTTAACCCCAGCAAACCACACACCCCAACCCCAGACCCAAATAGCCCAGACCTAGATCTAGCTACACAGTTCAACTCCTTTTTCATCGACTCTATTAGCAAACTCACATCCTCCTTCACACACCCCTCCTCATTACCTAATGCACCCCCACCCTCTCCTGCAAACAACCCTCCCCTCATCACCACTTCCTCCTCACTCTCATCTTCTCACTGTCTATCTTCCACTTCTTCCACTACTCTAACCCCCTCTTCACCCATATCTTCCTCAATTTCTCTCTCTCCCCACTCTTCTCTATTCTCATTTAAACCTATTCCCAATTCCACTATAAAGAAACTCCTTCAGAAACTGAAGTCATGTATCAACACTCGTGACAACATTCCCTCTTACTTCCTAAGTATAGCCGCAGAAGCAATTGCCTATCCTATTAGCATTCTAATCAACCGCTCCATCCATGAATGCACAGTGCCCCTACTGTGGAAGCAAGCCTTTATCATCCCCCTCCATAAAGGAGGCAACAATTGCAATGTCAACAACTTCCGTCCTATTGCTATCCTGTCCCCCATATCTAAACTTCTGGAAAAGTGTATCCAGCTTCAACTCTTACCACATCTCTTAGATAACAACCTTTTAACCCCTACACAACACGGATTCAGACCAGATCATAGCACTATGACAGCCCTCCTGTCCTTTCTTGAGACTGTTAATAGAGCACGTGATTCCGGCCACATTGTCTCTACCTTACTACTTGACCTCTCCAAGGCCTTCGACACTATCTCACACAGCCTGCTCCTATCCAAACTGTCAGAACTTAACCTCTCTCCCTCCTCCATAAATTGGTTCTCCAGTTATTTATCAAATAGATACCAAGCTGTAATATGGAAGAAGGCCACTTCCTCTTTCCTTAGTACCCCCACTGGAGTTCCCCAAGGATCTATTCTTGGTCCCCTCCTCTTTAATATATTTATAAATGACTTCCACAAATCCATTCCATTTGCAAACATCATCCAATATGCAGATGATTCTACCATTATCTGCTCTGCCACCTCCCCCTCTCTGCTCCAAAAACTTACTCAGGAAGCTTTCTCAATTACTGAGCATTGGATGAAAATAAATCACTTAGCACTCAATGCCTCCAAAACAAAACTAATGGTATTTACCCCCTCCAAATCCACTTCTTTCAATATAAACTCTTTCTCAATTACCAGCCAAAATAACTCACCTTTGGAACTGGTATCTGAAACTAAGCTACTAGGTGTTCAAATTGACAACCAGCTTAAATTCAACTCCCATCTACAACTAAATATTAAAAAAACTCATCAAAAACTAGGTATGCTCTACCGTCAGAATCAGTATCTTACTAGCTCCTCCAAAACCACTCTCGCTTCCTCCTTTCTCATCCCCTCTCTTCTCTATGGGGCTCCATTACTGACTAATCTTCAGACCTCTCTAAAAAGCCAGTTTTCCTCCTGCTATAACAAAATTGCCAAATTCGCGAATAGCCATAGGTCCTCCACCCACCACTGTCCCTCTCTCCAAAAACTAAATTGGCTCGAACTATCTAATCATCTCATCTATATACAGCTGACTTTAGCTCACAAGCTCATTCTTAACCCCTCTCTTTGTCCCTCCCTGCCTTCTGCCTTCAAAATGCACCTACCAAATAGAGTCTTAAGGTCCAACAATCAAAACCTACTAGAATTTCATAAACCATCTTATCCCCCAGGTAAACACTTATTATCCTCTAACCTTTCCCGTCTCTGGAACTCACTCCCACCATCCATTCGTACCACCTCTAATCACTACATGTTCAAAAAATCTCTCCATACACATCTAAGGTCCCAATGGGATTGTTCTTGCTCCCACCCCTCATAAATATATGACATCTTACCTCCTTTATGCTTATGATACTTAACTTTACCTAACAAAGCTTGTGTTCCTTCAGAATAACTACTCTGTAATGTAATGTTATGTTCCTTCTGAATTACTACTCTGTTATGTAAATCACGTTACTGTCTCAGCTCACTTACTTCACATTAATCCTCATTTATTGTATTGTTTTGAATGCTTCTTGAATTTTTGAGCTTAAATGTTTTATCTACTACTTGTATAATTATATTTAGCAATCTTGTGTATGTACCTATTTTTTGTCTGTGCTGGAGCTTTTCTCCCCAGGACTCCATTGAAAACGGGTTCTTTTGGCCCAATGAACTATCCTGGTAAACCAACTGCAAATAAATAAAATAAATAAAATAAATAAATAGATGTTTCTTGTTTAAAAAAAAAAAGAAAGAAAAATTAAGCAAACAGCCTATGCTGTGACCATTTGTTGTACCTTAGACTGCTCATCTTTTACCAGATCCCTCTGGTGCAACACCTACAGCAACTGTGGACTGGGAGTTAGCCACATCCTTTGTGGCTATTGGAGTCCCCCCATTGGACAAGGAAGAGCCAACTGTTACCAGTCCTAGGAGAGGGAACAGGAAAGGTTTCCCTGGAATGTCAAAATGCTCTCCTTATCCCCGTGGAAGTAGCACAGTTGGCCACATTTTACCTGTCAAAAAGAAATGGAAACCCAAGCATGTATCTACTCTTCATCAAATTTCTTTGGATAGTAGTAGTTTACTGGGACTGGTTCAGGGTTTAATTCAGGCTATTGATCCTTCTTGTAAAGTAGTTTCTAATAAAAAAGAGGAATTCTGCTTTTTTATAGAGATTCAAGATGCAAAATCTGAGCAGCAAGATACAAGGAGGGATTCTAGATTTTGACCTCAGATTTCTGATTCAGACTCAGGGAGAGGTCAGTTTCTGATTCTCCTGGGGTGGGGGGCTTCTGTTCCTCCAAGATTATTACTAGAATGTCCTAGTATTTTCAGTTGGAGAACAGAGGTTTCTCAGTTCCTCCAAAAATTCTATGAGTTGTTACAGCAGGATTTTCCAGAACCAACATCCATTCCTCCTGTCCTGTCTGCTTTAGAGGATGTGTGTCTTACTGTCTACAGTTTTCCCTGATAGCTATCCAGCTGTCCCTAAAAGCCAGTAGGATGTATAAAGTTCTTCAGTCTTTTAATTTTTTATACACTATTCCCAAAACCTGACTGAACGGCTATAGCCTTAATTGACTCCACTGCTGCTAAGCACTTAATTAATTCCAGTCCTACTCTTTCTAATAAAGATGAGAAAATTATCGGTAAGTATGGGAGAAAAAAGTGTGTACTCCTGCAATTTTGATTTTCAGAATTTTAAATTGTCAGGCTCAATTGTTAAAGATTGTTCTAAAAAAATCGTGAAAGTATGTGGAAAGTTTTATCTACAGTTTCTTCTTGTGAAGAAGAATCTGCTTTAAATGACTTAGTTTCTTCTGTTGCATAGGCCATTATTCATTATTTGCAGTGAGTACGACTCTGTTGATACTTCTTCAAGGGCTATGGCCACTGGCACTTTTTTAAGGTGGTTTGCTTGGCTGCATTCTCAGAACCTGCCAGATGATGTAAAAAATAAGGAATTTTCTTTCTCCACATCCAATTTTAGAAATAAAATAAAATAAACAGTCTCAACACAATTCAGGTAAACATACATTCTCAAACCTCCCAAAATCAAGGACAGAAAGCCTGAATCTCCATTTTCTCTTTGACAACAGATTGTTTCAGACCAACAGGCTCTGAAAATTATTAATTGGGGTTACAGATTGTAGTGGGAGGAATTTCTCTTTCAAGGTTATCATTACTCATTCTGCAGATCAGACTCTTTTGTTTCCACCTATTCATCATCACATGCTGTCCCAAGAAGTGATGGATCCCTCTCTTTCTTCCCAGGTGGGGAAAAGGTTTTATTCAAGGATGCCCCAGTGCCAAAGAAATAAAATACTTGGAGACCGGTTTTGGATCTTTCTTCCCTAAACCTATTTGTGATAGTGCCCAAATTCAAAATGGTGTCACCTCACAACCTGGTAACTCTTCATCTACTTTCAAGTTTCCTGGTAACACTAGACTTAAAAGATGCTTTTTATCATATCCTGACTCATCCAGACTTGAGACGTTTCTTAAGGTTCTGTCTGTCTGGATCCCATTATCTGTTCTCTGCCTTACCCTTTGGACTATCCACTGCACCAGGAGGGTTCCCAACATGTCTAGCTCCAATTATAGCTCATTGCAAGCTGTAGGGTATCCACATTTTTCTGTATCTAGATGACTTGCTTATATTTGCAGAGTCTTTTTCAAAACATCAGGAGTCTCTGTCTTGGATGAGAGATGTCTTGCACAAGCTGGGATTCCAACAGACAATTCAAAAGTCTTGACTCCCTTATACAGAATTATTTTTCTGGGGATGTCAACTAGACAACTCAGTTCAAAAATAGATCTTTATTTAGATCTGTTTCTAAGGTTTTCCACTTAGACTTCAGCCACTATGAGGGGATAAAAAGGAAAAGGAAAAGAAAAAAGGAATAAATATATAAAGTATATCCCCTTCTATTGTGCATTAACTCTATGTTACTGTTTACTAATATGGTTAATGACTCACTTTATTCTAGCTGAAACTCCTTGGGCTTCAGCAGTGGATATTAAATTAAATTAAGAATAGGCTCTTACAGAAACTATTATTGTTAACACTTCAGAGCTCCATAAATTGAGATTCATTTGAAAAACATCTAAGCATTTGACAGCATGTTTGGCAACAAACTTACAGAACTGGGTAATATATCTCATAGTTGCAAAAATTACAATAAGAATGCTTAAAAACAATTGCTTACTAAGAACTTAAGTCATTTTATAGTTCTCACATCTGTTTATTGGACAAAACCTTTAATAACTTGCATTTAGAAAATATGTATCTCTTATATCAGTACCTCTTCACAGAAAACTCTCCTTTCTGTACAACCATATTGCAGAAGGACTGCATGCATGAACAGATGTCTGTTAAGAAATATAAACTGATAGTACAGTTGCTCAAATAATTAATCACAAATTATAAAAGAATATGCAGCACCAGTTCTCTCTTTCATAGTAACTTTATTAACAAACGTATGGGAGACCCAAAGTCAATATAGGGAATCTCCTTGAACAAAAGAAACTGTGAGCTTATATACACTTAGATAATACTGATATTGAGTTGAATATGCACACCAATAGACAATGGAGGATTTACATATATCAATCGGGTAGTTCCCCATAAGCATTAAGACACACCTGTATACTTATTGCTAGGTAGAAAAAGAAAATTGGACATAAGTCCATATAAGGACTTGTTTTCTCGACCACATAACTTTCTTGAACTCAGTGCTTACTTACTCCATGCAATCAATCATGTACTCTTAACCTTCAATGCACCTGCTTTTGACTTTTTAGATTTTACAATCCCCCATTTGATGCTGATTAAGCATCACCATATAGTCTATCAAATATTTTTCCATAACTCAACATTACCATAACATTTGAAATCTCAGCCATACCTCTCAGCCTGAAAACATCAAAAATCTGGACAAGGCCCATGAAAAATAGGTACAAATGTATATGCTAATCAACGTAAAATTTGCATGCATAATTATGTAACTCCGCCCATTCAAATGAATTGTGGGATAGCAACATTCAAACACAAACTGAAGGACAACCAAAATATGGCACCAGAGTCCCCCTGCAGCCATTCCAATGTCCTATTACCTGGCTATTTCACCCCATTTACCATAAACACTAATGTGTGCATACTGCTTTACTTCTATAATTATTATTTGGATTTTATTTTCACATTTTATAGCACAATGCACAAACACTAATATATATCTGCTAAACAAAGCAATACTGTCAAACAATGAAAATAGACTTGGCATTAAAACTTCTCTGCCCTTGAAACTCACATTCATTGAAACAACATTGAAACCCACACCACATCCAAAGAAAATGCATCTGGCCAGAGGTGGATAAAGATTACCTTTTGGGCTGTTTTCAAATCATAGGCCCCTTGCACACAAAACAAGAAATACAGGTGTTCTTTGATACACCTTCCTGACTTTATTAAATTTTATTCCTTGTATAATACAGCACACTTGTCAGACTTAAATTAGAGTGCATTTTAATATTTATTGTTTGAACATTTTTCCAGTAGGCATTAAGCAATGAAGCAAAATGCATGAACCAATAATGACAAAACTGCCCAATTCAGAACATTTCCATCATTCAGGTAGTCATTAAGAGTACAGAGTACAACTATGTATCTTTAAGCTCAGGTACTATGTAGCCATGACAAGTGTGTCACTCCTGCCCTTGTAGCAGATATAAAGCATATGTTTTGGGATACCACAAATATCAACTGCAGCATGTCTAAACAAAAATCAGTTTAT
This sequence comes from Protopterus annectens, assembly GCF_019279795.1. Classification (NCBI taxonomy): domain Eukaryota; kingdom Metazoa; phylum Chordata; order Ceratodontiformes; family Protopteridae; genus Protopterus; species Protopterus annectens. The sequence goes on from NC_056740.1 coordinate 151,545,244, forward strand.
GTAAATGTACCTCAATTTCTCCAACATTAAATGTCCTTGGTGAATGTCAATGGCCAACATTGCCTTGAGCCCATCCATAATAATATCTTCCATTCAGATCCCAAGGATATAGCGAATGTATTAACACACAAATTTAGTGACTTCTTCATCCCTTCTACGCACATTGTTGCCCCCACCATCCCTTACAATGAAGTTTCCCTTGCAATCATCTTGGAATAATTCTTACAATCCCTGTCAAAGGCTAAAAATAATGCTTGCATTTGACCAAACAACATAGTAGGCTGCATTCTCATTAGTGCCAGATATGCATTATCTGAACCTCTTTGCCATCTGTTCAACCCCAGCCTATCTACATTGTTTGTTCACAATGCCTAGAGAGCAGCTACTGTGACCCCCCCTACATAAGGGTGGCACTTGTACAAGCCCATCAGCCTCACCAGCCATATATGCAAAGCCATGGAGTACATTTCACAGAGCTCATTTATGCAGACATAGACAGCATAACTTATCTAGATCACAAACAGTTTAGGTTTGTGAAGGGCAGGTCATGTCTCTTGAACCTAATAAACTTCTTTTAAAAGATTAGAGGGGCTGTATACAATGATCATTCTGTGAACATTGTTTTCTCAATCTGGCCAAGGCCTTTGAAACAATCCCCATTGCTAGTATTATTGGAAATTTAGAGAGACTTTACATCTTGGTGATGGTCTCCCAGGCTACATTGTCCTGGGTTCAGTTCCATGAATCACAGTTTACATACTGTAGCTATCTGTCCGAGCAAAGGACATAACCAGACCGATGCTCTTGCTCTTCTCTTTAAAAGATGCATATGCAACTAGATTGCTTACTTAGTTTGCAAAAGAATATAATGATATTTTCTGGCATACTTCTTTCACTTTAAGCAAAGAGGTCTTCTGAATTTGTATGAGAAGGATTCTGAATTAACTGGCCAATTTTTTTACTTGAACATTTGCATTTAGCTGTGATAATTTTGTACTTCTATATTTTAATTTTGCAGAGATAATTATAATATTTTGTTTACTAATCCTGTTATGTACAAAACAAATCTACTTTATGAAGTTAGAAAACATCTGTGAATACGTTCTTTGTAAAAAGACCGTACATATCTTTTTTCTACGTTAAATGCACAGTCGACTGCATCCCTATGGTATCATAAACTTTAGTGCTAATATGTACTGCACCAGATCTTTTGACAGCAAGCAAGACATAGAGATAAATAACAAATTCACAAGAAGACAATGGCTAAACAGTTCTGCATAAAAAAAATAAAAATAAAATAACTATGAATAAATGAAATTCTACCACTTGCCTTTTTTGAAATAGCTGTGAACCTCTAAAGACTGCTAGAAAACAAACAATATTGTATGTGACGGGTCACGGAGCACAATTATGAATTAAAACCCACAGCAACCAGTCTACAAAATACATAATGACCTGCAGCGTTCTTATACATTTATTTACTTACAGTATTTACGTTTTATATTAAGGGATTTTAGGACACACACAGACACACACACACACACACACACAACCTTACAAGCTGCATTCATGTGAGAGAAGAAACAGTACCTTAGTTTGTAGCAGCCTCGTTTGTAAGCAGGGAACTCCTAATAGCAGCTTGCCGGGAACAGAAAGCCCTTCATGTTCCTTCCTTAAGTAAGCAGAAAAGGAAAAGTGCAGCAGATGCACACAGATATAAGTCGGGAAACCCCTTCATGTTCCGCAGACAGATTTGAAACAGCCAGCCAGCCAGGAAAGCTGTTGAGCTCAATTCCGACAGGCTGATGGTGCTGACATCATCACGCATGTGATGATATCGGCTCCAAAAGCGCAGAAAATTTTAAAAACCTGAAAATCGGAAATGAAGGGGTGCCACTCAGGAATCATGGCACCCCATTATATGGACCCCAAAACTCGGTAAAAAAATGAGTAATTTGATACGGTTAGGAGGTATGATCTCAGCATTATTGCACACATTACTTCATTGCTTTTATCTTTAAAAATTGGCATATAAAACTTTGATTGAGCTATTGCTGCCTTGGCAGCCAACAGTTTACAAATCAATGTCTTTATCAAAAATAGAACCAGAAAGGTTATTAAGGCAAGAATAGCAATCAATATTAGTAGTTTTAGTATGCCACCACCCCAGCTGGGGAATAAGTTGGTTAACTATGCCCAAGTGGAGCTATCAGCTTCCTTAGCCTCTGACAGTTCTAACACCTTCTGAATCAGCTCCAAATGGCTAGTTATCTCATGTTGGTTGTCAGGGATAAAAGTACAGCACTCCTCATGGATTAAAGCACAAGTACCTCCTTTAGCCGCAAGTATGAAGTCAAAAGCCATATGGTTTTGTAGGACCACAGCTCTCATTGCTGTCAGCTCATCAGTTACAAGTTCCAGTGCTGAAAAAGTTGCATTGCTCAGGGTTTCAGGAAGTTTTGACAGTTTTCTTAACTCCCAAATTGATTTTATAGTCCCATAAGAGGGTATCATGCCAGCCCAGGAAATGACATTGTCCCCAAGGTCCATATGCGCTAACCTTTTAGTGCTGATATGGGCAAGATCATGGTGATAGATCCAGGAGGCACCCACCTTACCCACTGAGTTATTGGGAGTCTTTACTTCTCGAATATTTTGGATTTTTCCTTGGGGTAATGTATATACATGTCATATGGCCAGGACTAAATAACCCAGGAAACAGTTGCCAGACCAATTTTTAGGTAGCCATTTGTATGCTCTTTTCCTGCAGATAAAGTAGCAGCCATCATTCAATATTGCGGGGCTGCAAGGCTGTTTTCTGGCTGAAGGATATATCATACACCTAGTCGCCTGGTTGAAGGTGATTTGCCAGGTCATGTTCAGGTAGAGTTTAAGCTTGTATGACCTGGCAGTGGTGGAGCTGTAAAATAGAAACAAGAGATTTTCAGTAGGACAATAAATTAGCATCATGTAACTGATAGTCAGAAAAAGGAGGTGGTGAGGTGAGGGGAATACGGATGGGTCGACCCATAATAATTTCATGTGGAGAAAGACCGTTGGAATGATGACTTTGGCCCTGCATGGAGAATAATACTAAAGGTAGTGCTTGTACCCAGGTGAGGCCTGTTTCTGCAGTAAGCTTAGATAATCATACCTTGATAGTCAGATTTGCCCTTTCAGTAATGCCAGAGGCTTGAGGTCTATAAGAGCAATGAAATTTCAATACAACACCTAGCGTTTTGCAAATTGCTTATGTCAGTTGTGAGGTAAAGTGCATGCCTGTGTCAGAATAAATATGGCACGGTACCCAAAAATGGGGGATAAACTCAGTGCATAGCTTCTTAGCAATAGAAATAGCATCATTCTTGGCACATGGATAGGCCTCAACCCAGCCAGAAAAAACATCAGTTATAGTAAGAACATACTTGAAACATGCAGAGGGAGGTAGTTCAATAAAATCCCATTGGAGTGCACAAAAGGGACCTGAAGGTTTTGGCAGAGGCTGGGGTGGGACCTGGGTGCCTTTTGAAATGTTAAACTGTAAACAGATTGAACAGCTTGACACAAAATAGTGTACAGATTCTGAAATACCAGATGCATACCAATTGCATTGGATCAGCTTAATTAGTGAGTTCTGGCCCAAATGAACATAAAGATGATAGGCGCGGATCAATTGGTGTAAAAAGGCATTTGGTGCTACAGGGAGCCCATCTGAATGCCTCCAGATGGAGTCATGCCACATTTACAACTTGCATGCATCTACGGAGTCACCTTGGAATTTGATGCATTATTCTGTAAATTCAATAAACATTGATTTGAAAAAGTAGGTTCTGCAATGCCTGTTGAAATACACACAGCTGCACTGGTTGTCCCTGAACAGAAGTGGAAAGAGCAGCTTGTTTTGTAGCTCAGTCTGCCATAGCATTTTCCTTACTTTCAAAAGAGTCATCAGACTGGTGAGCTGCAATTTTAATAACAGCAACTTATTTTGGTAACAAAAGATGGTATAACAACATGTCGACATAAAATGCACTTTTGACAATAGTACCACTGGATGTAAGGAATCCCCTTTCTTTCCATAAGGTGCCAAAGTCATGTACTACACTATGCGCATAGCGGGAGTCAGTATATATATTGACTGTTTTATCCTTGGCCAATTGACAGGCAGTAGAGAGAGCTACTAATTCGGCTACTAGAGCTGATGAACCAGGTGGTAAAGTCCCAGTTGACAATACAGAGTTTTGTGAGCAGACGGCCCAAGCAGCTGACAGCTGTCCATTTTGGTTGCACAGACAAGATCCATCAACGAAAAGTACCACATTTGGATTTTGGAGATCTAACCTAGGAGGAAGGGAAGAGTTAATAACAATAAGACAGTCATGGGGTTCATCCTCATCCAAGGTGGGGATTAATGATGCTGGATTAAGTGAAGTGCATCTGACAATTTGGAGGGCAGGGTTAGCAAGTAAAATGAATTCATATTTTGTCGATTTAGAGGGAGATAAATATTGTGTTTTCATCTTTAAGAGTAAAGAGTGAACTGTATGAGGGACAACTAAAAAGGTGTTGTGTCCTAAAGTAATGGAAGTGGCAAGGTCCACCAAGACAGCTGCAGCTGCGACTGCCATCAGGCACGCAGGTAATTTGGAAGCTACTACTTCCAAACTGGGTGCTAAAATATGCTATCGGTCTGTACCTTCCGGTACATTGTTGGGCTAAAAGACTCAATGCCACCTTATTTCATTCACTACAGAAAAGAATGAACAGTTTCGAGTAGTCTGGTAGGTCTAGGGTAGGTGGGTTGGATAATTGTATCTTGATCTGTATAAAGGCATTCTCATGTTTTCCTGACCATGGAAGAGGCTCGGGATTATCTTTCTTTAATAACACTAATAAGGGTTGAGTAATCTCTGAGAAATTAGGAACCCATTAGCGGCAGTAGCCAGCCAGTCCCAGAAACCCTCGGAGTTGGCATTGGGTAGTAGGACGGGGTGCATTTTGGATGGCAGTTAAGCGGGAGGGCAGAACTTTCCAAGCGCCATGTGAGATAAAATGAGCCAAATAACTGACTTCAGGTTGGGAAAACTGCAGTTTGGATCTGTTAACCTTAAATCCCTGAAGAGCCAAATACAGCAAAAATGGCAAGGGTGTACCTTTGACATGCTTGCAAAGTAGTAGAGGCAATGAGAATGTCATCAACACACTGCACTAGTGCCGTTTTGGCAGGAAGCACAAGGGCATCTAACTGTAATTTTATTTCTCTGGAAAAAAGAGTAAGTGATTCCACATACCCCTGGGGAAGTCTAGTCCATGTGTATTGCTGCCCCTGGTATGTGAACGCAAAAAGATATTGACTATCAAAATGAATCGGAATAGAGAAGAAGGCAGAAGAAATGTCTATCACAGAGAAGGTGGTGGCAGACTGAGGGATGCAGCTCAAGATAGTGGCATAATTAGGCACTATAGGGGAAGCAGGTAGAACAGCCCTGTTAACAGCTCTGAGGTCTTGAACAAACTGATAAGTTTCCCTTACTGGTTTCTTAAATGGTAGAATAGGAATATTCCATGGATTAATGGTAGGAACTATGATGCCCTGTTGCAATAAAGACTGGATTACTGGAGCGATTCCTGCTTCCGCCTGGGCAGAAAGGGAATATTGAGGTACCTTGGGCAACATTGCACCAGGGCTCAAGGTGATCTTGACTGGATCCGCATAATGCAAGAGGCCAACGTCATTGTCATGGGCAGTCCACAGTGACGCAGGAAGAGCTTCTAGTGAAGGGTGGGAAGAAGCAGATTGTGGTTGACACTGGGTGAACACTGCTTGCAAATAGTTTGAATCGGCTGAGGTACACTTTCCTAACATAACATGATCTTGCTCTTCCGGTGGGATTTCCAGAAAGACTCCCTCTTCAGTGCAATAAATTGTGCAACCTAGTTTGCATAGCAGATCATGGCCAAGTAGGTTCAATGGTGCTGACATGTCAACTAAAAAAGCATGATGTTCTGCTAAAGGACTTAGACTCACAGGTACCTGAACTGTCTCTGGGGAACTTATGGGGACTCTGGAAACTCCCACACCTTTGGTGGTGCTGCCGGAGAAAGGAAGATTTTGAGCAGCTTTCAATGTAAGCATAGATCTGGTGGCCCCCATATCTAAAAGGAAAGGAATAGGATTATTTTTCACAGTTAACATCACGAATGGACCCTGCTGGTCAACTGGAACAAATGGGAAAAGTTGCTGTGTCTGTTCAGGGGAGGCTTATAGTGACTGCTGGGCATCAGACCAGATGGGAGGGTTCCAGGAGGAGTCCCAATGCTGAGTCTGACCTGACTGAGATTGTTCCCTTTGTCTAAAGGGGTTGCCTTATGAAAATTCTTGACAGGGAGGTGGTGTTTGTGGTGCTACATAAGGACAATTGTCCCTCCAATGACCAGCCTGGCCACAGTTGAAACAGAGGTTATTTCCACCACCATCCCCCATTTGCCTCCAACCTTGTTGTCAGAAGTCATTACTTGCAGGGGGTCACTGAGAGGGGCCTTGTACTCAAAATCCTTGCCCATTAGTGCCTCATCTTCCCAAGCGATTTCTCCCTCCTTGGCCCTGCTGCCCAAAGGAAGAGAGCATATGTAACTGGGCTTGGAGAAGTTGATTTTGTATTTCCCTCTTTTCCTTTACCAGAAGGTCAGACAAATACTGCACCTGGGTAATTAGATCATGTAAAACTGGACTGGGCCAGTTCAAACATACCTTCTTCAATTGGTCTCGAAGCTGGGGCAAAAGACCATCTACAAAAGTAGTGGACAGCTGGCTGCGGACCTTCTGTTGGCTCAGGATACCCTGAGTAGGCTTCAAAAGTGTCAGTAAGATGTGACAGACAGGAATCCACGGGTTCATCTTCCCATTGTTGGATGGCCTTAATCTTCAACCAATTGGGAAGAGGGGGTCAGATAACCATAATGGCGTCCAGTATACGGCTTCTGACTGACTCTAAGCCATCATTTACCATTGTTCCATGCTGCAGAATGAGATTTGGGACATTTGCATGGTCCCATATTCATTTTAAAAGGTCAGCTGGAACAACATATTGCAATACTGCCCTTACTTCTTCAATAGAAGGGTTCTGAAGACTGACATGACCAGCCAAAATTCGTTGGACTTTTGTTGGGTTAGACCATATGGGCGGAAGTGACTTGACGATCGCTTGAAAATCTACTGCCAACCCCTCCCTAGTGACAGTTATGGTAGAAGGAGCAGCCTCATCTCTACCTTGCACAGGGTTTGGGACTTCTGTTAAGGGGAAATACTCTTTTTCATCATCCTCCTCGGATGAAGATGAGGAGGAAGTGTCCTGATCAGAATCAGGATTGAATTTATCTGGTCTTAAATATCCTTTTCTGGTATCAATGAGAATTGGGAAATGCCATAGCAGTTTCTGCATGGATTTTGAGCCCTGCTTCTTGTTGTCCTTAAAAATTTGAAAAACATTAGATTCGGACCCCTAAATCTAGTGTGTACCACTGGGCCAGTATAAGGTGTTGATTCGTCTCTAAGCCAGAGTCTGGGGTCGTGCTGGTCTGTGCTCTGACCAGCAGTGCCATTAGTGGTAGATGTAACTTGGGAATCACTTACTGTAGGTGCTAGCTGATCCACACCTTGCAGCAACTGTGGTTGTTGAACAGTATCACTGGTAGATTGCCAGACAGGCTGGATTATGTCAGGTTGTTCCACCTGTTGTTGAGCCGGTGGCTCATGCACCAGCGCCTGGCCTGCTATTTCATAAGCAGGTGGCACAGTTGGTTGAGGCGGAGTAAAAACATATTCTTCCACTACGGGGTACAATCCGTTGTATGTCGGGGTCTCTAAGGGTTTTCCTAATACTATTTCCATCTTATATGCTATATAATTCAATGCCTTCAATTGTCCTTTTAATTTGTCTTGATTACGCAGAATACACAGCACCAGTTCTCTCTTTCATAGTAACTTTATTAACACGTGTGGGAGACCCAAAGTCAATATAGGGAATCTTCTCAAACAAAAGGAACTGTGAGCTTATATATGCTTAGATAATACTGATATTGAGTTGAATATGCACACCGATAGACAATGGAGGATTTACATATACCAGTCAGGTAGTTCTCCGTAAGCATTAAGACACACCTGAATAATTATTGCTAGGTAGAAAAAGAAAATCGGACATAAGTCCATATAAGGACTTGTTTCTTGACCACATAACTTTCTTGAATTCAGTGCTTACCTACTCCGTGCAGTCAATCACATACTCTTAACTTTCAATGCCCTACTCCGTGCAGTCAATCACATACTCTTAACTTTCAATGCACCTGCTTTTGACCTTTCAGATTTTACATCTCATCTCAATCAAATTAGATCCCTCCTCACCTTCATCCTGTTTTTTTTTTTTTTATAGTAGTATCAGTATCTCCAATTCAACAGTCTCTGCCTTTTGTTCTGTGAGTAATTTGGCAAGTCTAATAGTTAGCTGTTATTTTTGAATTGCTTCATCCAGTCTTTACCTTACTGCAAGATTTTTAACAGACTGAAAAATGATCATTTAAATTTCATTTTTCTTTATTTATACTCCATTGTCACCTCTGTAAAGTGCAAGCAAAATTTCCATGTCACCTTGGAGTAGTCATGATCTGTGAATACAGGTCTCCTAGGCACAGATAATTTTCTGCTGTGTTGGCGCAACTTGCACAGCATAAAACATATCAGTTTCAGTATTTGCTTTCCATATTTGACTTCTTAGTCAGGCAGTTGTAAATATTTCTCGTGCTGTGTCAAATGAGCCTTTCACAATCCCAGTCAACTTGATTATCTTGGTTTTCACATATCCCATCATATTCATGTTTCCCATTTTCCAAAACACCATATAGCCTCAAATGTCAATATATTCCTTTATCCTTTATTCCATTTGTGTACTGCTTAAGCTGCTCAAGTAGTTTTACTGTGTGAACTGCCCTGTAGCAAAATCTCACACATTTGCTGTTTCATAGGCATGATGGCTACTAGCTGGTCTTGCAGTTACTTTGCTTTGTGTATTATAACCACTGACATACATTTCATGTTTCAAATTGTCCAATCAGGTTCCACAGCTCAGTCCATATGACCTTCAGATTGTCACCTCCACAATGTTCAGTTTTAAAGCTTTTTTAGGATCTGCGGTTGTTGGATTTGGAGCATCATGATAACCCCATTCTGACTCTGGACTTCATTCTCATTCAAAATACTCTGATTCTATTACATAACCCATTTCTTCCATTAACAGTCAAAAATGACAGCTTCAGTTATTAATTCACCAAAAGCCACCTATAATACTCTACTTTTCTTTCACTGTTTAGCAGTTTTATCTTTTAGGTAGACAGAGATCCATGGAAGCAAACACAGTGCATGTTCCATTGTTCATTTTGTCAAAATAAGACTGCAGAAGCAATCCACTTATATTGACATGCTCCAAAATCAGACTAGTCTGGTCTCATATTTGTTCCTGAAATTTTTGCAAGTTGACTGGAGCTGGTATATTAACATACCAAGTATTCTTAATATTAACCTAAAAAAAACAATGCAATTACATTTTTTTTTTCATCATAGTTACAATTTTGTAAGGAAACTTGAATCAATAAAGCAGCCATCTTTTTAAAGCTTTGGAAATCTTCATCCAGTATACTGTCAGATCCTGGAGCTGTACTCAAAAATTTCATGACATCATTCCAAAACACCAGCCTTTTTGAATAAGTTAAATTACATGGCTGTAAAAGGATAACTGCTATAATTTTTATGTTTTGAATCTAATAACCAGTATCGGCCATACTCTGTGTTTTTCACAAATATCATAGTCCTGTTTGACAGTATGGTCTATTTATGCCTCTGTATTGATTGGTATTTTCTTGCATCTTCTTTATTTTTTTTTTTTTTTTATTTATTTAACATTTGTTGACCGGGAATGTCCGACTAGGTTCCACAGAGCCTGTTTTCAGCGGAGGCCCGGGGAGAAATGCTCCAGATGCATGTTTTTGGCATCTTCTTTATTGATGTTACATTAATTATAATTACATGCGAATGTCATTTTCTAATTATTTTAACATGATAATAATGCCTAAGAGCTATTTGTTTTTCTGTTGATTGTAACATGTTTTAATAAAATATATTTGTTTAAAAAAAACAAGACTATTCAAGAGAAAAAAATAGCCAAGTTATCTCAAAGTAAATTTAGTAAGGATAATATACCTCCATGAAAATGGGAATGGCATAAAAAAGTATAGAGCTATGGGCTTATGAACATGCAGACAAAATTATCACCTGTAGTCCATCATCTAAGCCCAGAAGAGCAATGCTGCTAGCACATTTACCTGATATATGCATGTCTCCTGAGGCTATTTGTAAAATTACACTCGACATTTCCTCTGACAAAGCAGTCCAAGGTTGCATCAGCCTTGCTGAAAATTGCTATTCCCTTAAATTTGTCTTGAATTGTCCTCTTCTAGCTATTGTGCATGCTTCTGCATCTCCCCAGATGTACTCCTAAGTTTTTTCCTGTGAGAATGTGATAAATCCATATCACTTCTCACTTTCTTATATTTGGATGGGTGGAAAAGGGCCCTACACTACTCCTGTAAGTACTATTATAACAACTTTTAAAGTCAGTAACCACAGGGCAAGGTTTAAATTATTTAGCAGAGAGCAGTTCATTCCATTTATATCACTTAGATTCCAGTTAAAGAAATAATCAAGGCAAAGTATGGATCTAGCAATTAGCACAGATGATTAAGACTCTGAGCCGCTAATGAGATGATGCCTGTAAGGGTACAGGATTCGATACCTTCCACTTCCATTTACCAGCCACGTGATTCTGAGCAAGTCACTTAAGCAGACTGTGCTTCCAGGTCACCCCTAAAAAGGGACACTTGCGTCCAGTAGGCTTATTCAGTTGACAAATGAATAAAATAAAAATGCCTTTATAGACAAGCAGTGTAAAGCAATATCTGAAAGCAAAGCTAACACCTCTGTAGCAGAAAAACCTCTAAAGGTATGAATGTTGACTGAATCTGACCATGTGAGATTCATATTACATTCTTCTATAACATGGATAAAATAAGCTTGCATTTAATAAGATCAGCTTGTCCTATTAAGCCTGGGCTGTTACACATCACATACTGCAGGTCATATCTATTATTTATTTTGCTAAAATGAAACCTAGCAGTATTACTTCAACATGACTGGTCAAAACTGTATTTTGCTCAGAGGCATTTAATGTGAAAAAAAGTGTGATCATTAAGGTTTACTTACACAGAGATGTTCAAAAATAGGTTGCAGCCTGAACACACTTGGTAACTATACCTCTCCCATTAGTCCAGAAATTATCCGTTTTAGAATTCAACTTACACAATTCTTTAAGATAGACACAGACTTCCTTTTAGCAGAAGAGCTTACCTATTTTTTAAATCAAAATATTTTTTAACATTTAGATTCTGCAGACATGCAACTGTATCAAACAAACCAATACACTAAATACCCCAGTTTTGTACAGATGCTACATTAAAATTACATATAGATTGATATCAATAGTGTTCATGAAGTAATCAGATATCAGTGGGTCAGCAAGTTAAACTATCACATTTAATTTTTAGGAGACAACGAGGTAAGAAAATATGATGGATTTGTGAATACTGTGCCCAGTAGAGTAGAGCTGGCATACCAAAATGCTGTGAGAGTCATAAAGCCTGCAAAACCATGGGAAAAGACCTTGTACGCAGTCTTACCCCATTGTGCAGCTACAGTATTGCATGTATGGAGCACATAATAAATGATCCTCCCCCAGGGTCTTACTCAATTTGATAGACTACATCAACTGTGTATGGTCTGATACCAGCTATATACTTTTTGGGAGCAGAGCCCAGTACTTACAGTTCTAGTAGCACATCTGTGAGCAACATCAGCACCTAAATGGGGAAAACATAAAAATCACTATTGCATTGTCAAAAAACTACTGGTTAAGGAGTTCCCTATAGTGCAGTCAAACACACTAAATTACCTCATTGCCAAAATGTGGTAAAGACCATAACTTTAGTCATGTCTAGTGAATGAAAAACTTTATACGAATTGTAGTATGGCATGATGACAAAGCATGCAAAGTACAGTTTGTTCGATTTAACGTGAATGTAGATGTTACAGTTTATTCGCTGCTATGCTAATAACTACTTAGAATTTCCTGCTGTGGAAGCCCTTGGCTAGCCTAAACACCAGAGACTTCTTCCCAGCCTTTTGGTCTGGTGGATGTCCTCCACTCCACCGTCAGGATGTCAAGACATAAGGTTTTTTGGCCAGTGCCATTTTTCCCAGGTCTTTCTTACTCTCACAAAACAGAAACCCTCTCTCCTAACCCTAGTCAGGAGCACAACCCATCAATATTGTCCCTGGCAGGGTTAGGATAAAAGAGACATGACTGGGGTACCTAAATGGGGAGGAAACCTAAAGGAGACGGAGCCAACCCCAACTCAGACCCATTATAGAGGGGGAAGGAGGGAGGAAGCAGTAAAGACACTCTAACATCTACATTTATGGTAAGCAGTCTCATCTGTACCATGTTCATTGTTTCACTGTTGCAAGAATAACTATTTGTGAGGATTTCCAAAGTTACAGGACAGATGGCTGAAGGACAGATATGAAACAGAGGCTAGGACCCCCCTGGAGGACTGCAGAAGTGAACCCATTTCTGGCTCTAGAGATATAGGACAAGTTGTAGTGCTTATAAAAGATGTGGATTGAAGACCAGGTGTCAGCCACCAGACTATATTGGGCGGACGACCTTCCGATAAAGGTAGCAATGGCAGTTCTGGCCATGGGTGGTATGAGCTCTAAAGTACTCAGGTACAATTTTGCCATGGTTGTAGCAAAAGGAGATACAGTTAAAGATACATTTAGAAATAATTTGCTTACTTACTGGTTTGCCTAATTTGTTAGGCGCAAATGCCCCAAAGAGTTGATTAGAGTTTACAAAATTTTTTTTTGTCTTATCCAAGTAAAACCTGAGCTGTCTGTGTGCATTTTTGAGTGTAAGATTCTGTCTCCTCTATTCTGTGAGTTTGAGAAAGAGGTAAGGAGTTGGATGGTTTAATTCAAGGAAAACTGTTATTACCTTGGGCATGAAAGTGAGGTTCAGTTCTCATTAAAATGCTGGGTGAAACCTGAGGAAGGGTTCTTTACATATTAGTGCCTGCAACTCAGAAATTCTCCCAGTTGTGGTGATGGCTACTAGATATGCTGTTTTTCAGGATAATAATTTGATGTCTGTGGAAGAATCAGGCTCAAAGGGCACAGAATGAGTTTCTCTAATACAAAATTGAGGCTCCAGAAAGCCATGAAGGTGGTGGAGCCCTCCGATGTGGCCTTAGGTGGATGATATCTTTTAGGATCTGTTTCATCATGGGTTGAGAAAACAAAGAGGGCTGCACTGGCATGCAACCAGAAATGAAAGCTGTATGAATTTTAATAGAGAAGTAAAGAGAGACCTGTGGTGAAAAACTCCACCAAATAGGTCAAACCAGGGAGACAGTTGCTAGCAAAGGTTGTTGGTCCTTTATCTGGCACCATACTGTGAATCTTTTTTACTTACAAATGTATGATTTCCTGGTACTGGGTCTTCTGGCTTCTTACTATGCAAGTAGGATATCCTGGTCTGACTTGCTCTGAGGAATAAGGATCATATTATCCAGGCTCTCAGCATCAATTTGCTCAGGTTGGAGTGGATTGTATCTCCTGTACTCTGAGTTAACAGGTCCACCTCCTCCATTAGCAAGCATGGATCTTGTCTACTGAAGTTCTGTAACAGAGGCAGTCAATGTTGCCTTAGGCAGATTAAGCTCGTCCTCAGCCCTTCCTCCCTGAAGTTTACAAAGTAAGGTGGGGATGAGAGGTTTGGGAGAGGGAAAGTATACAAAAATAGACTTGTGGGAAAGAGAAGGTGTCTATTCTTCTGGGCCTGTTGTCTGGGGTTCTTAAAAAATACTTATTTTTAAACTGCCTGTTTTCTTTGGAGGCAAAAATGTCTACTTCTGGCACACCCAGTTTTCCTGTGATTTTCATGAAAATGTGTTTTTTCAGCATCAATTCATGGAGGTCTAAAACTGATCTGCTCAGATGATCAGCAAGGCTGTTTGCTTTCTTCTGAAAAGCACAACCCCATCCCTTGTGCTGCCTGCCAGAGCTGCACTGCCAAGCAGCTGAAGGGGTGGGAGTGTGTGTCTCCCTGTTTATGTGTGATATCACCATGGTGTTGTGTGTCTTTACCAACAGGATGCCTGCTTTCCTTATTTGTTTGAATACTATCAGGCTTCTAAACTGCTATAATTTCTTTTAGGTTGACATGACTTTTAAGGAAGGATTTTTGCCATTTGTCTTGCACCTGAATACTGCATCAGTAGATGTCCTTAGCTATGTCTGAGGTCGTCATTTGGTTTCCTGACATTGTAAAGAACTCCTTTGTTCTGGAGTCTTTATCCACTATGACAGTTCTCTTTTTAGGCAGGGAAGAAGCTTTATCTTGAAGTTTAGTGGGCAGTCAGATGCCACACATTCTTTTGGAGCCATTGCATCTTCCTGATGTGAAACTTTGCTAGAGAGGCCATAAGAATGGAGGAAGCCATGTAACCCAGAGCTCTCTGGATTTTTCTTGCTGACACCACCTCCTTCTGAGCTAATGTTCTGAAGTATTGTGTTGGAAAAAAACAGCTATTCCTGATGCAAAAAGGCCCTTTTATTTTTCTGTGTCCAGCATGGCTCCTTAAAATACCAGTCTCTTTATGGGCATTAGGTTGGATTTCTTTTTAAGTTTAGGGATAATGCCTGGTTTGAAAGGCAGGTCATGATCAGATGAAGAGAAGCTACCAGCTTCTTCATACAACCTGTTGGATCAGACCTAGATAAGGACAGATCTGCTTGCCTTTGGTCCTGCAAAAGGCAACTACTGGAGCCAGACATTTTGTGAACACTCTAGAAGCAGTAGATAAGCCAAAGGACAATGTACAGAAAGAGATTCCAACCTGCCCTGAAGTTAAGATATCTTCCGTGTTCCTTTGCTACAGGTATGTGGTAGTAGACACCCTTTTTTAAACAAGAAACATCTTTATTAAATCATCATGTATGACATAGGCACTCATGCATTTATATAAATGAAAACAAACCATACTGACATAATTTTAGTTGCAAACATTAAACATCACTTAGAATCTATCCAGTCATTGTCAGTCAAACATTACATAGCTCATTCAAATCCTGTCTTCTTTTAAACTTCATTCCTCCTCTATGTGTACTGTTACTACAATTTCCATTTTTTTCTATGTAATTTGCTCCTACCCTTTTCTAAAGATCCCAATTTGCATAATTTTATCTCTGTTACTGTATTCACTACTTCTAGTAAAGTTGGTTTAGAGTTTGATTTCCATTTTCTAGTAATTCTGTTTTGGCAGCTACCATAATTAGACTCCACAAGGCCATAGTATGCCTAGGCAAGTCCAACTGTATATCATAGCTCAAGAAAATCTTTTTGTTAGTTACACCTCCCTGGACTACATGAAAAGAGACATAGAGGAGCTCTCAGATTATGTAGCCCAGGCCGGTATGACCCTGACCCTGAGCAGTATCCTACCCTCACCAAGAATGATGCCACAATACAGAGACAAAATGATCAGCTTTAATAATTGGCTTAATTACTGGTGTCATTCTAAGGGGATCCAATGTCTGTCTGCCTGGGATGACATGCTTGACAAGCCACGCTGCTTCGCAAGGGACGGCTTGCACCTGTCACCCTGGGCTTCCGGATATTGGCAAAGGCTCTTGCCACCCCATAGTGCCTTTTTAGGCAAGGCTCAAATGATAAACCTACCCCTAGAAAACAAAAATGGAGAAAAACTAAGGGTAATACTGCTCAATGCCAGAAGTCTAAACCTCAAGATGCACGCCTCAAGCCCTCCTCAGTATGGAGAACATCGATGTTTGTGCTGTGACTGAAGCCTGGTTCAAGGCTCCTGAGAGCACCCCAGCACTATCAGGTTATACCTCATATCATGCGTTCCGCCCCAAAATCCGGACCGAACTACAAAAGGAGGGGAGTATCCATATTCATAAAGGATACCCACACCTCCAGGTTAGTGGCAACGCACGAAGCATCGGAGACCATCCAGGTGCAATTAACCATAGGTAAAACTGCCCTACAGTTTGTAACATGCTACAGACCACCTTCTCAAACTCAGGAAACCCACACAGCCTTCCTGAAGACACTGGAGAGTATAAATGTCTCTCCAAACACCATCATATTGGGTGACTTCAACTACCCAAACATAGACTGGGAACATTACTCAAGCCCCAACACCCTAGCCCAAGGGTTCCTTGAGTTCATAAACTCAAATGCTATGGAACAACTAGTCACCATTCCCACAAGAGGAGAAAATATACTAGACCTGATCATCACAAACATGGGGACAAAATGCTCCACACCGAAGTATATCCCTCATTGGTGAGATCAGACCATAAATTAATCTCACTGGAGATCCACATCCCGCCCCACCCCAGCAAAAAGACCACAGTGAAGAACTTCTCAAAAGCAAACTTCACACTTCTTAAGACTGGAGTGGTATCCTTCAAGGCCCCGAGCCAGTGGAAACCACAACCCACGCTGCTGAAACCCTTACAAATGCCTTCTACGAGCACCTCCAGGAATGTATGGATCAAGCAATCCCTAATAAAATCAAGACCTTTTCCACCAAAGGCAGGCGCCCGGTCTGGTGGACTCCAGCCATAAACAAACTCTACAACAAGAGGAGAAAGCTACTACATGACAGAGCAAAATCCCTAAATGGGAAGGCATCTCTGATCAATACTAGCAAAAACTACGATCACTCATAAAATCATCCAAGGCCAACTTTGAGAGAAAAATCGCTAATGACACAAAAGACAATCATAAAGCCTTCTTTAGCTATGTTAGAAACCTGGGTGGAAACTCCCAGATATGCTCAGAATTAGTCCAAAATGATAAAAAATCACTGAACCCACAGACATTGCCAACATACTGGCAGACAGGTTCAGTGCAAATTCTCCCTCCCTCCCCAAAAGGAGAAATATCTATCCCACCAGAGTCTAGCCTCCCAAACATCTCAGATGCCCAGGTGAGAGCTGCTCTCTCTAAAGCAAAAACACAACATCAATGGGACTGGACGGTGTCCCCGGCTGTGTGCTACATGAACTCAATGAGGAACTAAACCCACACATAAGGCTGCTGTTTAATCTTAGCCTTACTACAGGATACGCACTCCAAAGAATGGCGACGGCAACTGTGGTCCCACTCCACAAAGGCGGTACTGACGGACCCTGAAATTACCGCCCATAAGCTTGGCGAGCCTTGTCTGCAAAGCTATGGAGAGGATCATAATGGAACTCATAAATAAAGACATTGGGGACCTACAGACACTAGATCCTACCCAATTTGGCTTTGTCAAGGGCAGATCCTGCCTCTTGAACTTGGTCGACTTTTTCGAAACAGTCACTAAGGCCATTGATGAGGGTAAGGCAGTTCACACAGCCTACCTTGACCTAGCAAAAGCATTCGACACAATACCCCACTCGGGCATCATAGAAAAGCTCACCAGCTTAGATGTAAACCCATATGTCACAAGATGGGTTGCAAACTGGCTCAAGGACAGAACACACAGGGTTAGAGTTGCTGGTGCCATGTCAGACTCTAAGCCGGTCACGAGCGGTGTCCCACAGGGCTCAGTCCTGGGCCCCCTCTTGTTCAGCATTTATTTTTCTGAAGTGCAGGCAAACATAGGGGGATTGTGACTGACAAAATTTGCAGATGACTGCAAACTGGGCACCATAATTGACACTCCATCAGACACAGACATCCTCCAGAAAGGTCTCATAGAAATGGATAACTGGTGCCAGAGCCATGGCCTTAAGCTAAATGCCAAAAAATGTATAGTCATACCCTTTGGGAAAAACAAGGTAACCCCTAATTACCACATAGGTAGTAATCCATTAAACACGGAAGAAGTTATCAGGGACCTGGTGACCCAAGTTGACAGTAACCTCTCTTTTGACACTCACATTGCCAAAGTGGTTAGGAAGACCTTCTACATTGCCCACCTGATCATGAAGGGATTCACATCCAGATCAGGAGAGGTCATTGTACCCCTGTACTCTTCACTTATCAGACCAATGATTGAGTACAATGCCCCATTCGGAATGTACCTTACCCGACACCTGCAGCAGTTGGAAAGACCCCAAAAGTTCCTCACCAAAAGGATAAAGGCTCAAACATATGTCATACGATGCCCGACTGAAGAAACTCCAGCTCTATTCAGTCGCATACCGTCTGCTCAGAGGTGATCTGTGCCTGACATACAAGGCCATGTCCAACCCGGAATTAATGGACATGCTCCACCTCAAAAAATCCAAATCCACCAGAGCCACGAGAGCAAGAGACTTAAACCTCAACACGGATATAAATAGGACGTGCTGGAGGGACAGATTCATCACCCAGAGACTCCCTACACTATGGAACAGAATCCCAGTCCATGTGAGGCAGAGCCCCTCACTGACTCTGTTCAAGAGAAATCTTGACGAGTGGATGGGAGATCGTAGGTTTACCCCGTTAATCATCTCTGTATCACTGCTGGACAGAGGCACAGCAAACTAATGGGTATAGTATTCTCATCCTAAGGAGTGGTGAAAGCCACACACACTCTGGCTAGGCTTATAAATGCCCTAGGGCAGATAGCCTAGTATGAACCTATGAACCAATTTTCTGACCCAGTATCTCTGACAGAGTAGTCTGCAGGAAATCTTTAGTCTGCCAGCTCATTACACTCCCAGAAAATATGTTCCCAATTACCTCTTTCTTCCCCATCACACCTCCAACATTTGCTGTCTACCTGAGGAAAAATTCTTTGGAGTATACTTGAAGTATAAAAATACCTATGTAAACACTTCCAAGCAAAGATCCTAAATCCTCTAGACGTTGTTGGATATTTGGGATACATATATATATATATATATATATATATATATATATATATATATATATATATATATATATATATATCCCCATTGCTTCTTTGTGAATTACTTATCTAGTCTCTCTTCCCAAACGTTTCTAACTTCCACTGATTGATTCTTATAATTATCATGCAATATTTGATATGCTGTACTAATTATTCTTTAACAGCAGCTCCTGTTCTATGTTCTTCTAAAAACTTTACCAGTGCTGGTCTTTCTCATAGGATCCCCATACTTCTTTCTTTGCTTATACTCTGATATCAATCCTTGACAGGGAAGGCAATTTCTAGCCTAAGGTCCAAATAAATTCATGGTCTCTTCCTATTCTATTACCTTTCCATCTCTAATTATTTGCTCCCAACACCCTGGTTCTTTTGTCAGTTTGCTGTAATAAATTCTAGCCCTCTCTTGCCTGTTGTCTGTATCCCTAATTACAGTCATCCCTATCAGCAAAATCTCCTTTCTCCATTCCCAAATTGGCTTAGTTCTTAGAATACAATCTGCGGCTTTATGAATATAGTATCCTGCATGTTTATTGTTATTGTCCTTAAGGATCTGCAACCAAAACCTCAGTCTCGCCTTGTTTCTTGAGCTTCCCCCTGGTCCATCAACATCCCTTTCCACTGTGATTTATAGGTTTCTGCTAGTGCTATGCATAGGAGCCTTAAAAGTGTAGGTCTGAAATAACCCTTCAAATTGGGTAATTCCTAACTTCCTTGTTCTGTTGGCAGAATCAGCTTATCTCACTTGACCCTTGCCATCTTCCCACCAGATAAAATCCTCCAGCTCTTTATTATTATCCACAACTTCTCCTTTGGTTGATAAAAATATGCCTGACCTGTGTATAAAACTAAAGGGACTAAAAACATTTTAACTGCTTGTAACCTTGCTATCCATATCCATATAATAGAGCTACCAATTTCTCAGTTTTTGTATTATCATTTGTTTAGTCTCTTCCCACATATCCTTAGCTGTCACACCAGAATCCTTTTAAATCCTTAGTCCTAAATACTTGATTTTATCATGGCCCCATAAATATGCATATTGCTTTACTAATTTATGTGTGGATACGTAATTACAGCTATTGTCTTTCTTTTAGCTTCATTAAGTTTGCATTCTGAAAATAATTGAAACTGTCCCAACATGTTCCACAACACTGAAATGTCCTTTTCTGGTTTTATCAGGTATAAAATAATATAATCTGCAAATTGAGACAGGTTTTCTTAACTACCATACCAATTATATCCTTGAATTTCTGAGTTCCTTATTTTCTTTGCCAGTGGTTTTAAATATAATGCAAACAGAGGGGAAATAGGACACCGCTGCTCAAACAGAAATTATCAGAGAGGTACCCACCTACTTTAATTTTTTGTCTCCAACCCCTCATATATCATCCTAATTAACCTTAGAATTTTATCAGAGAATCCCCTGCTCATAAATTCCCAGCCTATTCTGTCAAATGCTTTCTCTGCATCAAGACCCACCAACAGCAGTGGTATTTTCTTACATTCTGCTTCCATCTGGATCATCAGTGTTTTGTTAATACTCTAAGAAAATAAATAAAACTCCAATCAACACGGCTGAAAATGAACTATAAACTTTAATAAAACAGAAAACGTAAAATAAGAGGTGAGCACTTTCACGGATACTCAGTCTGCTTTTTCTGACCATATAAAAACCACTAAAAGAAGAGCATTTAAAAATCTAACAATGTCCAATCACTAAAACACATGCAGCCGGCTGACGAGTCACTCATAGATGAATCCAACCAATCAAGTGTTTACTATGAGCCAAGCCTCCAGAAGTGTAATTCAGTGACATAGGGGTGGGATTTCAACACTGGATTCAATGAAATTGTCTCATGCAATCCTGATGGAAGGTGTGCATGTAAAAGTAGTATCCAACATACCTCATGGCATTCTATTATTCTGATCTCCACCCTGCACATTCAATGAATTTAGCTCCAATATGCAAAACTTGAATGAGTAATCACTACCTCAATTCCATTGCATTCTTGGCCAGGGTATTGGCTGCTTTCTTTTTATTTATATAATTTATATACTCCATAACCCTTTCTTTTAGGATCAAGTCATTTTGGCAACATACAAGGCTCTGCAGACAGTACACTCTGCATAATAAACCAGATCTTTACTCTTATAGTTGCCATAAAAGTCTGTCTCTATTATAAAAACAGTATTGGGTTGCAGAAATGAGAAGTTTGTTAGAATATATTTACATGCTCTGCAAGTGCAGAATTTAAGTCCCTTTTCGATCAGAGTGAACTACAGTCTCTGTCAAGTTATTCCAATAGCATAATTGTCATTTAAGGGAAAGTTTGTTCCTAAAACAAAACCTAGGAGAATCATCAAAAACCTTTCTGATGTCAGGGTTAGCTTGTAAAATAAACCAATTCTTTTTCAAAATATTACACACTACGTTCACATCACTCAAATAGGTCAGACAAACCCTATTCTTAGGACATGTACCAGCAGAAGTAGTATCTCAAACATTATCATTCCTGGATCTCTCAGAAAAGTAGAGTTTTCCATCACTACCCCCATACGAAGTATCTCATTCATGCATCATTCAATCCCATGTAATTTCTATCTTCGAGCTAGAAATTCATTCTTAAAAAGTCAAAAAGCTGGAACCAGGTCATTGTCATTCTCATGTAACCTCATTATCTGCAGGAATTGTCCCTTCATAACATTTCTAGAAATATGACTAGGATGCACACTGGTTCTATGTAGCAGGGTATTCCTCTTACAAGGTTTCCTGTAGAGGTGAGTATGGCAATGTCTCAGTGCTCCCTTATAAACTGTAACATCGAGGAAGTCTATACTTTCACTAGAAAGGCAATAACTAAACTTCAAAAAATCAGTTGTCTTGTGTAAAAAATTAATAAAACTATTCAAGCTTTGTTCTGTTTCTTTTTATATGAGAAATATATAATCCACAAATTGCCTATAGAACAGGATATTTCCCACAAAAACATTATTATGTAATACATGCTCCTGTTCCTAGCATGCAAGGGCCAAGTTGGCATAAGTGTTGGCCCATGTGCCCATCGCAACTCCTGTCTGCTGGATATAAAAGCCATTGTTGAAAACAAAGATATTATTTTCAAGTAAAAGTTCGATTAATTCACATAGCAAATTGACCTTACTCACTGGCCAGTCAGTATTGTTACTAAGGAATCGCGTCACACAATCAATGCCCAAAGCATTGGGTATCACTGTAAACAGTGAAGCTATATCTAATGTGACAAAAGCATAGTTATAGTTCTAATGTGACAAAACGATAGTTATAGTTCCCATCATATTGATCAGACTAAGAAAAAAAACTCCTCTAAGAAAGACTTAGTATCTTTAAGTCCTGTCACTATATTATTGAGTGCAGCTGTTTTGAAGTCCTTAAACTGCTTTATTGAGTGCAGGTCAAAGTGTCTTCTCTATGAAGATTGATAGAGGTTCTGTAACTGCTGCTGGATACAATAGGAAGCATAGGTGGTTACACATGGTCCTTATGTACCTTAGGTAGGCCATATAGTATTGAAATGATGGGATGTTCAATATGAAAATATTCATGTAGTTCCTCACTAATCTGGCCAGTCCTAAGTAGGTCATAGACTAACAAAAGTACAGTTTTGTACCTACCATAAATGTAGATGCTCGAGTGTTGACACTGCTGCAGTCATTACACTTGGGTTATCCTGCCGTCAGGCGGTCCCGCAGTCGGCCAGAGTTCCAAAGTCTTGGTCCGGCGTCAGTTTCTGTCGCCTCCTCCCTGACGTCAGTGCGACAGGGGTATATAAGATGCAGCCGACGCCATTTTCTTCAGTTTTTCTTGCCCCAGATGTCAGGTGCCCCCAAATAGGTAGGCAATTCAAATTGCTAGTAAACAATATAAAAAAAAAAAAGCAAACAACCATTTTTAGTTACCAGTAAATACTCCCCATAGGTAAAAAGGTTAGATGTCCTAGGTAAGTACAAGAAAGTAAGAGGGGAAGGAGGGAGGGTAACCTGGACTGCAGCAGTGTCAACACTCGAACATCTACATTTATGGTAGGTACAAAACTGTACTATGTTCATAGTGTTACACTGCTGCAGTCATTACACTTGGGTTGACTCCCAAAGCTGAGGTAGGGAGGCTGGATCTATAAGGCATTAGGGGTGGCTATAAGGCCCTGCAGTACAGCAGTGGCGAAGCCAGCTCTAGATTTGGAGTATAAAGGCAAATGGTAATGTTTGGTGAAGGTATGCACAGAACTCCATGTTGCTGCTTCCAAAATATCCTTGGTAGGTACTCCTCTGAGGTAGGCAGTTGAAGTGGCTGTTGCCCTGGTGGAGTGAGATCTAATGCTGCTAGGTACGGGTTTCCCATGGTGGGTATAGCAGAAACGTATACAGTGTCTATCCATTTTGAAATAGTCTGCTTTGAAATGGCTTTTCCCTGTGCTCCTGCAGCGTATGCTACCAATAATTGCTCAGATTTTCTGAAAGCTTTGGTTTTGTCCAAGTAGAAGCGTAACTGTCTGTGAATGTCCAAAGAATGTAGAAGTTTCTCCCCTTTGTTTTGTGGTTTTGGATAAAAAGTTGGCAAGTGAATAGTTTGGTTCAGATCTACACTTGATACCACCTTTGGCATAAACGTAGGGTTAGTTCTTAAAGACACCCTGTCCTGGTGGAAGATGAGGAAAGGTTCCACTGCCATTACTGCCTGTAATTCTGAAACTCTTCATGCTGATGTAATTGCCAGTAGCAGATCAGTTTTCCAAGAGATGTATTTTATTTCTGCTGTGTTAGCTGGCTCAAAAGGAGGTAGAGTTAATTTCTCCAAAACAAAGTTGAGGTCCCAAGTTGGTGTAGGTGCTCTACGGGGTGGTCTTATGTTTTTAGCCCCTCTGAGGTATTGTTTGAGCAGAGGATTAGAAAAAAAATTGGTGGATCCATGTTATAATGAGCAGAGACAGCGGAGGTGTGGATCTTGATGGATGAAAAAGAGAGGCCCTTGTCCAGCATCTCAGTTAAGTATTGCAGTATCTGAGGAATGTTTGGGACAAGAGGGTCAAGGCTGTGCGCTTGGTTCCAGGCACAGAATCTCTTCCATTTATCTGAGTATGCTTTCCTGGTGCTAGGCCTTATGGCCTCCAGAATGACATCCATAACAGCTTTGGAGAGAGGCATTGCTTGCTTGACTAGGGAATTTTCCATGCAACTAGGTTTAAAGTCTTTAGCTGGCTGTGAAGTATCTGATTGTTGTGCTGTGTCAGAAACTCTGGGATTTGAGGTAAAATCCAGGGTGGTTCTTGTGCTAAGTTCTTTAAGATTTGGTACCAGTGCTAGCGTGGGCAGTCTGGTGCAATCAGTATCATTTTTGGCTCTTCCTGCCTGGCTTTTATGAGTATCTTTGGGAGGAGAGGTAAAGGAGGGAAAGCGTATACTTGTAGTTTTTTCCATCTGAATGAGAGGGCAACCACTTTCCATGCTTGTGGATGGTAGCTCCTTTTGCAGAATTTCTGTAATTGGCAGTTCTTTGGAGAAGCAAACAGATCTATGTCCGGGCTCCACCATTTTTGTGTTATCATTCTGAATATTTGTGGATTCAGTTCCCATTCGTGTGGGTCCATAATGCTTCTGCTTAGGTCATCTGCCAGTGTGTTTTTCTCTCCTGGCAAGAATTGTGCTTACAGATGAACTTGGTAGTTTAGAGCTCTGTTCCACAAGGTCATGGCTTGTCTGCAGAGGGGGTAGGAGTGTGTGCCCCCTTGCTTGTTTATGTACCACATAACTGTGGTGTTGTCTGTCTTTAGTAGTAATTGTCCTGGATGCAGTAGGTCCTTGAAAGCTATAATAGTATTTTGTACAGCTAACATCTCTTTTTGATTGATGTGGAGATGTCTTTGCTCTGTGGGCCACTCGCCCTGCATACATTTTCCTGCCATGTGTGCTCCCCAGGCATAATCAGATGCATCTGTTGTCAGTGTCTGCCTGGCTGTGGGTTGATTGAAAGGCTGTCCCTTGTTGAGGTGACAAGCTTGTGCCCACCATCGAAACTCCTGTTGTAGGCAAGGAATTAGTGGTATAACTGTTTCCAAACTTTGACATTGTTGAAACCATATGCTCTTTAGGTACCATTGTAGTTTCCTCATATGCAGCCTGGCATATGGAATTAGTAGTATGCAAGATGCCATGTAGCCCAAGGCCTGCAGAATTTTTCTTGCAGGGACTTGGGTCTTTGTTGCCATTAATTGAAAATATTGAGTCAGTTGTCCTTGCTTGTCTGGCATGAGATAAGCCATCTGGGCCGTTGTGTTCAAGCTGGCACCCAGGAATATTATCTGTTGTGAGGGCACTAGTTTTGATTTCTTTTCGTTTACTGTGTACCCCAGGCAACTTAACTCTTTTACGTATGCCAGATGCTTTAGTAGAATGTCCTTGCTCTCTGCTTGAATCAGGCAGTCGCCCAGGTATGGATAAATTTGAATTCCTTTTTGCCTGCAAAATGCAATTACTGGTGCCAGGCACTTTGTGAAGACACTGGGCGCAGTAGATAAGCCAAAGGGCAGTGCAGAGAATTGATAGTGCATTGAACCAGCTAGAAATCTGAGGTATCTTCTGCAGTTTTGTCTGATAGGGACATGCAGGTATGCCTCTGAGGTCCAACGTCACGAGCCAAGCTTTCTTGCCCAGCATGGGAAGAAGCTGCTGTAGTGTCAACATCTTGAATTTTGGTACATCCAGGTAAGTGTTTAGTGTAGAAAGGTCCAGAATGGGTCTCCAGGCTTTGTCCTTCCTGGGAACCAGAAAGAGTCTTGAGTAAAATCCTTGTCCTTGTTCCTGTGGTGGTACCTTTTGAATAGCTCTCATGTTCATGAGTGCTGTAATTTGTTTTTGAGCCTCTGCCCATTGATTTGGTGGCAGATTTGGCATTCCTTTTAGCCTTGGCAGGGTGTAAAAATGGAACCTGTAACCTTGAGATACAATGTTGAGAACCCATTTGTCTTTGGTGATGCAATGCCAGTTGTGATAGAAAAGTGCCAATTTTCCTCCTAAGGAGGCTGCCAAGAGAGAACTATTTGGCAGCTGTAGTGGAAAGTCACTGAGTCTGTTTTTTATAAGGTTGAGGCCTGTCTTCTCCTTCTTTCTGGCCTGGTGTGCCCCATTGTCGAGGCGTGTAAGGGCCTTGTGTCTGACCTCTATCTCTTGGACATCTGTATCTGCCCCTTTGAGGTCTGTCTGTGACTGGAAAGGACCAATTCTTTGTTGGCCAATTTCTGCTAAAATGAGGAGGCTGAACCTGTAAGAAATCTTTCACCATTTGCATAGATTTTGTCTTATCCTCCATCTTCTTTAATACCTCCTCTGCCTTAACTCCAAACAGCACATCCTGCTGCAAAGGTGCATCCAATAATTTTACCTTAACATGATCTGGTAACGTATGTTATTTTAACCAGGCATGCCTTCTAATGGCAGAGCCTGTAACTGCTGCTGTACAGAAGGCCTCTAAGGAGTCAAACCCACATTGCAAAGTATGTTTTCCCACTTGTTCAGCAGCATGCAATAAATCCTGCATTTCTTTTAAGTTAGGAGGATCTGAATCTGGAAGCATCTTTTCTTTCAACTGAGACATCAAAAATTGCTGATATTTTAGCATGTGAAACTGGCAATTCAAGGCTCTCATTGCTAAAGTTGCAGACGTATATACCTTCTTTCCCCATCTGTCTAAAGCTCTGGAATCTCTGTCAGAGGGAACTGGGTTTTTTGCTGATGAGGCCTTAAGCCCTTTGGGTCCCTGAGAAATAGTTTCAGGGTCAGCAACAGGGCTTTTGTACAGAAATTTGTGAGAGTCAGGGACTCTGTAATATCTATCAGGTTTAACTGGGGCTGGGGGTAAGGAGTCAGGG
This sequence comes from Protopterus annectens, assembly GCF_019279795.1. NCBI lineage: Eukaryota > Metazoa > Chordata > Ceratodontiformes > Protopteridae > Protopterus > Protopterus annectens. Next base: position 151,572,222 of record NC_056740.1, read on the forward strand.
TTCAAACTGGATTCAGTGTACACATCATCCACAATGTCTAAAACTGGTGGGATAGCAAGGGGTCTGTGTTGATGCAATAAAAGGAAGTCTCTGAGCCTTTTCTTGGATTCTGAGTAATCCTGACCTTCCCAATGGAAATGCTCCCTCATGGTATGTAAGGTCTCCCCAAAGGAGTAATCCTCAGGCGGAGAGGCTGATGGAATTGATTCCTCAGCATCAGAATCCTCATAAGGGGGTAAAGAATATCTTAGGTCCGAGGATGAGTCAGAAGAAATGGACACCTGGTCAGAAGATTCATAGTCTGCATCCTGTCTGGGCCTTTTATCAGGAGGGGGATGGGACCCCCTGATCAGGGTGATTAGGTCCTCGGCCATTTTTAGCATTTGTTTATTAGGCATGGAAGCCTGTCCTGGAGAGAGTTGTGTCTGTTTCTTTGCTTTTAAGGGGGGCTTAGACTTAACAGAGGGTTTAATGGTTAATTGGGTAGGTTTGAAAACACCCTCTGTAACTGTGGATTGCTCAGCTACTTTGATTCCCTCTGGAGGTTTAGGATCGTTAAGCTGAAGGCCTAGTGCATCCGAAGGCCCAGCCAGCTCCACGTGGGAGTCGGATGCGGTCTGTGGTTCTGTGGAAGCGGTCGTCAGGGGCTGCATAGGCGCCTCACTGAAAACCGGAGAACCAGCGGCCGGCCTAGAAGAGGCCTCGTTGTCAGTTTTGGGCCTTGGATGCCTGTCCTTGTCCTTGAGCTTTTTATGCATTGCTGTCGTTGGAATTTCTGACGGCATGATGTAATTGAATTTTATACCAAAATAATGTCGGGCAAAATCAAACCGATGTTTAATAGTGCGCTTGTTAAACCTAGCACAAAACTGACAACCAGTAACGTCGTGGTCAGGGCCTAGGCATGGAATACAATAGGAGTGGAAATCCTTATGAGGTATTTGCTTCCCACAAGAAATACAGTTATTAACTTTTACTGACATTGGTCTGAGGCAAGAAAAAGTTTCCTCAACGGGGTACTTAGCCTTTTTTTTGAAGACTTTTGTTCTGGATTCAGAATGAAAATCTCAGGAGTCGGCCGACTGGCACTTGCGAACTGCTTCTGCTTTGGGCACCGCGCGGCAAGAAAGACTGAAGAAAATGGCATTGGCTGCATCGTGTATGCCCCTGTCGCACTGATGTCAGGGAGGAGGTGACAGCAACCGATGCCGGACCAAGACTTTGGAACTCTGGCCGACTGCGGGACCACCTGACAGCAGGATAACCCAAGTGTAATGACTGCAGCAGTGTAACACGATGAACATCATACTTTATCCAGCGATGTTCTTAAGTCTTGATATTGTTCAACATGGAATACATCTGTTCAAAGTAGAACTGCTCATCCATAATTCCTATTCCCTCACCTTTATCTGCTGGTCGTATCTCAAGGTGGGGAGCAGATCTTAACTCTCTTAATGTGGTAACTTATTTATGTGTTAAATTATAAGAACGTTTATGTTTAGTTGTCAAGGAAGAACATATCTCCTTTTCACAAATGCCCACAAAGACTTCAATAAAAGGAGGTGTAATCAGGGTGAAGGTGCTTGTTTCTTAAAATTATTAAAATCATTAGATTGTTCAGGATACATTAGCAATAAAGAAACATTCCTTGCAAAAAGTCTCAGGTCTGTTAAGACCTCACTTAATTCAGATGTTCATGTAGGTGCAAAGGAAAGAGCCTTGTTCAATACACAAATCTGTTCATCACTTAGGACAAAAAAAAGATGTATTATAGCAATAACCCACGCCTGGGTGTAGGTAATGCTAAATTTACCCACGGTTGGCGTGGTTTGGTCCCGAGGGCGAAGCCAGAGGGACCAAACAAAGCCAACCGTGGGTAAATTTAGCATTACCCACACCCAGAAGTGGTTATTGCTATTATATGACATTATTTAAGAAAAGAAACTATTACTTTTCTTAAATAATGGCATAGTATAATGCCTGTTTGCTGCCCTTCCGCAGATGTCTGGCATCCGCGGCAGTTCTGATGTACTGCGCGCCTGCGCAGTACATCAGAGCTGTGGCAAAGCAACGGAGAAAGCAAGATCTCCGTTGCTTTTTGAATGTCTCGCTATGTTAAATGAGTTTAACATAGCGAGACAGTTTTAAAATAAGCAACGGACATCTCCGTTGCTTATTTTAACTGTCTCGCTATGTTAAACTCATTTAACATAGCGAGACATAAAAGCAACGGAGATCTTGCTTTCTCAAGCTTTAAACACTGTCTCGCTATGTTAAATGGGTTTAACATAGCGAGACAGCTTTAAAATAAGCAACGGAGATCTCCGTTGCTTATTTTAAAGCTGTCTCGCTATGTTAAACCCATTTAACATAGCGAGACAGTGTTTTAAAAAAACGAGTTATACTAATGGAAAAAAGTCCGGGCGACCGGACCTTTTTCCATTAGTATAACTCGATTTACAATGGGCACGCTGGCCAATCAGCGTGCACGTTTTGGGGGGGTCATGGTATAATAAAAATTAATTCATTTGATGCCATCGCCTCGTGGTACTAGTTCCAACCGAGTTTAAATACAGAATGTGCGCTTTCCTCCACTTTTCTGTTCTCCACAAAACTGCATTGATCTATCTCTATCAATTCTGGCAGCATCTTTGCCATTCTTTTAGCCATTATAAACATAAACACTTTATAATCATGGTTTAGGATTGAAATTGGCCTGTGTGCAGCTGATCTGATGTTTTTTTACCCTCTTTAGGTATTACAGCCACCACCTCTTTCTTCTGGATGTTGGCACTTCTCCTCTTAAAATACTGTTAAACAAAACCTTCTAGATCTTTATCAGTTTTTTTCCCTCCTAGTTTCCAAACTTCCACAGGAGTACCATCTATTCCTGGGGATTTCTTGTAGATTAGTTATTCATCACCATTTTTTATATCATCTCCTCTTGTCCTAACTGTTAGTAATTGAACCTCATCTACTTCTAACCTTGGCATATTTAATTTTCTATAAGCATTTCCATTTGTACCTTTTCTTGATTTCCATACTTCTCTGCCTTATACAGACTTTCATAAAATTTCAGAAATATTTCTAGTACTTGTACAGGATCTCATTATTTTCCTTGTTATAGGTTCCCTAAGTTTGGCGACAACCCTTTCTACTTTCTGTTGCCCGAGTCACTGTGCTAAAAGATTTTGTGCTCTGGAGTTATCAAAAACAGTCATGCAATAGCAATCCTAAACTTATGCATATTATCAAGGTAATCCTTTATTTTCTGTTTAGCATTCTGCAATTGCTCCTCTTCTTGTTCTGTGAGATTCCCACTATTCTGCAGTACTTTTGTCAGTTCCTCTAAATAATTCATGTTACATCTTAATCATATCTCTCTATGTGAAGTTGTTAAATCTCGCTGTTTATTCTCACTGATGGGTATGGAGCCGATCCTCGGCTGCGATACGCCCGATAGCAAAGCTCAAGCGTTGCCAGTAGCTCGAGACCAAGTCCATTATCCCACAATGCACTGCTGGAATTACCTCAGATCTAGTTTGCCGCGGCAAGAGAGATCTCAGTGATCCAGCTAGCTCGGACCATTTGTGGGAAAAATAACAGCAAGTTTATAAAAAAAAACCTTACCTTTTGCTACTAAAATAGTTGTGTGTTAATATCAGGTTGTTTATTAATATAATCTATAGTTTATGTAGTTTTAAACAGTTTAAATAGTTAGTGCCCTGTTGGCTTCTTGGTTTCTGTGGGCCTTTAGCCCTATTTACTCTTATTAGTCAGGGTTCTTCTCTGTGGGCCTCTCAGCCCTATATTTGTAATCTGTAATCATATTGTTATAGTTAGTGCCCGGTTTGGGCTTAGTAGTTTGTGGATCTTTATAAGTGAGTAAGGACTTTTCTATCTTACTCTTTTCAGTTTACTGTTTGTTACTGTGTCGGATGAAAAGGAGAAATCCCATCCAAAATCGGGATTCAAAAATTACCCAGATTGTGGGCAGAAAATGTCCATCACTGATGGACACATTCAATGTGTCTACTGTCTGGGGGCTAAACACCTCCAAGACACTTGCAGCATTTGCCATTCCTTTTCTTCAAGAGTACTCTAGGAGAGGAGGAGGAAGCTAATAGACAGGGGATTGCTACAGCAATCCTTTTCTGAGGTTTTGAGTAGCCATGAGAGTACTAGCTCGTCCTCCAAATCCTCAAAATCCAGATCTTCAGACAAAGTGACAAAAAAGACAAAAATTTCAGGAGGAGGATCATTGGTTCCACAGACCTCGGAACCGAGTGCACCTTTGATTCGGAGCCAGCTCTCGGTTTTGGAGCCGGTTTCTGAAGTTCCTTCTTCCCATCTGCTCCAGTCAGCATCTTTGGTGCATTCAGCTAAGTCCTCAGTCAGCCTTTCAGATTTGGACATGAATCGGCTAGTGCAGAAGCTTTTACAGGTACCAGGACTTGCCAAATTGTTGTTGGCCCCGACCAGCTCATCAGTGCTGAAGACCATGGAACTGGATTTGTCTACTTCTCCTCTGAGCCGTACTGGATTTGCGGAGCCGAAGGAAACTGAGCCGATGGTTGTTGAACCCTTAGAGCCAATACCCGCACCGGTGTTATCGGTTCCATCTACTCGGATGTCTTCAGCGCCGACCAAGGACTCTAGGAGCCAACACTCTCCCGTCGGGTCCGGGGAGGATAGTCGAACCGATTTGTCGGTGCCGACTCTTCCTCTCAGGGCTTTGGCTTGGATGAGCTTGGCTCCTACCTTGGGCTCGGACCCCAGGGTTTCGGGTCCATCCACTCCTTGTCGTCGGAGCCATGGTGCGTTCGATGCTATGAGGAGAGTTTTGTCTCCAAAGACAATGTCAGCATTGGTTCAGCCTTCCCTCTCCCTCAAGCTCCTGTGTCTACTTCTTCATCTACCGGTCTCTCTAAGCGTAGAGACCCCGAGCCTCAAGTACCCCCACAGGGTGTCCCCTACTCTTCTGAGACCTCCCCAGATCCCCCCACTGAGGAGGTGCCCAGGAAGAGACTGTGCAAGAGGAGGCACTTAGACTCCCCACAAGAGTCTTTGACATCTGACATGGACTTAGATGAGTCAGAAGGGTCTCCTCGATCCCCCTCTGAGGATATCTCCTTTGCAGAGATACTAGAGATCCTTAGTCAGAGGGGCAGTTGGCAGTCCAAGACCCCTACTGAGGATGAGTCCATGCTCTTGAAGGCTTTTGGGTCTCAACCTTCCACTTCTTGGGTGTCTCCTCCTTACAAGGAGCTCATGGAACTGATTTCTCGTAAGGCGTGGGAGTCACCAGAGGCCATGGAACCTGTTCCTCATAAGCCCAATAAATTCATGTCTGCCCCAGTGGACAAGCCATTTTTGACAAAGGGAGTGCCTGTTGATGCCATGGTGGTAGCTGCAGCCACCAAAAAGGAAGTATCTGAGACATCCACCTCTATCCATCCCCCTAACAGAGATTCTAGGGTCATGGATAGATATGGGAAGTGCATGTTTAGTTCAGCAACTTTTTCTCTGCGATCACTGAACTACTTAACCCACTTTACGAGACTACAGAGAGATCTCCTGAAAGAGCTAGGGGATACTCTCTAGGGTACGGTAGCTGCAGGGGTGGCCGACAAAGTCAACTCCCAGCTCGCTACCCTAAAGTCAGTGGTAAACTCGTCCATGCATCTCATATCCTATGCAGCTGATGGTTCAAGTAGAGCCACTAGTTCGGGCATTGCTCTTCAAAGACAAGCCTGGATGCATCTCTGTTTCTTTGCAGAATCCTTTAAGTCTTCCTTTATTAATACCCCATTCGATGGCTCATCACTGTTTGGGCCCAAAGTAAAGGAAACTTTAACCTGGTGTGAGCAGGAAGGCAAGACCTTATCTGCCATTGGAGTCCATTTTTCGACCTTTACTCAGCCCTACTCCAAGGGTCCTAGGGGAGGGAAAATGTGGTTCCGAAAAGCACAGGGAACCTTTCAGGACACACGTGGAGAAACCCCCTCTAGAGGCAGAGGAGGGGGTTATAACAGAAGACGCCGCCCCCATGGTAGAGGGGGTCTGCAGCAACAGGGTGACAAAGATCAGTTCTCCGGTCAACCCTACCAGCGCCCCTGAAAGGGGGCCCGACTGTTCGGCTCTGGAGGCAGTCGGGGGTCACTTGTCTTTTTACCCAGAAGCCTGGCTAAACATACCATCAGATACTTGGGTACAAAGCATCATTTCCAGAGGATATTTCATACCGTTCTCTTCCCCTCCCATTCCTGTAAAAAGAATCCCAGCTGTTCCACCCAATCTCAGGGAACAAGCAATCGTAGAGGTCCACAGATAGCTAGAAAAAAAGAGTCATCCAACCAGTCCCAGTAGACCAAGTTGGATTCAGAACTTATTCAAGATTCTTTTTGGTACCAAAGAAAACAGGGGACTGAAGACCTATCTTGGACCTCAGCAGACTCAACCAGTTCGTAAAGAAAGAGAAGTTTCCAATGGTCACGCTTCAGTCCATTCTTCCCTTCCTAGGGAAAGGCGATTAGATGTGCTCCATAGATCTCAAAGATGCATACTATCACATAAAGATAAACAGATGTTCCAGAGATCATCTGGGCTTCTGGCTGGGAGCCAATCATTACCAGTTTTGAGCCTTGCCCTTTGGTCTCACTACAGCCCCCAGAGTGTTCACTAAATGCATGGCAGTGGTCACGGCTCACCTGAGACGTCTAGGATTCCAGGTGTGTCCATACCTAGACGATTGGCTCCTCACCGCTGCCACCAGGCATCAATTGACTCAGGCAACACAATACACTCTGACACTCTGCCATCAATTAGGCATTACAATCAACTTCGAAAAGTCTGCCTTATCGCCATCGCAGCATACCATTTTTATAGGAGCAGAATTAGATACCTCAACTACCACTCTGTGTCTGCCTGTCGAAAGAGTCTCTCTTCTCTGCCAAAACGTCAGCTCACTGGTATCAAAGAACAAAGCTACAGCAGCAGAGGTATTGAAGGTGCTAGGTTTGATAATGGCAGCAATCCTGGCTATACCACTCGCAAGGATGCATATGAGAATTCTTCAATGGCTCCTCTTCGCTCAGTGGTCTTACCAGAAACTACTGATGCACCACATGATTCTCATCATGCATTCTTGCAGGAGAGACCTTCAGTGGTGGTTGACGTCTCTTCATGCCACAATCGGAAGACCCTTTGTTCTCCCCTCCCCAGTAGCCACTGTGACCATGGACGCTTCCCTGATAGGGTAGGGGGGCATTTTCAGGGAAAGACTGCCCAAGGCACATGGACAGATCAAGAATCACATCTGCACATCAGTGTTCTAGAGTTGAGAGCGGTGCTTCTGGCGTTGCAGTACTTTCAGGACTCTCTCCCTCTAGGAACTATTGCAATTCAGATGGACAACATGTCAGTCGTCTGGCACTTGAACAAGCAAGGTGGAACCAAGTCTTACCCCCTTTGTTGACAAGCCCTCAGGGTCTGGCAATGGGCTGTGTCATCCCAGCGTTTTCTGTTAGCAACGCACATCCCGGGGAAATCCAGCGTGATAGCGGACAAGCTAAGCAGGGCGATATTGCTCCCTTACGAGTAGTCTCTCAAACAACAGGTTGCGGAGTTGATTTTCCACAAATGGGGCCAGCCTTGCTGCAACCTTTTTGCCAGCCACATCAATTCAAAATGCAGAAGCTACTTTGCCCTACCACCACCCCCCCGTCATCCCCCGAGAGATGCATTTTTACACGATTGGCCCCCGGGTCTCCTTTATGCATTTCCACCCTCCCCATTAATACCCAGATTTTTACAGAAAACAAAATCGCTGGGAAGAACTGTTATACTCATAGCCCTCTACTGGCCTCGACAGATTTGGTTTCTTTTTCTCCACCATCATCTGTTGGAAGATCCATGGATCCTGAACCCAGTTCCGGACCTTCTGACGCACCTTCATCTTTCACTGCAGTCCCTGAAACTGACTGCTTGGCTAATCCACTTCCCCTAATTGCCAGGCTTCATTCAATTTCAGAAGATACAAGACAAATTCTGTTGTCTTCTCACAAGCCATTTACCAGGAAATTATATGGCAGTAAATAGAAAAGGTTCTCAATCTGGGCCAACATGCAGAACATTGACCCTTTCCGAGCTCCGCTATCTTCTATTTTAGAATTTTTTACAAAAAGTTTTAAGGAAGGGGCAGCAGCTGCTACAGTTCGAGTTCATATGTTAGTACTAACTGCCCTTGCGAGCCATTTTAAGCCTAGTCAATTATCCCTTGTGAGACTCAAACCCTGCACCTTGTGTTTGTAAGACAAACACCTTAACCATTAGGTCACCCTCCCAACCCCTGCCATCTCAAATTTTCACCTTGGGTTTGGTGGCTCAAATGTCATGGGCCATAAATTGTCTAAGACTTTTCTTAAAGGCATTCTTCATATGAGACCTCCAATCAAAATTCCTTTTTCTCCCTGGAATTTAAACCTTATGCTGTCGCAAATTATTCTTCCTCCTTTTGAACCAGCATCTTCTTGTGATCTCAAATTTTTATCCTGGAAAACAATATTTCTTGTGGCCATTACTTCTGCCAGCAGAGTGTCAGAACTTTAAGCATTATCTATCAGACCGCCCTACATGATTTTCCGTGCTGATAGAGTATCTCTCAGAACAAACCCCTCATTTTTACTTAAAGTCTGCTCTGAGTCAAATATCAATCAGGTCATTGAGCTGCAAGTCTTTTTTTCCCAATCACTGTAGCAAATTGGAATACATGCTGCACAAACTTGATGTTCACAGACAGCTCTGATTTTATCTTGACAGAACTAAGGATATTAGAAAATCAGACCAACTTTTTGTATCCTTCTCAGAAGCAAGAAAAGGCAATCCAGTGGCTAAAACCACCTTATCTAAATGGTTATCCGATTGTATATCCTTTGTTTATGAAAATGCGAGCATGCCATTAACACACAAACCTAAGGCTCATTCTACCAGAGCCGACTCGACGTCTTCTACTTTTCAAGCTAAATTGTCTCGACAATATTTGCACTGCGGCCACTTGGTCTAAGCCTCATACCTTTATCACGCATTACAAAGTAGATAAGACTTCAAGGGACAGGTCTTCCTTAGGTTCTACAGTACTGAAGAACATACTCCCATGAGCCACCCAGGTTTGAGGGTGCTAGGGACACTACCCATCAGTGAGAATAAATGGCGAGATTTAACAACTTCACGTAAAGAAGTTATGTACTTACCATTACGTTCCATGTGAGTTGTTTATCTAGCCTTTATTCTCACGTCCCTCCCTCCTTCCCCCTCCTGGCTAGCTGTTGACTTAGAGGCTAGTACCATTCTGGTTATTCAATATTTCTTCTTCCCCTTTGGGAAGTGTTCTTGGTAGAAATACATAAAAGGGTATGTATATGTATATATTTATATATGTATATACTGTTACTCGCAACAAACAAGATCTGAGGTACAGTGCATTGTGGGATAAGGGGCTTGGTCTCGAGCTACTGGCAAACCTTGTGCTTTGCTATCGGCCGTGTCAGAGCCGAGGATCGGCTCCGAACCCATCAGTTAGAATAAAGGTGAGATAAACAACTCACATGGAACATTATGGTAAGTACATAACTTATTTTTCTTTTACTTCACCATATTTTTAAACTCCAATTTAATTTTATCACACTCCTAGCTATATTTTCAGAAAAAATCTCTATCTTATGTAATAACGCCTAAATAATTTCCAAACCTATTCCATAAATTCTTCTGTTTTCAACAGATAGGTGAGAAAATGCCAGTGTCTAATTTTTATTTCATTACCCTGCATTTTTATTTAGTTATTATTGGGGCATGATCTGAAATAGTGATTGGATGTGTATCAAAACTTTCAATTAAATGCACATGTTCCTGTCAAATGCAAGTTCTGTCTAGCCTAACCCTGGTTTTGCATTTTGAGAAATAATATGTAAATTCACTCTGAACTCCTACTACTGAAGTCACATCTTCCATGCCAAATATTTTCATACATTTCTTTAAAAGTCTAACCTCCTTTGTTATATTTTCCCTTCTGGGCCTCCCAAACACATCTTCAATGCTGCAAGTCAAATTCCAGTCCGATCTGTAAGTAATATTCCCTGCTTAAAGCTGATTATTTCTCCCAGAATTTAAGCTCCATTATAGCAGTTTTAATGGAATATAAATACATGGCAGTGTAATCCTCCTTCCTTGCCAGTAGCCACTTAGTACTACAAATCTACCAGTATTATCTTTTTTATCCTCTTCTATCACTATTGGAGCTCCTCTTGCAATTAATATAAGTACTCCTCTTTTCCTTTGCCCTGGTATTCTGCTGAATAACTGTCCTGAAAACCTTTATCAAATTTACATGTTTGTTTATTTCCAAAAGTATCTCCTGTAGCATAGCTATTTGCACTCTACATATCTTACAAAACTTTTCGTTTTATTGAAAGCTCTCAAACAAAACAAAGACACCCCAAATACATCCCTAAACCTATTAACTTAGTGCTAACACACAAAACTATGTACCTCTTAAAATATTGAAGCTTTACTCTCCTAATAAGAACAGTTATCCTTAAATGACAGCTACATTCATAGAGTTGGGTTAACCTAAAAGGAAGGATATCCATGCTTTCTACACAGTACATTCTGTGCTTTTGCTTAGTGCTGTCTTGTTTTGGTTTTGTCTTGTCTTTATTGCTCTCCCCAGATTGGAAAACCACTTGAATACTTACAGAAAACATTATTTCCTAGCCAATGAAAGAAAGTGTTAATAGACCTCCTTAAATCCAAGGTGGCTATGAAGACCATGGGGAAAAATGGGCAGGAGTTTATACAAACTATGCATGTTGAATTCTGGGGACAACTAAAACCCCATTTAGCCTTGATACATCTAGAACTGGTCTCCAAGTTCCTTCTTCTTTGGTACAAGGAAAAGTCTTAATACCCTTTTCCTAGTTCTTTTTGAGGGACTGGTTCTTTGGAATGCTGTTCCTGAATAATCTTTACTTTGGCCTGAGCCTTCCTGAGCTGCTGTTTGGAAATGGAAGGGGTAGCTGCTGGTCATGGAAGGGAAAGAAACTGCAACTTGTACTCTGTCATGATTTGAAGGATCCAGTTGTCCTGGCAATGTTTTGTCACCTGTTAAGGAAGAGGGTAAGTCTGCTTCTGGGCTTTGCTTACGGAAAAGTGGTCTGGGTTGGGGTGGGACTTGAGGAAGAACAGAGAGGTGCTTTGCTGAGTCATAGCTGCCCCTTGATGGGCTGCTGGGGTGGGTCCACTATAATTAGATCCTTGCTCAACTTGTCACCTTCTTTGCTGTCTCTCTCCTAGTCTTTCTGCTCCCTGTTTGTGGTTGCATGGCAGAAAAGAACCAAGATTTTGTAGGGTAATTCCAACTTATCCTCATGGGCTAATCCTGCAGAAAATCCATGAAAATTTGTAGAGACTTTCTCTTGTCCTTCAGTAGTTTAAATTATAACTTGAGTCTTGGGTCCAAACACAAATTCCTTGTCAAGTGGAGCATCAAGAATTTCTTATTTAACAAGGCCAGGAAAAGACTGCTATCTTAACCAAGCACATCTCCTCATTACAGACCCTGATGAAGCTGCCTGCTTGATTCTTCCAAATCATCAAAGCTACAATGTAAAGAATGTTTTGCAACCTGAGAACGTGTTGCACAATTCTAACCATTCTTTCTGGAGAGCTGTAGCTTTCATTCCTTCCAGTTTCTGCTTCATCTGATTTTGAAGATATTCCTGGAATTTGAGCATATGAAACTGGTAATTTAATGGTCAAGGCAGCTAACATATACACTTTCTTGCAAAATTTGTCCAGTGATGTACCCTTTGTCATTAGGCATGGAGTTCCTAATGGAGTTGCCTTTGGCTTCCTTGGGTCTTGATGACACTAACTCAGAATCTTCCAAAGAGTTCTTATAAAGGTGCTTATGAAAGTTGTAGGACCCTATAAAAACAGTCAGATTTCCTGGGGGCTGGAGGGCATTGCCTTGACCATCATCATCCACAACCTCTAGAACTGGAGGAATGGTTGGGGTTTTTGCTTAGGAAGCCTAAGAAGTTATTATACTCTTTTCTTAGATCAGGGTAATCCCAATTGAAGGGACTTCCTCATCTTTTGGAGGGTGTCTGCTAAAGAAAAATCCTCAGGTGGCTAGGCTGATATAAGGCTTTCATCTGACTCAGCTGGCATAAGACCCTGAGGAAATTTGGTCTACATTAGTCAACTCATCTTCATTCAAGACAAATGAATCAGTAGACTTCTGAAAGAAAGGTCCCTTTTTATTTTGACAAAGCTGTTTGGATCTCATGAAATTTATGAGATCACTGGCTAACCTGAAAAGGTCCTGTGGGTAAGGCCTGAAATGGTTGAAACCCAGAAGGCCCAGACCAAGGTAAGCTGGCAGGACAGCCTTGGGTCTGGTCTTGGGTTTGGAGTTGGTTGCCAGTCCAAACTATGTGCAGATGGCCATGGCTTGTGCATAGTCTGTTGAGGAACTTTCTCTGGTATGTGGAATTCTGCCCTCCCCTTTCTGTAGATCTAGTACAGGAGTTAGAAACTGCCGTCTGCAAAGTGATTCCAGATCCATCTGAAATCCTAAGTCCTTTGGCTCAGAAATCAAGGGAGTTGACAGTGTGGTAGACTTCAGAAGGGTCTCACCAGAGGCTTCACCTACACACACTGTTAGGGGAACTGTAAATGCATTTTTCATTTGACAATAACAAGCCTGGGTTGACTACCAGACACCGATACGCTATTGTCCAGTACCTTTGTCACTGGATGCTTTTCCTTTTTGTTAGGAGACTCCAGCTCAGCACAGCCAGCAGATGCCATAGCTCATGTGAGCCTCTGGCACATTTTCTTGTTTTGAAAACAACCTTTCAAACAATCCTGACTTATTCTTCATGGTCTTTGAAATAATTGAGCACTGTGGGGACAGTTGAGCATGTTGTGCTCCACGCTCAGGCAGAATAAATAGTGCGGATGTGCCAGTGAGGAATTTGTTTTTCACAATCTCATAAAACCGTAATCTTACCCACTGACATCTAAAAATAGAGACAACAAGGTTTAAGAAAAACACTTTCCCTATGGGGTACTTAGCTTTAGTCTATCTTTGACTTCAGACTGACCTACATACTTGACAAAGGTTGTATCAGGCTCCAACAACAGGAAATAATTGAGAAAATGGTGCCAACTGATGATCCTGACATCAGAGGGAGGGCGTCCACTAGACCAGGTGAGGAGGGGAACAAATCTCCAGTAAATGGGCCAGGTAAGGGCTTCCACAGCAGGAAAGTCTAAGCAGTTATTACTGCAAAAGTGAAACATGATGAACATTAGGAAATTACTACTTAGTAAAGTGTGCCAGACATATTATAACATACTAAGTAGATTTTCTATGCTAGGTTCTGTTCTGTTCTGTTGTGCTATGGCTTAACAGTAATTCCCACAGTGGCAATGGTGAGCACACCATGCATTGGTGTACTACACATACTGGTGTGCAATTCAAAGACTAGTGCTTCTTTTGTGAGACACTTGTCATTAGACATGAATCATGACGATGACAGACAGTATACTAAACACAGGATGCAGAATGAATTTATACAACTGAACACTGGGTTTACAAATAGCTTGATTTTTACACCAGAAGCATGGAGTAATATTCCAGTATCAGTACAGTAACAGGAGAAATTCATGGTCCAAAGATATTAGCTTTTAGGCAATATGAATACAAAGTCCAATCTACCTGATTTGGTAATCACTCAAGTGGATTCTAAAAATCCTGTGGCACTTGACCACAATGAGTATAGGATCTTTTTTTTAAACCAAACCTGTGATTTTTTTTTAAATATTTAGCTATCAATATTGATTTTTGCATCAGTTGTTGATAAAATTACAAACTGTTAACAACACATCTAAATAGAAACTAAGAAATTTTAAATAGCACTACATCTATACAATACAATTGCAGAAGAAAGCAAAGCTGTTTTTTGGAGCGAGACAGGGATGAATGGATGCCATAGCAGTGACCCTTGAATTCAAAGATTCACTTTTAAGTTAGCATGCTTGCACAATTGTATTATGATTTTGACCATGTTGATCACTGAGACCATCTCTGCAATTTCGTTTATAATATGTATGGAGAGTACTACAGCAGTATGAGCCCTGGCCATAGACTTAGAGTAGAACAACACACATGCTCTGCAAAACTACCATGGGGAGTCTGCCCTGCTTCTCAAATATACACAATGTATTAAGTCTAGGAAATGTGTACTTGGAAGTCCAGATAACTGCTGCACATATTAATTTAGCTGATATCTGAAAAAAGTAGCTGCTTTAATATGTTCCTATAATTGTTTTCATACTAATCAAAAAATCCATTTAAAATGGATAATTATAGAGACTGGTCTTCTCCATTCCCCTTGCATAAACATATAGCTGATGTCCACCATTAGAAAACTGTTGCTTTAGCCTAAGCTATTTGGGTCCTACCCCAATCACTGGACAGCTTTTCAAAGTTAAAGGGTGTACTCAACGTGCTCAGTCAGGAGCTTAATAGGAGCTTCACATAAAAAGGCAGTGCAAAAATCTCACAGCTTTCTTGAAGATGAAGTGCAGTCCTTCTTTGGCAAGCCCAGTTGAATTGCCAAAGCTAGGGATACTTCAAGGCTTGGCAGATAATTGGGAAAACATTCCACTAAAGTTTTTTTTTTTTTTCTTTTTTGAGGAAAACTTGTGTTTTTTGTCTCATAATTTTTAGTTTATGCTAGGAAACAGATGGTTAGTGGAATGTTACTACTTATAGGCAACATTTAGTATGTCATTTCTTATGTGAACAAACTGTGTACATTTTCTTTTAAGTCAAAAGCAAGATATAATGCTTTTGTAGGACTGTCAGTGTTTTTCTTACCCCAGAACCTCCTGTTGGCCATTTAAAGTTTTACTGACTTTTTCAGGCAATGCTTCCTATCTTCAGTCCTCCCTCCTCAGCTGAACCTATACAGCAGTTACTGGACTCCTCAGTTCTTCTTTTCCCCTGACTGCAAGAATAAAGTAATCAAGAAGACTTTGGGGTATTAGGTCAGCTCCATGTATGCCTCAGCCACTGGTGGATAACTCTGCTGCAACCAGAATTGGATCCTCAGACCAATCATTTTTTTCCTGGTCCCTCTGGTCTATCACCTACAGCTACTAAAGACTGGGGGATAGACATGTCATCTGTGGCTGTAAGGATGATCTCTGTGGGCTAGTGAGAATCACTGTTGGTGGCCTCAGGGGAAGGGGTAGATGAAGGTCCTTCACATAGGTGGGGAAGTGATCCTGAATCACACGATTTAAAATTTGCTGAAACAAATTCTCTTCATTCCTTGCCATTTGTTTATGCATATAATGCTATAATTCTATAAACATTATCTCCACCTCACATCCACAGCAGTTAACCTTCCCAGTCTTACCAATGCTACATGTATTTTTTATTTTTTTACACAATGCCACTCCAGGACAATCACTTCCTAAATTATATAGTTTTCCACCCCATAATTTTTCTGTTTGCATTCTTTCTTCACTTTTTAGGAATCTTACATCCTCTAAAAAAATATCTACATCACATTTAACATACCATTCCAGTAATCCTATCCTTCTTACAATATTAATACTATTTACATTCAAGGCCGGTGTTGGCATTTTGGGGGCCCCCAGCAGATGTCAAGTTGGGGGTTCCTAGGCATTTACAGTTCATGTATCATCCTATCACTGCCACCCCTCCAAAGCAACATTTTAGTTCATGCTGCAAACTTTTAGGAGTAGTAATGACAGACTGACCTGTTGCTACAATGCTCTTACATTAAAGCAGGCCTATGCACCACAGTACGTTGGCCCATCTCACAAGGAGGCATTTACAGTTACTGGAATTTAGTTGCACCAGTGATACATTGCAGCAACTCTATGTATAGGTTTGTACTGTGTGAAATGGTGCCCTAGGTCTACTGTTTCAGCCACCCCCCCCAACAAACACCCTCCAGTCTTCTTCTGTTTCCCCCCCATCTTGGGCTCTCTATACCATTCTTCCTCTTCTCACGTTTCCTTATTCTTCGGCTTTTTCAAGAAACCATAAATACTTATATGCTCTGAAGTGCATTTTTAAAGTTTTTTTTCTTTTTACTCAACAGTTTCATCCAATGATGGCTTCAAAATAATTTTTGATTAAGAAGAGAAATTGTGTTCCTGTTCAGCCTTAGCTTCTTTTTTGCATCCTTTCAACATACCTTTCCTGACCAAGTAAGCACAGTACTAACCATTTAGGAAATAACTCGGTTAATGGGTTATGCATGTTCTGAAACTGATTTAGAGCATTTCCCAACCTTTTAATCCAATGGTTGCCTAAGTAAAAATCAGGAGTAAGATAAGAATTTCACTCTTATTTCTTTATTCTTTCAAAGAAGACATAAGTTGTACCAAAGGCCTAATGTTCAAAGATAACAAAATAGTATCTCACAGTAAACTAACAAGTCAGTAGTTTGGATACACAGAAACTACCTGCCTATGCATCTCTGGTGTTAGACTGGGATGAGGTTCAAATTGCCGCAGTCATGTATTTCAGGTGACTGCTGACATATACGTAGCATGCCTCTCCTCACTCCTCAAGCCAAACTGTCAAAGCCTGTATACATGCCTGAAGTGTGATTGTGAGAAAAATGATTACAGCAATATATTCTACTCTGTTGCTCCTAGACAGTACTCTACCCCTGCACAAAGTATAGTAACCTTCTTTGCACACCTCTGAGGTCTGTGAAAAAAGTAAAAGGAGTGATGACCACAGTATCCTCAGCCCAAACACAAGCTCATGCATACCACTAAAGTTTGACTTTGATGAAAAATGAAGTAATAACCACCCCCCCCCCCCCACACACACACACACACACACACACACACAACCTACAGCAGTTTTCTGTAAACACACAGCTGGCCAGTGCTGGTTTTAGAATATTTGCAGATGAGAACAGAGGCCTGAACAGGGTCATATCACAGCCCTGTTTAGGTTAAAGAGTGTAATCATAAAAGGACCTGCTGGAGAGATAGGTATGTATTCCAGAGACTACTCCATCTATGGAACAGGCTCAACATCCATGTGAACAGAATTCCTCCCTAAGCCAATTCAAGTGCAACTTGGACAACTGGATGGGAAACCGGAAATTCTTCCCTGGTTTGGCACCTATGTCTCTAATGGACACAGGTAACCTGTAAATGGTTCATCTCCCAGACCCATGCTTACACTTATCAAGGGTATCAGAACTTGTCAGAGATTCAGGATGCATGGCTGGGCTTAAAAAGGCCCTTGTGATCATTGGCCTAGTAAACACCTATGAACCTATAATACATTTCTTCCTTCTCATTTTCCCCAACCAGCAACATCTTTTATGGGACAACCACATAGTCACGGATGATTAAGGGAGACACCTGTATCCTGTTCTACAGTCTGGGAGTGAGGTCCCCAGACTCTTAGAAGATCTAAGTGTCTGAATGTTCTGTGATATATTGTATTCATTACTTTTGAAATATAATTACTTGTTAGCTACATTTTTTACTGATACCCAAAAGAATTTGTCCAGACATTACTAGGTGTGTGCATTGATAAAAATCACTAATATTTTACACACACACACACACATTAGCGTAAGCCATAGCAATACTAGTTTTGTACTTATTTCAGCAAAAAGCAATGCATTGTGCAACACTGGTACTGGCAAACCAGATCAGTGACTGTCATTTAACAGTCATCAAACAGCAACAGGGGTAAGTCACTTTTATTTGCCTCAGTGAAGAGTAATGCAAACCTGGCACTGTCCCTGATTTTACAGACCTTTCCTGATTTTTTTCAGAATTTGACTCCATCCTTTATTAAAAGTTCGATTTGCTTGTAAATCCTTCAGGATTGCAGACAGTTAATAAATCCAGACATCAGAGTTTTATGCTTACTGTCAAAAAAATGCATGTTGATGTAAAAGGTATTATACTATTAACATTTGAACTGAATTAGAGGAATATTTAAAACTTGTTCCTGATTTTAAGCCTTTATTCTGCTATTATAGGTATTGCTCTGAATTCTTCTGCAAAGAAGTTGAAAGTTGTAGTATCTGTTGTTCTGCCAGTGTTTATAAAACACCCTGAAAGGAAAACCATTCCTGAAGATCAGAAACATTGTCTTTTCTTAAAATCCAAGGCTTGCACTAATATCAGTCACTCTGGGCTTCTGATCTCTCTAGTGCTCACCTTGCTTATGTTGATTATCAGCTTTATCCTAACAGGGTCATATCACAGATCTGTCCAGGTTAAAGAGCATAATCAGGAAATTAATGCATTTTTGTCCTCATTTTTCCCCAACCAGCAGCATCTTTTGTGGGGCCCGCTTGCAGCCACAGGTATTGAAAGTACCTAAGCCGGTTATGTTAGCTTTAATGGAGTGAATGTCAACGAGCAGAGTTTAACTAAGTCAGGGGTACTATGTCAGGGGTAAAAAAAATATTTAATTAAATTGTAATGCCTGTTGCTCGATAAAACACTGTTACTATAACCAGAGATATCTTTGAATTTTAAAGGAGATATAAATGAGTTATTACCCATCTGGTTTATTAAGTACACAATATTGCTGTACTAGCTTTTGTTGGTTGACAGACATGTTCTAAAATATCAAGATAAGACAACTTGCTGTGTTTGGGGGCCCCCCAGCGACCATAGGATTCACTGGTTCCTAAAGCCAGCTGTGTGTACATTTCCTGAAAACATTTTAAAGTTATTACTTTTCCTTCATTTTAAGTTCAAGGGAAATATTTTACATTTTCATTTTCTTATTTACTCTTTCCCCACCTAAATATTTTTCTGAGTTTAGTTACAACTAATCTTTGACCCTCAGAATCAAATTTTCACTATTTTCATTAACTGAAAGACATCTACAACTATTTGATGTATTTTTAAATCTTTTCCTCACCCTAGCACCTATTAAATTTATTTTCCTAATATCCTTTACACTCCCTTGCGCTTTCAGTTTCTTCACTTTCAACACTCGCAGTACCGTTAACTTCATCCTCCTGAAATATTTTTATCCAAGATATCTTATTACTTCATCCTCTTTCATTAACACCTTTTCCCTGATTTCATCATTAATTTCAGGCATAACAATACTTTCATCATCCTGCTCAACATTATATTGCTTATTCTTTTTACAAACCAAAAAAACCCTTCTACATACCTTTTTACACTTATTCATCATATGACCTCCCCCACATTGATTACATCTCATTTTTGTAATCTTATCAGATGACTGAAATCCCCACAAGAAAAAAAGTTTTCATCTGTCCCATTTACCTAATTGTTCATGTATTACCATCCACATATATAATACTTAGTAAATGCTTTATCACATCTTTTTTAATATTTTAAAATAACATCCACATCCCAGAAACGTTGGTAGAATTAGTGCAGGCTATGTATGAGGACCCAATGACTTGAGTATGAACAGTTTCCATTCCCACAGAGTGGTTCCCAGTGGAAGTGAGTGTGCAGCAGAGTTCATCTCTGAGCCCATTGCTGTTCATACTGGTGATGGACAACATTAGCAAACAGGTTGGAGAGGACAGAACAACAAAGTTGCTGTTTGAAAACGATGTGGTATTACAGGCAGACTCTAAGCAAGAACTTCAGAAAAGGATAAGGGAACAGAATGCAAAAACTGAGCACAGATAAGACATTTGTAATGGCAGCAAACAGTGGAGTTCAGAAGAAGCTGAGAACTGAAATAGAAGAGAAAATAATGGGGCAGGTTAACAGCATCAAGAGTCTGGGAGGGGGTGGTGCTAGAGAAGGAAAATATGAATGAGGACGTCAAAGGTAAAATGAGAGGAGCTGCAGCCAACTAGCACAGAGTGTTTGGTGTAGCATATGACAGAAGAATACCAAAGAAGCTGAAAAGTAAGGAGTACAAAACAGTGGTGTGTACTGTACTACTGCATGGTACAGAAACCAGGTCATGGCATCTAGGTCTGAAGAGGTCATTATGCCACTGTACTCTACCCTTATCAGACCAAACATAGAGCACAGTGCTCCCTTTGGTATGTACCTGACCAGGCATATGCAGCAACTAGAGTGACCTCGGAGGTTCCTTACAAAAGGAATACAAGGCGTAATAAACCTGCCTTATGCAAAGCACCTTACAGCCCATTTCCCTCTACTCAGTCTGCTATAAACTGCTGAGGTATGATGTATGTCTGGCTTACAAAGCATCCGCAAACCCCACACTTATGAATCTCCAACATATGTCCAAGTCAAAAAGTATCAGAAATACAAGGTCTAGAGACCTGAATTCTGTCTGCGAATTAAACAGAACATGCTGAAGAGAGAGATGCGTGTTCCAGAGAATGTCCCTCCTATGAAACAGGCTTCCCATTCATGGGAAGCCAAGTTCTTCTATTACCCAGTTTAAGAGCAACCTAGACCAGTGGATGGTGAACATGAAATTTACACTGGGCCTGGCACCCATGTCCATTATGGATAGGGGTAACTTATAAATGCCTGGCTGTCAATGTCCTATTCAGAAACAGGTCATCATTCTTTTGGGAAAACTTAGCTAGGCTTAGAAAGGCCTATTCCCCAGGTCATTAGTCTAGTAACAATCTGTGAAGCCTGGACAGTAAAGGCAAAGCAAATGAGGAAGCTAGACATGATGGAGATGAAGTTCCTGAGAAGAGTGATAGAATGCACCAAGGGGGACAGAGAAAGAAATGAGGACATAAGAGCAGAATTGCAGAAAAGGTAAGAGAGAGCAAATTATGGTACATTGGGCACATGCAGAAAAGCAAAAGACAATCTGGTAAAGAAGATTTGGGACAGACAGGAAGAAGGTAAGAGGAAACAAGGACGTCCAAAGAAGCAGATGGATTGCGTGAGAGAAGACCTATGATGGTCAGACATGAGTGTTGAAGAAGGCAAGAGAATGACACTGAATAGCGAGAGAGCAAAGCTGACATGACACCCTGATCCCCATGTAGAAAAGGGGGATGATGATGATGATGATCCACATTCCACCTTCCATTCCAAATATCCCTCTCATCTTTAACTTTCACACTATCAAAAGCTGAGCAACACAAATGAAAAATAACATTTAACATCTTTTAATTCAATTTCATCAGTACAAAATGAACAAACAATTTTAAGAATCTCGTGTGGATAATATAAGTTCATTCCATGGTTAACCATCCATTTTTTTCTCAATTAAAAATCTTTCCACTATGGCTCAAATGTTATAGGTTCATTGGTGTGTACTAGGCTAATGGCCCTGGAGCCTTTACAAGCCTAGCCCATAGAAGTGCCCTGGCATCATGCTGCCTGACATTAGTTCCCATTGCCTCTATCAAGCAGAGCCACTGGAGTGATCCCTGGGGTGAACTTTCTATTACCCAACCACTCATCAAGATTTCTCTTGAAGAGGAACAGCGAGGTGCTCTGCTTGACATGTATGGGAAGACTATTCCAGAGGTCTTTTCAGGCTTGTTGGCTGTTGGTGAAGCACCCACCAAGAGGAGAAAACGCTGAGAGAAGAAAGGAGCCACTTTTGAGATTTTAAGTATTTTTCCTCTGTTTATTTGCTAAGTTTTTCTGCATAGTTGCCTAGTTTGAGCATTTTCTGGCTTGTTAAACTTGATTTCTGCATTAGTAGCTGTATTTAGAGCACAACCAAAAGCTCTTTACTGAATTTCCTGTTTGCACTTAATTTTAAAATCGTTTTTTTTTTCTCAAAACTTGCATATTTTCTGTCTTTGACCTAGCACTCTTGTGTGGGGTCATTTACTGCACTGTTATAACTTGATATTACTTGTGTACCTCTGCTATCTCTGAAAAAACAAAACAAAAACACAATCTTGCTTTTTTCCTACTTTTCTGAGATTTAAAAAAGTTCAGTTACAGGCTTGCTGTTCTTGAACTGTTTGTAAGTTTCTGTGAGGGCATTTTTGCTTGGGCTAAAGGAAAGTCTCTATGTTGATCAGTGGCAGTGAAAAACATTGAGCAGCTTCCCTGCCCCCCGTGGGAGTGGTTACTGACTTGAAACTGTAGTTTTATTGACTAATAGGGGTCATTTCCAAAACTCCTTCATCTTCCTCTCTTAAAACCTAGTTGCCTCGTGGTTTTGGCGTCTTTTCAGGCTTGTTGGCTGTTGGTGAAGCACCCACCAAGAGGAGAAAACGCTGAGAGAAGAAAGGAGCCACTTTCGAGATTTTAAGTATTTTTCCTCTGTTTATTTGCTAAGTTTTTCTGCATAGTTACCTAGTTTGAGCATTTTCTGGCTTGTTAAACTTGATTTCTGCATTAGTAGCTGTATTTAGAGCTTGGGCTAAAGGAAAGTCTCTCTGTTGATCAGTGGCAGTGAAAAACATTGAGCAGCTTCCCTGCCCCCCGTGGGAGTGGTTACTGACTTGAAACTGTAGTTTTATTGGCCATTTTGGGTCAATTCCTGGCTCTTTCCAGCCCCTGCTATCAAGCACGCTTTAGCGCGGAGTTACCACGAGAGCAGCATCGGGCAGCGCCGGTTTAACAAGGTTAAACTTTCTCTGGCTCCATAAAGTCTGTTCTTCATTTTTTCCCTTAGAACTGCTCTACTAGTAATCTAAACAGTATATCCCTTAACTAAAAAGCGCAGCACTTGTTCCTAAAAGGTTTTTTTTTTTCTCCAAAAAAAAAAGCTCAGCACTTGTCTTAAAAGCATATTCTTTTCAGGTTTAGCACTTCTGTATTATACAAAGTCCCTCACTAGCGAACCCTCCCCAGGAGTACCCACTTCCTTACTAAGTCCTCTCTTATTCAGTTACACCCCTAATGTCTTAATTTCTCTAGCATGTCGAAGGGCCAGATGCTGGCATCCTCTCCTGTCCAGTTGGTGAATCTGGGAATATTGAGGCAATGTTACAATTGCCTCATGTACACAGACAACCCTCTCCTCCTCCCACATAACACAAATACTTGCAGCTATTTGGCCAAACTGGAGGCTGAGCTCTCTCAACTCAGGACTGGCAAGACCAGACAGGAGGAGAAGGCAACTACACACACCACAAAACCAGTCTCACATAAAGCTATCACAACAATGAATCAAACACATAAACACACAAAGACATACTCGGAGGCTTTGAGCAAAAATTTACCTAAACAGTAGAGGCCTCCAAAGCAGACACCCAAGCATCTGCCACCTCATGACACACCACAGGCAACACATAAACCACAAAATCAGTGTGCAAAGCAGTCACAGCCCTTAAGGCCAAATACAACACCAAACATACTTGTCATAGGTGACTCCATAGTCAGACACACTGACGTCCCACTCACCAGGCTGAACAAGGAGAGGGTCACAGTAAGCTGCCTATCGGGTGCTAGAATCCGCCACATAACACAAGTACTCGGGTCACTCCACAGCAAGTACAAATATGACACAGTCATTGTCCATGCTGGTGTGAACGACCTGAGACGTACCTCCCTGGACTACATGAAAAGAGACATAGAGGAGCTCTCTGATTATGTAGCCCAGGCAGGTATGACCCTGACCCTGAGCAGTATCCTTCCTTCACCAAGAATGATGCCACAACATAGAGACAAGATGATCAGCTTTAACAATTGGCTTAATTTCTGGTGTCATTCAAAGGGGATCCAGTGTCTGTCTGCCTGGGATGACATGCTTGACAAGCCACGCTGCTTCGCAAGGGACGGCTTGCACCTGTCAACCCTGGTATTCCGGATATTGGCTAACACTCTTGCCACCCCCATAGTGCCTTTTTTAGGCAAGGCTCAAATTCTAAACCTTACCACCCTAGAAAACAAAAATGGGAAGAAACTAAGGGTAATGCTGCTCAATGCCAGAAGTCTAAATCTCAAAATGCACGCACTCGAGGCCCTTCTCAGTATGGAGAACATCGATGTCTGTGCTGTGACTGAAACCTGGTTCAAGGCTCCTGAGAGCACCCCGGCACTGTCAGGTTTTACCTCATTTCATGCGTTCCGGCCCCAAAACCCGGACCACACCACAAAAGGAGGGGGTGTATCCATATTCATCAAGGATACCCACACCTCCAGGTTGGTGGCAACGCTAAGCATCGGAAACCATCCAGGTGCAATTAACCATAGGCAAAACTGCTCTACAATTTGTAGCATGCTACAGGCCACCCTCTCAAACTCAGGAACCCCACACAGCCTTCCTGAAGACACTGGAGGGTATAAATGTATCTCCAAACACCATTATATTGGGTGACTTCAACTACCGAATATAGACTGGGAACATTACTCAAGCCCCAACTTTTTAGCCCAAAGGTTCCTGGAGTTCATAAATTCAAATGCCATGGAACAACTAGTCACCGTTCCCACAAGAGGAGAAAATATACTAGATCTCATCATCACAAACATGGGGACAAAATGCTCCACACTGGAAGTATATCCCTCATTGGTGAGATCAGATCATAAACTAATCTCACTGGAAATCCACATCCCGCCCCCACCCCAAAAAAAAAGACCACAGTGAAGAACTTCTCTAAAGCAAACTTCACACTACTGAAGACTGGTGTGGTATCCTTCAAGGCCCCCGAGCCAGTGGAAACCACAACCCAAGATGCGGAAGCCCTTACAAATGCCTTCTACGAACACCTCCAGGACTGCATGGATCAGGCAATCCCTAATAAAACCAAGACTCTTTCCACCAAGGGCAAACGTCCAGTCTGGTGGGCCCCAGCCATAAACAAACTTTACAATAAGAGGAGAAAGCTGTTACATGATAGAGCAAAATCCATAAAAGAGAAGACACCCTTGATCATTATTAGTAAAAAATACGAGCACTCATAAAATCATCCAAGGCCAACTTTGAGAGAAAAATTGCCATAGATTCAAAAGACAATCATAAGGCCTTCTTCATCTATGTTAGAAACCTGGGTGGAAACTCCCAGATATGCTCAGAATTAGTCCAAAATGATACAAAAATCACTGAACCCACAGACATTGCCAACATACTGGCAGACAGGTTCAGTGCAAACTTCACCCCCCTCTCCCCCCCAAGAGGAGAGATAACTATCCCAGCGGAGTGTAGCCTCCCAGACATCTCAAATGCGCAGGTGAAAGCTGCTCTCTCTAAAGCTAAAAACACAGCATCAATGGGACCGGATGGTGTTCCCAGCTGTGTGCTACACAAACTCAATGAGGAACTAAACCCACACATAAGGCAGCTGTTTAATCTTAGGCTTACCACAGGATACGTGCCCAAGGAGTGGCGTACGGCAACTGTGGTCCCACTCCACAAAGGCGGTGCCTCTACAGACCCTGGTAATTACTGCCCCATAAGCTTAACAAGCCTGGTCTGCAAAGCTATGGAGAGGATCATAATGGAACTCATAAACAAAGACATAGGGGACTTGCAGACATTGGACCCGACCCAGTTTGGCTTTGTCAAGGGCAGATCATGCCTTTTGAACTTGGTTGACTTCTTCGAAACAGTCACCAAGGCCATTGATGAGGGAAAGGCAGTCCATACAGCCTACCTTGACCTTGCAAAAGCTTTCGACACAATACCCCACTCGGGTATTATAGAGAAACTTACCAGCTTAAATGTAAACCCATATGTCACAAGATGGGTTGCAAACTGGCTAAAGGACAGAACCCACAGGGTTAGAGTTGCTGGCGCCATGTCGGACTCCAAGCCGGTCACAAGTGGTGTCCCACAGGGCTCAGTCCTTGGCCCCCTGTTGTTCGGTATCTACTTCTCAGACGTACAGGCAAACATAGGAGGACTATGGCTGACAAAGTTTGCAGATGACTGCAAACTGGGCGCCATAGTGGAAAGTACATCGGACACAGATATCCTTCAGAGGAGTCTCACGGAAACTGATAGCTGGTGCCAGAGCCATGAAGTTAAATGCCAAAAAATGTATAGTCATACCCTTCGGGAAAAACAAGGTAACCCCAAGCTACCATATAGGTGGCAATCCACTAAGCACATAAGAGGTTATCAGGGACCTGGGGACCCAGGTTGACAGTGGCCTTTCTTTTGACACTCACATTGCTAAAGTGGTTAGAAAGACCTTCTACATTGCCCACCTGATCATGAAGGGATTCACATCCAGATCAAGTGAGGTCATTGTTCCCCTGTACTCTTCACTTATCAGACCAATGATCGAGTACAATGCCCCATTCGGGATGTATCTCACCCGACACCTGCAGCAATTGGAGAGACCCCAAAAGTTCCTCACCAAAAGGATAAAGGGACTCCAAAATCTGTCATATGCTGCCAGACTGAAGAAACTCCAGCTCTATTCAGTCGCATACCGTCTGCTCAGAGGTGACCTGTGCCTGACATACAAGGCCATGTCCAACCCGGAATTAATGGACATGCTCCACCTAAAAAAATCCAAATCTACCAGATCTACTAGAGCAAGTGACTTAAACCTTAGCACGGATATAAATAGGACATGCTGGAGGGATAGATTTGTCACCCAGAGACTCCCTATGCTGTGGAATAAAATCCCAGTCCATGTGAGGCAGAGCACCTCGCTGGCTCTGTTCAAGAGAAATCTTGACCGGTGGATGGGAGATTGTAGGTTTACCCCGGGAATCATCTCTGTGTCACTGCTGGACAGAGGCACAACAAACTAATGGGCACAGTATTTTTTAACATAAGGGGTGGCGTAAGCCACAAAACATTTGGCTAGGCTTATAAATGCCTTAGGGCAGATAGCCTAGTATAAACCTATGAACCTATGAACCATAGACAGTCTCTGGGTGAGGAACCTGTCCCTGCATGTTCTGTTGATTGTGGTAATGAGGTTGAGGTCTCTGGAGCATGTGTGTGGTGTGGAGGGATTGGGATTTCTTTAGATGTAGCATTTCTAACAGAGCTGGGTCAGACATGGCTTTGTAAGTCAAGCAGAGATGGTCTCTAAGTAGGCGATATGAGACAGAGAATAGCTGAAGTCTTTTGAGTCTGTCTGTGTAGGACATGTGCTTAATCCCTAGGATCCTCTTCCTGAGGTACTTCTGTGGCCTCTCCATCTGTTGCAGATGTCTAGTGAGGTACATGCCAAGTGGGGCATAATACTCAATGATTGGGGTCTAATGAGGTAAGAGTAGAGAGAGAGAGAGAGAGACTACCTCTTTTTTCTTGGATGCAAAACCCTTGGTAATGAGATGTGCCATATAGAAGGACTTTCTGACCACAGTGGCAATGTGGAGGTCGAAGGAGAGGTTGCTGTCAACCTGCGTCCCCAGATCTCTTATAACACCTTCATTGTTCAGTGGGCTCCCATTGATGTGATAATTAGTGGGAACTGAGTTTTTACCAAAGGGGATGATGATGCATTTTTTGGCATTAAGCTTAAGGCCATGGTTTCGACCAGTCATTGGTCTCAGTGAGGCCTTTCTGTAGGATGTCTGCATCACTTGGGGAGTTAATAATGGCTCCCAGCTTGCAGTTGTCTGCGAACTTGGTCGGCCAGAGTCCCTTTGTGTTGGCCTCGACTTCTGAGAAATAGATGCTGAACAGGAGAGGACCAAGGACCAATCCCTTGTAGGACTCCACTCGTGACTGGCCGGCAGTCTGACTTGGAGTTTGCTACTCTCACACTGTGTGTTCTGTGAGCCAGTTTGCAACCCACCTAGTGATACAGGGGTTGATGCCTAGTTTGGTGAGTTTATCAATAATTCCCGATTGAGGAATGGTATCATGGGGCTTGGTCAGATCGAGGTAGGCTATATGCACTGTCTTACCTTCATCCACAGCCCTGGTGACTGACTCAAGAAGTCAAACAGGTTGAGGAGGCATGATCTCCATTTCACAAAGCCAAATGGTTTGGGGTCCAGAGTTTGGAGATTTCCTATATCTTTGTTAATCAGGTCCATGATGATGCACTTCATAGCTTTACATATCAGACTCATCAGGCTAATGGGGCGATAATTCCCAGGGTCTGTAGTTACTCTCCCTTTATGGAGAGGGATGACTGTAGCAGTGTGACATTTGGTAGGGACAAAGTCTGAGGTGAGGCTATGACTGAACAGTGCACACAGATGTGGTGCAAGTTTGCTTTGTAGTTCATATAGAACACAGCCAGGGTTATTAGGTCCCATGGAAGCTGTATTCTTGGCCTTGGACAATGTAGCTTTAACCTGTGCTGCAGTAATGCTGGGTGCCTGGCATTCTTCTGGTATTGTGATTGGTTCTTTGTGGGGGAGAGAGGGGTAAAGTTGGCACTGAATCTGTCGGCCAGTATATTGGCAATATCTTTTGGCTCAGTATAGGAGGTACTATTGTGCAGTAACTCAGAGCAAATCTGGGTATTACTGTGGAGGCTCTTGATATAACTATAGAAGGGTTTGTGATTGTTTTTAGTGTCTGCTGTGATTCTGCCTTCATAGCTGGCTTTGGAGGATTTGATGATGGATCTCAACTTTTTGTTGAGGCTAATAAGGGAGTTTTTTCCAGTCTTAGGACTTCACCTTTTTCTGCAACAGTTTCTTCTTTCTGTTGTAGAGTTTATTAATGGCAGGGGACCAACAGATGAGCTTCTTTTTTTTGGGAGAGAGCATTGTGGTTGTATCGGATATGGCTAGTTCCATGCATTTATGTACATGTTTGTACAGTGCATTGGTGTATGATTTAGCAGTTATGGAGCTATTTTCCATTGGCATGGGTGCCATGAAGTCAGCCACCTCATTTTTAGGAGTCTAAAGTCAGCTTTGGAGAGGTTTTTCAAGGTGGGTACCTTTGCGGGGGGGGGGGGGTGAGATGTGGATTTCCATGGTGATTAGTTTATGGTTGGATCTGACCAGGGAGGGATTGACTATTGGTGTAGAGCAACAGTCATCCATGTTAGTAATAACCAGGTCAAGGATGTTGCTTTCTCTAGTGAGGGTCAGAATGAGCTGGTTCAGGGCACTGGAATTGATGAATTCCAGGAAGCGGTGGGCCACTGTATTGGTGCTTGAGTAGTTTTCCCAGTAGGGGTAGTTGAAGTCTCCTGGTATGACAGTGTTGGGTTGGACCTTGATAGATTCCAGGGTGCTTAGGAATGTAGAGTGAGAGTCAAGGGGACATGGTTTGGGATCTATAGGAGGCTATGACCTGGATCGCAGTCTTACCCAATGTTAGTTGTATCTGAAATATCTCAGATCCATTATGCTGGGCTACTAAGGTGGAGGTGTTCATATCCTTTATGAATATGGAGACACCATCGCCTTTGGAGCTTCGGTACATGTTTTGGAGCTGAAAGGTGTGGAATGAGTTATAGCCTGGTAGTGCAGGGATGCTTTCTGCCATTTAAACCAGGTCTCCGTTATAGCACAAATGTCGATGTTCTCTATTTTGAGGACTGCTTTGAGCGATCTTGAGATTTAAACTTCTAGCATTGAGCAGCATGAGCCTCAGATTGCATTTATTTATAGCTGTTATGGTGGTAATTTGGTCTTTGGAATATTACCTAAAAAAGGCACTATAGGGGGTGGCAAGAGCCTTAGCCAGTACCAAGAAACCAAGGGGTGATAGATGCAGGCCATCTCTGGCAAAGCATCAAGGTCTGTCAGTCATGTCATTCCAAACAGATAGATACTGGATCCCTTTAGAATGACACCAGAAAGTTAGCCAATTGTTGAAGTCGATCGTTTTTTGTTTGCATTGCAGTATCATTCTGGGTGACAGCAGGATACTGTTCAGGGCTAGTGTCATACCTGCCTGGGCCACATAATCTGAGTGCTCCCCCATGTCTCTTTTCATGTAGTCCAGGGAGGTACATCTCAGGTCATTCACACCCACATGGACAATGGCAGAGTCATACTTGTACTTGTTGTGGAGTCTCAAAATGTGTCCTTCCCCAAATGAATCAAAGATCTAATAATATCTTTTGTTTCAAACCCAAATGTAACAGTAAATTATGCCAAACAAAATATCTATTTTTTTTTTCTATTCTGAACAGACTTTTCTTTTTAATAAAGTTTACAGCACCTTTTGTTCTTCTAACTACATCAGCATAAGATTTTCCAGATTGCATCCCACCTGTAACTTTATGTCTGTCCAACCCACAACTCATTTCCTTTCTGCCTAGCTCACTGTTCATTCCAAAAACCTTTTCTATAATATCAGACCACAGGATTTTCTACAGGATCCCCTTTATTCAATACACCAACCAGTTTTTCGTCAAGCAAACGTCCAGAAGAAGTTTCATTTACAACTTCAAAATCCTGAGGTTTAAATTTGTCTAGAAGCTATTTGTACTATCCACTTAGTTTTCAACAGTTTTCTGACTTACTGAACCACATTAACTCCCCTCCCTCACTGCACAGCTTCCCCTAGCTACCTCCATGCCAGGGACAGAGCCAGGAAGTGCAGCAGTAAAAGTGTTCCCCCTTACAACAAAAGGAGTAGGTGTCCTTTATTTATATACAAAAATAACTATTTACAAAATATTTACATATTTACAAATGTATAAATATATAGATACACAAATCTGTTTACACATACTACATTTTCATCCCTATTCGACCCCCACTCCTTTTTCCATAACTACCATCTGATTCTAGTTAACTGTTGCTCAAATCTATTTACCATTAAACATAATTGTATTTATTTTTTTATTCCCTATAACCCATATAACATAAAATAACTATTTTAATATATTCTGTACTTTTATTCTTTTATCTATATTTAATTGTTGTTGTTGTTTGTCTTTCGGCTTTTTCCAGTGAGGGGTCGCCACAGTGGAACTCCGGTCCGCTAATGATTGGCAGTAGATTTTTACGAAATGCTGAGGTGCCAGCTCGACGCCCAACCTTCAACGAAGGCATGCCCATTTACGCACGCATGTCTTTCGAACGCTACCCAACTGTGGGGAGGACATGCAGACTCCACACAGAAGGCACTCCCAAGCCCAGCTGAGAATCAAACAGGAGAACCTCTTGCTGTGAGGTAACAACGCTACCGCCGTACCACCACAGCATATTTTATATCTATATTTAATCATACCCATGTCTATTTTACTCCCTTTTTTTTATCTTCAAAAAAAATTTCTTTACAATTTTTCCCATAACTTGTTTACTCTTACATTTCAAAAACACGTGTTCCCTCATTGTTTCTTCTTGATAATATAAATATATTCTATCACTTTTCTTCTTATACAGCATATTTCCTTTTAGTGGCAAACTAATAAAATCAAAGGAAAGCAACCACCCCAAACTGTGCCACACTTTAATTAAACAAATTTAAGTGCTTTCGTCCTCTATACACTAGATTTCATTAGAATAACAACAAAGTAAACATGCCAGCTTAAATACAATATTAAAACCACATGAGTAAAAGCAATTAATGCAATTAAATACACTGAACCCTTAAAACCAAAACAGACTGGAAAAGCTATTTATTTTCATATATATGATACATACTTATAATTAAAAAACATACTTTTTTTTTATAAATAAAGTATATAAAATTTAAATAGCAAACATTGACTTCAACTTTAAATAACTTGCAATTGAAACTGATTAATTTAAACCAGGAGAACTGCTTGCATTACATCTTAGCTGCCATCTTAATTCTTTAAATTCAAAATACAAGGCAGGTGGCCCACCTCTAAGACCCATAATAACATGATCTATAACAATGAACTTAAAAAAAATGTGTTGGAAAACTTTTTATATGTTTATACAATGCATTATGTTCTTTCTGTTCCCCAGTGTCATACTGATGTTGATAAATTGTATTTTTAGACAATTCTCTTAAAGTGTTTCCTATGTAGAAACCTTGGCATTGCTGACATTTTGCCACATAAATCACCCTTTACTGTCACAATAATATTTAGACTGCATTTTAATAGTTCCAAAACCTTCTATATATATCAGATGCTTCAATAATGTGCCTACATTGAGAACAGTGACCACATTTAATCATTGCACTCACTTTTGTAACCTTAGTGGCCTTTCCATCCTGGTTTTGAAACAAACATCTTTCTGGTAAACAATAACCGGTTTCTTACCAACCTTTTCAATGTACTCCTGCTCTATCCTAAACAAGGACCAGTTTTTGAATATAATATCTCGTATCCCATTAAAATGTAAACTATATGGGAGTACCAAGGCTTTCCTATAATTAGTTTCTTTATCAAAACTAGCTACCCCATTTTCAACCTGATTGTTGTATGTACCTAATATTGGAAAGTACACCCCCTGGATCATTTTTCTTAACTTCCAAAAAAAAAAATCAGACACAGAAATTCCTTGGGGTACCCTCTCTGTACAAGTATCCCCCAAAGTTTACTGCACTCATCCTTAAAGCAGGCAGCCTTGCTAACCACTCTAGTCAGTCTTACACATTGCCCTTTAACCAATGCCTTCTTCTGATGAGTGGGATGCCAGCTGTTAAAATGTAAAAGGGAATTGGAATAGGGAGGTTTTCTATTGAAAAAACTGGTCTAACTCATCCCTCGTGTCCTTCCAAAAATAATGGTGTCATCAAGGAAGCGTCTATACAAAACCCAAGAATTTGTATACTCAGATGTAAAAACCATAGTAGTCTCCCAATATGCCATCACCATGTTGGAAAAACTAGGGTGCATGCAGCCCCCATGGCAACATAATTTTTTTGTCTCAAAAATAATGAAATTTTTTTCCAGGACTACCTCCATTAAACTTCTAAGAGTTAAACATTTAGTGTGCCCAGGGTCAGAATGAGTGTACAAAAACTCAAAAAAACACAATACCGATGTGAGGAATTACAGAAAATAAATCTCTTACATCAATTGTAACAAACATGATGTCATCAGAATACAGATAATTAGAAATCTTAAGACAAAAAATCCCAAGAATATTTTAATAAATAAGAGTAGCTGTTCAAAGATTCAAATTCAAAGAAACTTTATTGTCATTTAGGACCACACAAGTGCTTAAATGAAATTACAAATGTCAGCTCATGAGAGAAATGCAGTGCAAATAACATAGCTACAGCGGAATCAAGGAATAACATACAAAAGAAAATGACATGTATCACATGCAAGAGGTAGTTCACATTACATAAACACATTCAATACCCATTATTCAGTGATAAATACCCATCACCAAACCACTACACTGTTAAGATAGAGAATAGAGACTTGTGAATAGCAGCTGTTTAGTTACCATATTACACTTAACCTTAGACGTGATTCAGTATAGCCATCATATTACATAATAGTAATGCTGGTGATAATTGCTCTGAGCAGCAGGATTAAATGGAAAAAAAGAGGCTTCAATGTAACGGATATTATGGTTGGTGTCTGTATTAATAAGTCTCACAGCTGTAGGATATAAACTGTTCCTGAATCTGGTAGTCCTACAGCGGAAGCTGTGGTACCTTTTTCCAGATGCAAGTTGTGAGAACCAGTTGTGGGCTGGATGTGTCGAATCAGCAAGTATTTTATATGTTCTCTTTCGTGCTCTTGTAAAGAAAAGCTCCTGAATAGAAGAGAGGTTTTCACCCAAGATTTTCTCAGCCACCCTCACCACCCTCTGTAGTTTCTTCTTCTTCTCAGCAACTGTGATGTTGCTGAATCATGCTATGAAGTTGCTAGTGATGATGTTCTCAATAGCTCACCTGTAAAAAGTGGTAAGAACAGATAGTGGGAGCCTGGCCTTTTTGAGCTTTCTCAGGAGATGAAGCCTCTATTGAGCCTTCTTGGCTATATGGTTGGTGTTAGTAGACCAGGTCATCAGAGATGTGAAGGCCCAGGAACTTGGTTGTTTTGACTTTCTCTACTACCTCCTTTTGACAGTGAGTGGCTGGTGAACTGTTGTCTTTCTCCTGAAGTCCATAATCATTTCTTTGGTCTTATTAACATTCAGGTCCAGATTGTTCCTGTCACACCAGGCAATCAAAGTGTTCACCTCAACCCTGTACTCATATTCATTCCCACCACTAATGAGACTCACGACTGTGGTATCATCAGTGAATTTTACAATATGGTTTGACTTATGTTTTGCAGTGCAGTCATGGGTGAGGATGGTGAAGAGTAAGGGGCTGAGCACACAGACTTGGGGAACACCAGTATTCAGGACTATGCCTTGAGAGGTGTTGTTTCCAGTGCATATCCACTGGGGTCGACCAATCAGAAAGTCAACAGTCCACTTACATAGGTGCTTGTTTATCCCAAGTTTCACAAGCTTATCCACCAGTTGCTTCGGTATGACAGTGCTGAACTCAGAACTGAAGTTGATGTACACCATCTTTACATAGTTGTTCCTCCCTTCTAGGTGCTTTAATGCAAGGTGTAGTGTGACTGATATAGCATCTGCAGTTGATCTATTTGCCTGTTATGCAAACTAGAGTGGATTGAAGGACTTTGGCAGACTCACAGATAGATGTTTCTACACAATCCTCTCAAAGCACTTTATGATGTTTGAAGTTAAGGTGACTGGTCTGAAGTCATTGAAGCAGGTAGGGTTGGTATTCTTGGAAGTGGGACAATACTTGTTTCCTTGAAATACAAGGGAACTTTCTCCGTAGCAAGGAATGAGTTGAAGATGTCTGTCAGTACCAGACATAACTGATCAGCACACCCCTTCAACACCTTGCCAGGTATGTTGTCTGGTCCAGTAGCCTTCCTAGGATTCACCTTCTTAAGCTGAAGGCTCACCTGCTCAAAGTTTAAGGTGAGCACTGTCTCCTTTTTGTCAGTGTTTTAGAAGGTATGGTGGTGTTTGAAGGTATGATGGTGTCGTTCTCCTCAAAGCTACCAAAGAAGGAATTCAGTTCATTTAGGAATTCCAAGCTGTCATCACATTGGGGTGATTTGGACTTGTAGTCTGTGAGCTGCTGTATTCCCTGCCATAGGCTTCTCGTTCCCTCATGTCGCGGAAGCATATCTGAATTTTCTTTCCATACTGCCTCTTTGATTCTTTGATGCCCTTTTTCACATTTGACCTGGCCAACTTTAACCTTTGTCATTTGCCTTGAAGTCTGTGTTTCTTTCCCTCAGTAGCTCGTAGACTTTCCGGGTGAGCCAGGGCTTCTGATTAGTTCTTACAGTGATGGCTTTCATGGAAGTTAAATCCTCCACGAATTTATTTATTTAGACAAGAACTGATTCAGTATAGATATCTATGTCTAACTGGAGCTTATGCATAGCCGCTTCTTTGAAGACCTCCCGGCAGGTGGTATTGAAACAGTCCTGAAGGCAATCCATAGAACCCTCCTGCCAGAATCTGTTTAGTTGTTGGTTTTACTCTGATCAAAGCCGTCTTATAGGTAGGCAGAAGCAGGATAGCAGTGTGATCAGAGCTGCTTATGTTGGGGTGCTTCAAAGCTTAAAAGGCTCCTTTAATATTGCAGAAAGCTTTGTCTAAGGTATTCTTCCCTCTGGTGGGGAAATCCATATACTGATAAAAATGGGGTAGCACCTCCTTAAGCTCTGCTCTGTTGAAATCACCTATCACATGTACAAGTTCTGCGTTTCTGCTTTGTAGCTTACAGATAATATGGAGTTTATTTTGAGCTTCAGTGGTGTTAGCACTTTCATCCATTCATCACTATCTCCCATTTCATTACTGTTGTTAAATTTAGTTTACTATCAATACTGCAAAAGGCAAAACATTTGCCATTCACAATACCGAAATAAACCACCGAACCTGTGATCCCAGGGTGAATTTTCTATTTCCCATCCACTCAAGATTTCTTGAAGAGGGCCAGTGAGGTGTTCTGTTTGACATGTATGGGAAGTCTATTCCATAGCATGGGCAGTCTCTAGGTTATGAACCTGCCTCTCCAGCACGTTCTGTTGATTGTGTTAATGGGGTTAAGGTCTCTGGAGCGTGTTGTGCGGAGGGACTGGGATTTATTTAGATGTAGCATTTCTAACAGAGCTGGGTCAGACATGGCCTTGTAAGTCAAGCAGAGATCACCTCTAAATAGGCGATATGAGACAGAGAATAGTTGTTTTTTTGAGTCTATCCATATAGGGCAAGTGTTTAAGGCCTAGGATCCTCTTTGTGAGGTACTTTTGCGGCCTCTCCAGTTGTTGCAGGTGTCTAGTGAGGTACATGCCAAGTGGAGCATTGTACTCAATGACTGGCGTAATGAGGGAAGAGTAGAAGAAGATAATGACCTCTTTCTCCCTGGATGCAAACCCCTTAGTAATGAGATGTGCCACATAGAAGGGCGTTCTGACCACAGTGGCAATGTGGTGGTCAAAAGAGGTTGCTATCAACCTGTGTTCCGAGATCTCTTATAACACCTTCTGTGTTCAGTGGACTACCATTGATGTGGTAATTCATGGGAACCGGGTTTTCCCAAAGGGGATGATGACACATTTTTTGGCATTGAGCTTAAGGCCATGGTTCTGACACCAGTCGGTCTCAGTGTGGCCTTTCTGTAGAATGTCACACCACTTGAGGAGTTAATATCAGCTCCCAACTTGCAATCATCTGCGAACGTTGTCAGTGAGAGTCCCTTCATGTTGGCCTGGAATTCAGAGAAGTAGATACCAAACAGTAGAACCCAGGACCGAACATTGTGGGACTCCACTCGTGACTGGTCGGCAGTCTGACTTGGAGTCAGCTACTTTCTGTGAGCCACAGTTTGCAAACCACCTAGTGATATAGGGGTTGATGCCTAGATTAGTGAGTTTTTCTATGATTCCTGAGTGGGGAATGGTATCAAAGGCCTTGGCCAGATCATGGTAGGCTGTATGAACCATCTTGCCTTCATCCACGGCTCCAGTGACTGACTCAAAGAAGTTAACTAATTTGAGCAGGCATGCTCTACCCTTCACAAAACCAAACTGTGTGGGATCCAGAGTTTGGAGAGTTCCTATATCCTTGTTTATTAGGTCCATGATGATCCGCTCCATAGCTTTGCATATCAGACTATTAGTCATATTACCAGTCTGCACAAAAACTCTTAATATTACATTTTCTGATCACATCATTTGCTTCGTATTTTTATAGCTGTAATTTTTTCATTTGTTAGATTTTCCCATGGTTTTACGTAGTAGTGCTTTATCAATATTCTTATACCATAGTTTTATTTTTCTATATCAATTTGTATTTTCCACAAAAGGTTTTCTTGGTAACATTTTATTTCTTCATTTATGCACTCTTTTTCTATATTCCACAATGTATCATACTTATATTTGGACAATTTTACTTCTAATCTCTCATCTTTTTTTATTCATCCTCTAACACATTGTACACATTTAATGATGCAGCATATAGCACTGCGTTAAATACCCTAAACCACCTCCTTTATTTAAATAAAAGTACAGTTTTGTACCTACCATATATGTAGATGCTCGAATGTATACACTGCTGCAGTCATTACACTTGGGTTATCCTGCCATCAGGTGGTTCCCCAGTCAGCCTGAGTTCCAAAGTCTTGGTCCGGTGTCAGTTGCTGTCGCCTCCTCCCTGACGTCAGTGCAACAGGGGTATACAAGATGCAGCAGATGCCATTTTCTTCAGTTTTTCTTGCCCCAGATGTCAGGTGCCTCCAAAAAGGTAGGCAATTCAAATTGCTAATAAAACATACATAAGAAAAGCAATCAACAAC
Organism: Protopterus annectens; assembly: GCF_019279795.1. Lineage (NCBI taxonomy): Eukaryota > Metazoa > Chordata > Ceratodontiformes > Protopteridae > Protopterus > Protopterus annectens. The sequence continues at coordinate 151,609,825 of NC_056740.1, forward strand.
TTTCAGTTACCAGCAAATACTCCCCATAGGTAGTAAAGGGTAGAAGACATAGGTACGTACCAGCAAGTAAGAGGGGAAGGAGGGAGGGTAACCTGGACTGCAGCAGTGCATACACTCGAACATCTACATTTATGGTAGGTACAAAACTGTACTGTGTTCATCGCATTACACTGCTGCAGTCATTACACTTGGGTAGAATCCCAAAGCTGAGGTAGGGTGGCTGGTTCTATAAGGCATTAGGGGTGGCTATAAGGCCCTGCAGCACTGTAGTGGCAAAGCCAGCTCTGGATTTAGAGTATAGAGGCAGATGGTAATGCTTGGTGAAGGTATGTACAGAACTCCAAGTTGCTGCTTCCAAAATGTCCTTGGTAGGTACTCCTCTGAGGTAGGCAGTCGAAGTGGCTGTTGCCCTGATGGAATGAGACCTAATGCTGTTAGGTACAGGTTTCCCATGGTGTATAAAGCAGAAACATATACAGTGTCCTATCCATTTTGAAATAGTCTGTTTTGAAATGGCCTTTCCTTGTGCTCCTGCAGCATATGCTACCAATAATTGCTCAGTTTTTCTGAAAGCTTTAGTTTTGTCCAAGTAGAAGCGTAACTGCCTGTGTATGTCCAAATAATGCAGACGTCTCTCCCCTTTATTCTATGGATTCGGACAAAAAGTTGGCAAGTGAATAGTTTGGTTTAGAGCCACACTTGATACCACCCTTTGGCATAAAAGTAGGGTTTGTTCTTAAAGACACCCTGTCTTGGTGGAAAATGATGAAAGGTTCCACTGCCATTAGTGCCTGTAATTCTGAAACTCTTCTTGCTGATGTTATTGACAGGAGCAGAGCAGTTTTCCAAGAGACATATTTTAAATCTGCTGTGTTAGCTGGCTCAAAGGGAGGTAAAGTTAATTTTTCCAACACGAAGTTGAGGTCCCAAGTTGGAGTAGGTGCTCTACAGGGCGGTCTTATGTTTTTAGTCCCTCTGAGGTACTGTTTTAGCAAGGGATTAGAGAAAATTGGTGGATCCGTGTTGTAATGAGCAGAGATGGCAGAGGCGTGGATCTTGATGGATGAAAAGGAGAGGCCTTTGTCCAGCATCTCAGTTAAATATTGTAGTATCTGAGGAATATTTGGGACAAGAGGGTCAAGGCTGTGAGCCTGGTTCCAGGCACAGAATCTCTTCCATTTATCCAAATAGGCTTTCCTGGTGCTAGGCCTTCTGGCCTCCAGAATGACATCCATAACAGCTTTGGAGAGAGGCATTGCTTGCTTGACTAAGGAATTTTCCATGCAGCCAGGTTTAAAGTCTTTAGCTGGCTGTGAAGTATCTGATTGTTGTGCTGAGTCAGAAGATGTGGGATTTGAGGCAAAATCCAGGGTGGTCCTTGTGCTAAGTTCTTTAAGATTGGGTACCAGTGCTGGCGTGGCCAGTCTGGGGCAATCAGGATCATCTTTGGCTCTTCTTGCCTGACTTTTATGAGTACCTTTGGAAGGAGAGGTAGTGATGGGAAAGCATATACTTGTAGGTTTTTCCAGCTGAATGAGAGGGCATCCACTTTCCATGCTTGTGGGTGGTTAAGTTCTTGTGCAGAATTTCTGTAACTGGCAGTTCATTGGGGATGCAAACAGATCTATGTCTGGGCTCCACCATTTTTGTGTTATCATTCTGAATATTTGTGGATTCAATTCCCATTCGTGGGCATCCATGATGTTTCTGCTTAAGTCGTCTGCCAGTATGTTTTTCTCTCCTGGCAGGAATTGTGCTTTCAGATGAACTTGATAGGTTAGAGCTGTGTTCCACAAGGTCATGGCTTATCTGCAGAGGGGATAAGAGTAAGTGCCCCCTTGCTTGTTTATGTACCACATAACTGTGTTGTCTGTCTTTAGTAGTAGTTGTCCTGGATGCAGAAGGTCCTTGAAAGCTATAAGGGCATTTTGTACAGCTAGCATCTCTTTTTGATTGATGTGAAGATGCCTTTGTTCTGTGCCACTTGTCGTGGATACATTTTCCTGCCGTGTGTGCTCCCCAGGTGTAATCCGATGCATCTGTTGTCAGTGTTTGCCTGGCTGTGGGTTGAGTGAAAGGCTGTCCCTTGTTGAGGTGACAAGCTTGAGCCCACCATCGAAACTCCTGTTGAAGGCAAGGAATTAGTGGTATTACTGTTTTCAAACTTTGACAGTGTTGAGACCAGACACTCTTTAGGTACCACTGTAGCTTCCTCATATGCAGTCTGGCATATGGAATTAGTAGTAGTATGCAAGATGCCATGTAACCCAAGGCCTGCAGAATTTTTCTTGCAGGGAGTTGGGTCCTTGTTGCCATCAATTGAAAATATTGAGTCAGTTGTCCTTGCTTGTCTGGCTTGAGATAAGCTTTCTGGGCAGTTGTATTCAAGCTGGCACCCAGGAATATTATCTCTTGTGAGGGCACTAGTTTTGATTTTTTTTCGTTTACTGTGTACCCTGGGCAACTTAATAACTTTTTTACAAACGCCAGATGCTTTAGAAGAATGTCCTTGCTCTCTGCTTGAATCAGGCAGTCGTCCATGTACGGGTAAATTTGAATTCCTTTCTGTCTGCAAAATGCAATTACTGGTGCCAGGCACTTTGTGAAGACCCTGGGCACACAGTAGATAAGCCAAAGGGCAGTGCAGAGAATTGGTAGTGCATTGAACCAGCTATGAATCTGAGGTATCTTCTGCAGTTTTGTCTGATAGGGACATGCAGGTATGCCTCCTTGAGGTCCAAAGTTATGAGCCAAGCTTTCTTGCCCAGCATAGGAAGAAGCTGTTGTAATGTCAACATTTTGAATTTTGGAACATCCAGGTAAGTGTTTAGAGAAGAAAGATCCAGAATGGGCCTCCAGGCTTTGTCCTTTCTGGGAACCAGAAAGAGTCTTGAGTAAAACCCATGTCCTTGCTCTTGTGGTGGTACCTTTTGAATAGCTCTCATGTCCATGAGTGCTGTAATTTGTTTTTGAGCCTCTGCCCATTGATTTTGTGGCAGATTTGGCATTCCTTTTAACCTTGGCAGAGTGTGAAAGTGGAACCTGTAACCTTGAGATACAATGTTGAGAACCCATTTGTCTTTGGTGATCATATGCCAATTGTGATAGAAAAGTGCCAGTTTTCCTCCCAAGAGGGCTACCAAGAGAGAACTGTTTGGCAGCTGTAGTGGGAAGTCATTGGGGCTGTTTTTTATATGGTTGGGGCCTGTCTTCCCCTTCTTTCCGGGTTGATGCACCCCATTGTCGAGGCCTGTAAGGACCTTGTGGTTGACCTCTACCTCTTGGACATCTGTATCTGCCCCTTTGAGGTCTGTCTGTAATTGGAAAGGACCAATTCGTTGTTGGCCAATTTCTGCTAAATTGAGGAGGCTGAACCTGTAAGAAATCCTTCACCCATTTGCTTAGATTTTGCCTTATCCTCCATTTTCTTTAATACCTCTTCTGCCTTAACTCCAAATAACACATCCTGCTGCAAAGGTGCATCCAGAAGTTTTGCTTTAACATGATCTGGTAACGTATGTTCTTTTAATCAAGCATGCCTTCTAATGACAGAACCTGTAACTGCTGCTCTACAGGAGGCCTCTAAAGAATCAAAACCACATTGCAAAGTATGTTTTCCCACTTGTTCAGCTGCATGCAATAAATCCTGCATTTCCTTAAAATTAGGAGGATCTGAGTTAGGAAGCATTTTTTGTTTCAACCGAGACATCAAGTATTGCTGATATTTTAGCATGTGAAACTGGCAATTTAAGGCCCTCATTGCTAAAGTTGCAGATGTATATACTTTCTTCCCCCATCTGTCTAATGCTCTGGAATCTCGGTCAGAGGGGACTGGATTCTTTGCTGATGAGGCCTTAACCCCTTTCAGGCGCTGAGAAATAGTTTCAGGGTCAGCAACAGGGCTTTTATAAAGAAATTTGTGAGAGTCAGGGACTCTGTAGTATCTGTCAGGCTTAACTGGGGCTGGAAGTAAAGAATCAGGATTTAAGCTGGATTCAGTATACACATCATCCACAACATCTAACACTGGCAGAATAGCAAGGGGGTCTGTGTTGAGGTAATAAAAGGAAGTCTCTGAGCCTTTTCTTGGATTCTGAGTAATCCTGGCCCTCCCAATGGAAATGCTCCCTCATGGTATGTAAGGTTTCCCCAAAGGAGTAGTCCTCAGGCGGAGAGGCTGATGGAATTGATTCCTCAGCATTAGAATCCTCATAAGAGGGTAAAGAGTATCCTAGGTCTGAGGAAGAATCTGAAGAGATGGACACCTGGTCGGATGAGTCGTAGTCTGCATCCCGTCTAGGCCTTTTATCAGGAGGGGGATAGGACCCCCTGATCAGAGTGATTAGGTTTTCAGCCATTTTGAACATTTGTTTCTTAGGCATGGAGGCCTGTCCTGGAGAATGTTGAATTTGTTTCTTTGTTTTTAAAGGAGGTTTAGACTTAGCAGAAGATTTAATGGTTAACTGAGTAGGTCTGAAAACACCTTCTGAAGCTACGGGTTGTTCATCTACTCCGGATCCCTCTGAAGGGTTAGTCTCGGTAGGCTGAAATTCTTGAGCGTCCAAAGGCCCAGCCATCTCCACGTGGGAGTCAGAGGTGGCCTGTGGTTCTAAAGAAGCGGTCGTCAGGGGCTGCGAAGGTGCCTTGCTGAAAACCAGAGAACTGGCACTGGCCTAGAAGAGGCTTCATCGTCAGTTTGGGGCCTTGGATGCCTGTCCATGTCTTTGCGCTTTTTATGTATTCCGGTCGTCGGTAGTTCCGACGGCATGTTGTAATTGAATTTTTGACCAAAATAATGTTGGGCAAAATCAAACAGTCGTTTAATAGCACGCTTGTTAAACCTAGCACAAAACCAACAACCAGTGACGTCATGGTCTGGGCCTAGGCATGGGATACAATAAGAATGGAAATCCTTATGAGGTATTTGCTTCCCACAAGAAATACAGTTATTAACTTTTACTGACATCGGTCTGAGGCAAGAAAAAGTTTCCCCAACGGGGTACTTAGCTTTGTAGAAGACTTCGGTTCTAGATTCGGAATGAAAATCTCAGGAGTCAGCCGACCGGCACTTGCGAACTGCTTTTGCTTCGGGCACCACGCGGCAAGAAAGACTGAAGAAAATGGCATCGGCTGCATCTTATATAACCCTGTCGCACTGACGTCAGGGAGGAGGCGACAGCAACCGACATCGGACCAAGACTTTGGAACTCAGGCCAACTGGGGAACCGCCTGATGGCAGGATAACCCAAGTGCAATGACTGCAGCAGTCTAACACGAACATCCTCTTCTTTTTTACTAGGTTTAATCTGGAAACTCTATATAAATGAAAAAATATATAGGTTCATAGCTTAGTACTAGGCTAACTGCCCTTGTGGGCCATTTTAAACCTAGACAATTACCCCATGCGAGAATTAAACCCTGCACCTTGTCTATAAGGTAAACACCTTAACCATTATGCCAACCCCTGCAATTCACATTTGCAGTAATTCCTTTCCAAATACGTTAGGCAGCATAAATACACTTTCTCAGTATGCTGTTTTCCCATCAGTACTGAATTTATTAAATAAGCCTTTTTTCTGAATGATAATTTATATATTCACCAAAAAAGACAGGGTTGTTTTATTTCTTCTATTGTTCTTTTTCCATTAAATTTTACTTACATCTTTACTCCAAAATGTTATACCCAGCACAGAAATATCATTCATTGTAAAATGTATACCCCTTATCTTACTACCTCACCTAAACCTTTATTTTTATTTAAAGCCAACCCTATTAGCTCTGGACACGTTTGTTTAAATTACTTATTTTATCCAAATTTTTTTCTTGCAATTATTAGAATGTCATCCACATATGTTAACAGAACTGGAATTCTTAATCCTTCCAGTATTATATACCCAAACTCCTTCAAAATTTGTAATTTATTAGACATACTAGCACATTCATAACTAATGCAGACAATATACAACTCATTGGACATCCTGTCTTACACCACTCTTCATATGTACAAAGTATTTTTACTTTATTATTACTATACAGTGGCATAATTTCCTGGGTCTATATCACTTAATTGAATCCACTAAAAATCGAATCCCTATTCATCAAACCTTTTTTGTCGAAACCACAAACCACTGAACAGACTTTTACACAAATTTTCCCACGGTAAAACAACGGTAGGCCAACCTAGTGACTATCAGAAATAATAAGGTAGAAACTGTACTCTCCAAAGCTAAGAATACAGCATCCATGGGACCAGATGACATCCTGGGCTGTGTACTACATGAACTACAAAATGAACTAGCACCTCACCTAGGTGTCATGTTTAATCATAGCCTCACCTCAGGTTTCGTGCCCACTGAGTGGCAGACAGCTACAGTTATCCCACTTCACAAAGGGGGATCCACCTTGGATCCCGGGAACTACTGTCCCATCAGTCTGATGAGCCTGATCTGCAAGGGCATGGAACGCATTATCATGGAACTTATAAACAAAGACATTGGCAACCTTCAAACACTGGACCCCACCCAGTTTGGGATCGTGAAGGACCGATCTTGTCTCCTGAACCTGACTGACTTCTTTGAATCAGTTTCCAGAGCTGTGGACGAGGGTAAGGAGGTCCACACAGCCTATCTGGACCTCGCCAAGGCCTTTGACACCATCTCCCACTCTGGAATCACAGATAAACTTATTAAGCTGGGCATAAATCCCTACGTCACTTGATGGGTTGCCAACTGTCTTACTGACAGAACCCAGACTGTAAAAGTAGCCAACTCCAAATCCATCTCCAGACAGGTGACAAGTGGAGTACCTCAGGGTTCAGTCCTGGGACCACACTTGTTTATCATCTACTTCTCTGAAGTACAGGCCAACACTAAGGGACTCTGGCTAACAAAGTTTGCAGATGACTGCAAACTGGGAGCCATTATTGAATCCCCAAATGATGTGGATATTCTACAAAAGGGCCTTACAGAAACAAATGCTTGGTGCCAGAGCCATGCGCTCAAGCTTATTGTCAAGAAATGTATAGTTATCCCCTTTGGGAAAAAACATGTACCCATGAGTTACCACATAGGTGGCAGTACACTAAACACTGAAACTGTGATGAGAGACTTAGGGACACAGGAGGACAGTGGTCTTACCTTCGATAACCACATCACCACAACAGTCAGGAAATCCTTCTATGTGGCACACCTCATCACTGAGGGCTTTTCATCCAGAAAAAAGGAGATCATTGTCCCACTGTACTCATCCCTCATTAGACCCATCATAGAGTACAACACCTCGTTTGGTATGTACCTCACAAGACATCTGCAACAGCTGGAAAGGCCACAGAAATACCTCACTAAAAGAATTACAGGCCTAAAGCAGATGCTCTATGCTGACCATCTAAAAAAATCTCCAGCTATACTCTGTGGCATATCGTCTACTCAGAGGTGATCTCTACTTTACATAGAAGGCCATGTCAAACCCTGAGCTGTTAGACATGCTCCACTTAAAGAAATCCCAATCCCTCAGAGCCACACGCTCCAAGGATCTAAACCTTGTCATCACAATGAACAAAACATGCTGGAGGGATAGGTTCCTGACCCAGAGACTCACCATACTCTGGAATAGACTGCCCGTACATGTCAAGCAGAGCGCCTCCTTGGCCCTCTTAAAAAGGAACCTTGACAATTGGATGGGAGATAGGAAATTCACCTCTGGGATCATGTCAGTTGCCCTGCTAGACAGGGGTCCAGGGAAGAAATATCCTGGGAATTGTTGTGTCTAGGTTTGTATAGGCCCTAGGGCTGATAGCCTAGGTACCAACCTATGAACCTATAATCACAAAATTTAAAACCTACAAAGGTGGGAGGCTGTGCCCCCACACACCTTAACTAATATACCAACTCTGAGACCGCACTACAGTGGGGAAAAGGGCAAATTCGAGATGGTGGCCAACCGTTGCTTTGCCCTAGGAAAATTTTTGTTTAAAAGCCATTTGATGGTTTGTGATTTTCACAAAAAGGGTTCAATGAACATGGATTCAAACATTAGCTGTTTCAATTAAGTGATATAGACCCAGTTTCCTTACTTTTTTTATTTGCATTATATTCTTTCATTATTACCCTTAGGATTTCATGTCCAGTTGTGTCAAATGTTTTAAGGTTGCCTATCATGTGTTTCATCACTTCTTTTCTATTCATATCATCATCCATAGTTGCTGTAATTATCATTAATTCCTGACTCCCTTTTTATATATACTATCTTCTATATTTTCTATTTTAGTTTTAAATCACTTTTGCATTATTTTCCTAAAGCACTTACAATTATTCAATACTATCAGTTTCCAGTTTTATAACTGTTTTCTATCGTCTTTCTTCTTTATGAATTTAAGTATTCCATGACATATAATTCTTTATACATTTTTTTGCAAATCCCTTAAATTTTTATACATTTCGTGCCCTATTCCATGTGGCCCTGCAGCCAAATTTATATATACTTGTCCTGAAAAGTAATCTAGCTCATTTAAAGAAATTTCCTTTTCCAACTCTCTATTCTCTTTTTCTGTTAACTTTTTTTTTACTTTTTATGTTTTTTCACTTTTTTTTTCTTTAAACATTTCTTATACACACTGTACCTCACAATTCATAAACTTTTCCTGTATTACATTTTTTTATTTTTCTCATTACACTACCATCTTCCTTTTACTAATCTGCTCAAGTAATTCAAAACTCCTTTTTCCTTGTAAAAAATATCTTTGCTTATATAAGAATTCTTGTATTTGTTTCTTGATTTCTTTCATATAATTCTTTTTTTTTTTTGCCAAACTACTTTATATTATGTTATAAAGTTTTCCAATGCATTGTTATGTTCATTTATATTTTTCTTTCTCTAATTTCACATCATATTGCCAGTGTTAAAACATTTTTTATAATTTTCCTTAAATATCATCCACTATTCAGACCGATTTTTACAAAATGTTCTCATAGTAATATGATCTTTCCACAACTGCGTTACCAGTCTCTTTCCTTCTTCATTCCATGTGTTCTCATGCATCCTTTTATTCCTTTGCATATTTTTATATATTTCTTGTTTTCCTTTATATCTATGATCAGAAAATCATATTTCAACTACCTCCTCTTCTCCTATAACCAAACCTTCTGATACTACAAAATAATCAATTTCAGTTCTACATATAGTCCTTTTAAGTCCATGAATTTTCGTCCCAAAGTTTTAACTTAACACTTCTTATAACATCTAACATTTTTCTTAAATCATTTCCTTTCTTTTTACACTTGCCTCGTAAATCACAATTAAAGTATCCTGTTATAACATTCATATTTATCACTACGTAGTCTAAAATATGATGAAATATGCTTTCCCTTTCTTTACAGTTAGTATAAACATACAATGTCGTAATTCTATATACTTGTTCTTTCCATTTTAAATCTAGTGTTTAATCTTCCCATTTTTGCTCAAGTTGCATTTAATATTTTTACTGTATTTCTACAGAATACAGCTATTCCAGAACATCCCTCATTTCCCAAATTCTAGGTTATCTTTCTACATAGTGTCTGCAATCTTTAATTTGTTAAAAATCATGTGTCATCTAGTATAATTACATTTACATCACATGTATTACATGACTCTAAAATTGCTATTTTTCTTACTGTATTCTGAATACTATTCATGTTTACAGAAAAACACTAAAATTTTAATTTCCCTTTCGTTAGATTCATGGTTTCATAAGTTCATACATAATTACTAGGATAGCTTTTTAACAGGCCATTCTAAGCCTAGCCAATTTCCTTCTCAAAGGTAAGAATCAAACAATGTACCTTGTGAATGTGAATTAAGCACCTTACCCCATTATACCAACCCAAATCATTAGTTGTACATATTCTTTTTCATCCTTACCCTTTATTTTCTTTACTTGTCCCTTTAAATTTTCTTTTTCTGTTTCATATCCTTTTATTAATAGATTTTTTCTTTTACTACCTTCCAAGTTATGTCTCCATCACTTATTTCAGAACCTTCTTCTATATCCCGTATTATCATTTTCTCGTTTAATTTTTCTTCTATTCTACTACTTCTAAAATGTCTTCTCTATTTTCTTCTCCCTCTTTTTCCTTGCTCGTTTTTATTTTTGAAACTCATCGATAAATGTCCAATTGTGTTACATTTATAACATTTCAATTCACATTTTTTGCATCATGTCCAATTTAACCATACGTATAACATTTTATTTTGTCAGTTACTTATCAAATATTCTTTTTTTTTCTTAAAAAAATATCTTTTGGGTTGTTCCCAGTATGCTATGACAGTCATTCTCCCCCAGATTTATCATGCATTGTATATATTTTTTCTCTTTCTATTTTTTAACACAATATTACAATCTCAGCCACCAGTCCATAAAACCCTTTGGTCTTAAACTTTTACAATGTCCAATACTTCTTGACAAAGTTTTCAAATGCCCTTTTAAAGTCTCTCCTTCTACCACTATTTGAAATTGTACATACATTTTTTTCTGTTTCCCTGTTAAATGCTTTTATCACATACAGATTTCATGGATTACAGTCTTTTTTTCATATTCTCCAAGAAAATTTTCCATTGCGACAACGGTCTCAAATATAATGTCTCTTTGTTAAAAAAAATAAATGCTCTTACCTCATGTGCTTTTATACCTGAAGGAGCTATTAAATTGTCCCACACTTCATATATGTCCATTCTGTTATCATTTTTACTTTGAATCCCTCCGCTTTTCATTTTCTTCTGCCTTTTCTGCTACTTCATGTTTTCCCTCTTTTTACTTTGTCTGCATAGATTTTCTGTCTCACCACTATTCTTCTGGATTGTCCCTGCATCCTCCCTTTGTATTTTCTCCATAATGTCCCCACAGGAAACATCTCCTTCATTTTCTGTCTCACTCTGCACCATTTCTTTAAGTAAATCATCCTGCAACCCTCCCGACTGGTGGATTGTAATTATACATCCATCCTTTGCTGACTCATCTCCATCAGATTTCTTTGAAACATTTCCTCAGAATCCTGCACATATTATTTTGGACTGTTTCAATATTTGCTTTCTCCTCCATCTCTTTCACCACTTCATCTCCTCCTCTCTCCATCTGCCACCCTGTTTCTCCAGGCTGCTTCTGTTCCTGGAATGGAAACAGGAAGTGCTCCTGCAAAATACGTCTCACTCAACAATGATGCGTAGGGGAAGTTTCCGGATGCCCTGGGCAAATTTTCCCCTAGCAGTATGAATACCATCTCGCTTCTGTCCTAAAAAGTGGCTATTAGCCTACTAGGACTAATACTTTTAAAAAAGGGATAAATAAAAAAAACTAATATATGGATGAATCTGAAATTGCATCAGGTCATCAGTTATCTGGTATAGTTCTAGCCTTAGAGTAGTCTGTACATGCAGAAGGGTTTTGTGGCATATACAGTTTTACTCCAATAGTGAATGCTACTGAATGGTGGTCAGATTTTAACAGTGATGTGATAACCGAAGGGGCTGAGCATAGGGTCTATATTGGTGAGAAACAGAGCCAATATTTTACTACTCCTAGTTAGGACTAGAACTAGTTGGTCCAAAGAGATGGCATTAATGAAGTCTAGGAAGCTTGTGTATATATATATATATATATGTGTGTGTATATATATATATATATATATATATATGTATATATATATATATATATATATATATATATATATAATGTGTATAAATAGATATATATATATATATATATATATATATATATATATATATATATGATTGTACAGTTGAAGTCACCCAAAAGAAAGGTATTTAGTTTGGTAGGGAGGAATGCCATTTTGTTTAAGTATGCATTGTGGGCTTCAGGTGACAGAGAGGGTTCACTAGTTTGCTGTGACATAGTATTGAATTTTACTGACTGTGAGAAGGCTATAGAGAAGTTCAATGTAATTGTCCTTTCTGAAAGTCTGAAGATGAATTGACTTCTTAGGAAGACAGCCATTCACCTTCAAACAGCACTATCATTTTCAGTGTTGGGCCTGAAAATGTTGTAGCCATTGGAACCATGTACTGGGGGAGAAGGTGCCATCACTATTCATTTCAGTAACTATATAGCAATATTTAGGTTTGGAATGCTTATAAGGAGTGCAACTTCATGTTAAGGCTTGCAGCGTTAAGCAGTGCTCCCTTTATGTAGTCTTTTTCCTATGTAAGTAATCTGAGGAGATAAACCTCGTCTAAAAAGGCACTATTGGGGAAGAGAAAGTCCAAGCCAATATACGGAAGCCATAAGGAGAAAGAGCCATCCCTAGCAATGCTGTTAGTGTTGTCACTCGACTCCTTTTAGGCTATGTACTGGAAGTTTCTCCCCTTTGAATGACATCGATAGCTAAGCCAACGGTAAAAGTCAATTCTGTTTTGATTGCATTATGAGATTATTCTTGCAATGACATGATACTGCTCAAATCTATTTTCACACCCATTTCCAATGTACATTCATACATACAGTGCCATCGTTTCCTTCTTCATATGATCTAAGGGGGTGTCTCTCCAACATGCACAATGAACAGGTTATGTGTGTACCAAGGATGATAGGACTGGAGTGTCCTAGTAACACTGCAGATCCTGGCACCTGAGAGGCAGTTATTCACCTTATCTTTGCTCAGCCTGGTTAGTGATGCATCTGTGTGCATCTGACTATGGAGTCACCTTCGACCAGATGTTACCAGCTGTACTGTCTTGGCCTTTCTGCCTTAAGAACGTACCAAATGAGTGACCCCTTTCTGTTGTGTTATGAGTGTGCTGTAAAAGCTGTTTTTTATCTGTAGATGAGGGGTTGCATGCAGGAGGTTGGTTTGAAGCTTGGAGACGGGTAGATTTTTTTTTAACAGTTTGGAAATGCTGCTTATGTGTGAGTAGTAGCTAAGCAGTATTTTGCTCACTGTGTGCAACTGGCTGTGAGATAAACACCTCCAGTTTAGTTAAGTATTTACACCTGTAAGAGTGTCTATTGGGTTGAGGAGGCGTTCATTTTCATTGGGCACATGGCTGTTCTTACACTGCCTTAAAAAATCAAGAATAATAAAGCTGTCAGTAAAAGGGGGCTTAGTAAGCTGACACCCCATGTTGACCAAGGTAGCTGTCTACTGAGAGCCCATGAGGGAAATGAAGTGCTGTGGGAATATTTATTTATTGACATTTGGTGACCAAGACCAACTTGGTCAGGAACCTATTTTCAGTGAAGGCCCAGGGAGAAAAGCTCCAAAAACAAATGCAGACAAAGTACAAGTACAGACATTGATAGCTTTTACCGTTATACCCAAGCATACATACATTTCTAGAACTAATAAAATTTGTCATGTAGATAGATAACATTTGTAGCAAACTGTACACAGTTTAGTCTAAAATTCTAGATGTTATGTTGTCCTATCTTGCCTTCATTACTGCTGGTTAGGTTCAGAACTGTTCATCGGTTCTGACTCGGCCTTTTCTAAAGCTCGAGACCTTCCACTGGCTCGAGGCTATACCTCTATCCCATTATGCCTAGGGAAGATAACCCAGATCTCATTTGCCACTAAACTAGATTGGGTGCTTCCTACTAGGCTCCAGGCTAAGTAGAAAAATTTCTTTCTCGTATTGGTTAAAAATCGCTGTTTTTTGGCTAATTGTGTTGATAGTTTGATATTACTTCCCTTTTGTCGAATCCAATCAATTTTGCTCTTTGTATGTTGGCCCTTTCCCTACCCTATCTTGTGCCCAAACACCTTTTAGTTACAGAGTTTGTTGCAATTTGTTATTTAAATTAACTTTTGCCTTGCTATATTCTCACCAAAGAGTATGTTTAAATTAGAGGGCTCCTTACAACAGCCCATTTAAATCAGAGGGCTTCCCTTTCCTTCTGTCCTTTCCTCAAAATTAGTTGTCATTTGATTTAGAGACTTCTCCTCTTACCAGAGGAGATTGTCGTTTAACTTAGAAACTTCTCCCCTGGTCCCTTGCTACAGCTCTTGTCGTCGTTCTTTTTGGTTCTTGTTAAATAAAAAAAAAATCTGGTTGTTTGATGTAAGTTGGTTTATTGTCATAGTTAAATTTGCAGTTAGTCACGTCCAAGGATGATAAAGAATCGAAGCCTTCCAGATTCAAAGTGTGACCAATGTAGACAGAAAATGTCCTTACGAGATGGACACACCAGTTGTGTGTACTGTTTGGGTGCTGTCCATCTGCAGTAATCTTGTGTGGTTTGTTACGCATTTAGTTCCTGAGATTTACTGGAGAGGAAAAATAAACTCATTGTTAGAGGTCTACTCAAAGTTCCTTTTTCTGAGGCAATCAAAGGGAAACAGAGTTCCCTCTAAAACGTCACAGTCACCAAGCTCAGACAAATCTTCAAAAAGAGCTTCTTCCTCAGCGCCAGAATCTGAACCGGTGAAGAAGCAGGCAAAAGACTCATCCACGGACCTGAAGGCCTTTGGGCCCAAAATATCTGTCTTGTCGACTCCACTGGTTATTTTGAAACCGATAGTGTCGTAGTCAGAGTCGGTCCCCTGTTTTGGAACTGGTCTTGTCAGTACTACATTCACCCATACTGCAGTCAACCAGATCCTTGGCTTCATCCTCTCAATCCTCCAGGAGCCTGTCAGACAACGACGTGGAGCAGGTGGTCAAAAGACTACTTGGGACACCGGCGTGGACTAAGATCCTTTCTAGCCCTCCCAGACTGGAGTTGGCTCTGACAACCATTGCTACCCCCATGCCAGTTCCTCTTCTGACCCAAGTGGTGGCTTTGGAGCCGGACTGCTTGGATTTGATAGTAGTGGAACCATCAGGGCCGAGACCTGATCCAGGATCTTTAGTCCCAACTTCTGCTCTGACATCCTTAGGGCCATTGTCTAGTGAGGAGTCTAGGGGCTGAAGCTCCCCTGCCAGGTCCAGAGAGGAGGGTAGGATCGAGCAGATCTCTGATCCAAATCTACCTCTTGGGGCCTTGGCACGGGTCAGCTCCCTGCCTACATCAGCCTCGGAGCCTATGGCCTTGGTTCGAGGGCAGTCTCCAGGTTCTTCGGAGCCAGGAGCTTCCTTGGAATGGGGTTGTGGTGCTTTCAGGGTCATGAGGAGACTGCTTTCACCCCAGATGGATCCACTCTCAGATCCAAGCACTCTTTCCCCAAAAGTGTTGGGAGTCTGCCTCTCTACCGTCCCTACCCCTAAGTGTAGGCATAGAGACCTGATGTCCCAGGATGCCCCAGTGGGTGAAACAGTCTCTTCTGAAACCTCCCCAGAGTATCCTTCTGGAGAGGTCTCTCAGAAGAGAGCATGTAAGAGGAAACATCTAGACTCGGAGTCTGTCACTTCAGACATGGATCAAGATGATTCAGAAGGGTCCCCACGGTCACCCTCTGAAGATGTCTCCTTTACGGACATCCTAGAAATCCTTAGATAGGTGGATGAAAGTCCATCAACCCTTCTGAGGATGAGTCTGTGTACCTGGAGGTGTTTGGGTCTTGCTCTTCCACATCTTGGGTGACACCGCCTTTTGACCAGCTCCTTAACGTAGTTAGTTGAAAGGCGTGAGACTCTCCAGAATCTGTGGAACCTGTGCAGAGGAGGCCCAACAACTTCATTACCACCCCCTCTGATAAGGAATTTTTGTCCAAAGGTCTCCCAGTAGATGCTATGGTGGTGGTGGCGGCAGCCACCAAAAAAGGAATTATCTAAGACTTCCTCATCTCTCCATTCACCAAATAAAGAATCTCGCATGATGGACAGATACGGAAAGCATATGTTTTCATCAGCAGCCTTTACACTCAGGTCGCTGAACTATTTGACTCATTTTACTAGACTTCAGAGGAATCTCCTGAAGGAATTAAGTGATACCCTCCAAGGTTCTACAGCTGCCGGGGTTTCAGACAAGTTGACTGCTCAGCTTGCGACCTTAAACTCTGTAGTGAACTCCGATGGAGCTAGTAGGGTAACTGGTACAGGAATCTTCCTAAGGAGACACAACTGGATGCACCTATATGAGTTCGCAGAGCCCTTCAAGTCTTCCTTTATTAATGCCCATTCAATAGCACATCTCTGTTCGGCTCAGAAGTAAAAGAAACTCTTACCAGGTGCAAGCAGGAAGGCAAGACTCTTTCTGCCATGGGAATACATTTTTCCCTCCCTACCAGGCCTTATCCCAAGGGAAAAAAGTGGGAAAGATGTGGTTCTGTAACTCCCGAAGAGTTTTTCCAGATGCACGTGGTGATTCTTTCCCAAGGGGCAAAGGGGGGAAACAGTAACAGAAGATGCCATCTTCGTGGCAGAGGGGGTCTGCAAAACCAGGAAGACCGAGAGGTGTTCTCTGGTAGGCCCTTCCAGCACGCCTGAAAAGAGGCCCGTCTGTCCACCTCTGGAGGCAGTTAGGGGTTGATTATCTCTGTACCCAAATGCCTGGCTAAATATTACACAAGACAAATGGGTAAAAACAATAATATCCAGAGGTTACAGCATACCCTTTTCCTCCCCTCCCTTAGAAAGAAGATCAGTCCCGGATGTTCCACCCAGTCAGAGGGATCAGGCAACCCTAGAAGTTCAAAGGTTTCTAAAAAAAAAAAAGTCTCATCCAAAATGTCCCCACAGACCAAATTGGATGTATAACTTACTCAAGGTTCTTTTTATTTCCAAAAAAGACAGGGGACTGGAGGCCCATTTTGGATCTCAGCAGACTAAACAAGTCCATAAAGAAATCAAAGTTCCAGATGGTGACACTGCAGTCAATACATACCTTTTTGGGAAAAGACAATCGGATGTGCTCAATAGATCTCCAGGATGTGTACTACCACATAAAAATGTACAGACAATCCAGGAATCATCTACGCTTTTTGCTGGGAGCCAGTCATTATCAATTTTGAGCTGTGCCCTTTGGTCTCACTGCAGCCCCCACTGTGTTCATCAAATGCATGGCAGTGATCATGACTCACTTGAGATGTTTAGGATTCCAAGTGTTTCTATACCTGGACCATTGGCTCCTAACCGCCACCACCGAGCATCTACTAATCAGAGCAAGAGACACCACTATTCATCTAGGTTCACAGCTGGGTATTATGATAAATTTTGAAAAGTCTGCCTTGTTGCCATCACAGCATATTATATTCATAGGAGCAGACTTAAATACAAAGGACATGGTAGCAAAACTTCCTCAAGACAGGGTACAAACACTGTGTCATCAAGTGTCCAGTCTGCTTGCAAAAAAAAAAGTACAGGCAAAGATTGTTCTGAAGGTTCTAGGTACCATGGTGGCAGCTATAACTCTGGTACCTCTTGTACATTTACACATGAGTCCTCCAGTGATTACATTTTGCTCAGTGGTCCATTCAGGAGTTGTCAATGTCCCACAAGAATATAATTGCAAACTCCTGCAAGAGGGACCGGAGTTGGTGGCTTCAATCCAGCCAGATAGTTCTGGGTAGACTGTTTACTCCCCCACAACCAGTAGCCAAGTGACCATGGACGCTTCCCAAATAGGGTGAGGGGGCATTATTTGGGAAAGACTGTCCAAGGAACTTGGCAGGAATGTGAATACCACTTGCATATCAATGTCCTAGAGATGAAAGAGGGTGCTCTTGGCATTGCAGGCATTCCAGAACTTCCTTCCACTAGGAATGATTGCAATCCAAATGGACAACATGTCAATAAACAAGGCGAAACCAGATCTTACCTCCTGTGTCGAGAGGTTCAAAGACTATGGCAATGGGCAATCTCTTCCCAACGCTTTCTGATAGCAATGCACATCCTGAGAAAATCCAATGTGATAGTGGACAAGCTAAGCAGAGCAATTCTAATGCCCCATGAGTGGTTTCTGAAACAGGAAATTGTGAAACAGTTTTTTTGCAAGTGGGGTCAGCCTTGCTGCAACCTCTTTGCCACATCCATGAATGCTAAATGCAGAAGCTACTTTGCCCTGATCCCCCCTCCGGGGAGTCACCAAGGGATGCACTTGTACACAATTGGCCCCCGGGTCTTCTTTATGCCTTTCCTCCATTCCTGTTAATCCCAAAAATTCTCCAGAAAGCCAGCTTGTTGAGATGCAGGTTAATACTCATTGATCCATACTGGCCTTGTCAAATTTGGTTCCCCTTCCTTTGGCCCTACCTGAGAGGAGCCATGGATTCTGGACCCAGTGCCAGACCTCCTAACGCATCTGTCAGGGATGCCCCATCCCTTGAGCCAAACCCTCAAATTGACAGCTTAGCTGCTCCACTTCCAATCTTAGCCAGGCTCCCAGATATATCCCCTGCTGTGAAACACATCCTGGTTTCATCCCATAAGACCACAACTAGGTATACATTTAAAAGCTGTTTATTTGCGGAATGGAGATTTCAGGATGGGGTGTAGGGTTGTAAGATAGGTTTTCAGGCAGGGCAGCTGTCTGGTTTGTAAATGATTTTGTGAGAAAGAGAAGTATACAAAGTTAAGGTAATGGGGGAATATTTAGAGTGAGAAGTTTGTTGTGGTGGTGATAATCTTGTGCCTGTCCTTTTAGATAAGTACAGCTGCTAGATGGACTGCACAGACAAACTCCACACAAACAAGAGAAAACTGCTTACACACAGCATAAGTGGGTGTCAACTCAGAGGATCTAAAGGAAGGTACACTTCCACTACTAGTATGTAAGAGAAGCAAGTTACTTGCACCCACTACCACTATGGAAGTACCATTATCTCACTTCTGCACTTGGCACAGCTCTGCCAAATAAACAGTAAACAAAAAGACAAAACAACCAGTTGAAAGGTGCTCACATCTACTTAGGACATGTAGCAATTAATACATCTCTCACTTAGATTAACTACCACTCTATCCAAGATGGCCCTCACACCTGGTCAGATTCACTGAGAGAGAAGGAATGAAAACAATGCAGGAAAACAGGTTAAAATGTCAAAATCTGTCTGGCAATTTAACTGCAAATACAAAAAATGTACTTTACGTTTTTCCTGAAAATCAGCAGTCCCAGAAGCACGTATCCAGTATCACAGTGAGTGCATGTGGGTGCTGCCTTCTGCAGTCTTAACAAGAAGGGTTGAACTGCACTCTAAGTGAATTGTAAAGAAGAAAACAAAATGACTAATGGAAAATGAAACCTGAAGCCAAAATGCTAATATCCTACTTAAGACCTGCAGGAATTAGTATAACTCTCACTTATACTAATTACCACTGTATCTGTGATTGCCCAGACACTTGGCAAAACAAATTAACTAAATGATCAAATGCAGAAGGCATAAAACCATTTAAAAAAAGCAAGAACTGTTAGGTGATTTAAGTGAAAACGTAAAAATGCATTTGCATGAATATCAGCCCTTACTTAAATTACATTGTGACACTATACACATGGGAAATATATGCCTTCTCAGAAGAAAATATACAAATTATTAAAACTTTACTTCTGCAGCTTTAAAGCATTATGATAGGCTGACAGGAATCTTGGAGTAAGGCTCAGATGCACAAAACAGGAAGATGACTCTCCAAAACTGGTTTACTTAAGATGATTCATTTTCATGCAGAAACAACCAGGCTGGTTATTTGCATAAGCTGGTTTCTTCCACAGAAGATATACATTAACACAGCCTGTAGAAAATGAAAGGATAATTGGAAGTGTGAATGAGATTACTAAGCATAGCTGAGAGACCAGCATAGAGGGGAATCTTCCATGTTTTTTCTCCCTCTTTTTGCTCATCCAGTGGAAATATACCACAATAAGCTTCAAACTGCAGCACCATCAATAACACATTACACTCTTCAGCATGGTTACCATGCCGAAGTACCATGCCTGTTACTCTAACAAGGTAAAACAGCTAGTCACCTGAATAGACAAGCGGGCTTTCAAATTCTTGGTTTACTGTAATCAAATTACCTGAATTCTGCCTCTGTTATGGACTTACCAAGCAAGCTAAGCATCCAAGATTTTGGTTTGCATGATTTATTCTGTACTTCTGATTGCAACAAACAGACGATAAGGCACTGAAACACTGGATGAATCAAACATAGAAGGCAGTACAGGAGAACTGTGTCAGCACACAAAAGGTATTCCATGAGCTATAGCCCAGCATGATTGTCAGAGCAGAGGACCAAATAGCTGTTAATGAACTACTTCCTTTGGTACAAAGTTTTATTCCCACAGCCTTCATTTGCCTGTTGTGAGATCTTGAGCAAGTCACTTAACCAAACAGTGTTCTGGGGTAAATAGGAATTTGGGATAGGTTATCTGGATAGTCTTTTGGACTGCATACCTATTAACTACTTATGAACCTAAAGGTCTTCATTTTTGCAATGGCAGTCACTTATTTTACCTTCTGACCTTTTACATAGATAATGATGTGATGTTGTAAATGTTCATTCTATCCTCAACTGTTGGGTTCTGATCCAAACCTTGGATCTGACTTGGCTGTTATAAAACTTGCGGTAACCAAAAAGTTCTTGAGCTTCTCCCTTACCCATAATGCACCAACCCCTAACATACTTCAGATCTCATTTGCTGCTTTTCGCGAAAGGACATGGTCAGCCATAGCTCTTGAGCCTCATTGCTTTTTCAGATAAACTAGCATTTGTTTTCAACTTTTATATTTGTATTTTCATCTTAATCTTTCTAGTTACTATTAATCCCCTACCCTTGTACTCTCTGTAGTTCTGTAAATATTATTGTTGGTGTCTATCCCTTCCTTTCTTTACGGTAGTGTATTCCTTTTTACCATTGTTGGTATACCCCTTATTCTCTCTTTCTAACCAACTAAAAAAAAAAAAAACTTTTCTATCTGCTTTGCTCCTTTTTTGTTGTAGGATGGATGAGAAGGGCTCTTCAGCTTCAAAAAATGTTCAAAATTTGGGCACAAATTGCCTCTTTCAGATGTCCACAATCTTTGTGCTTATTATTTAGGTCCACAGCACCTTCAAGACTGCCACAAGTTTAATATCTGTGCTTTAGTGGACAGAAAGAACAAACTGATACTAAAAGGTATGTTGCCTTCCTCTTTTTGAGAAGCTATTTTAGAGGCTTAACCCCCCCCCTCCCAAACTTAAGTCCAAGGAGCATAAATCTCATGTTGCTTCTACTTCCTCTACTACATCCTCAGAGTTGTCCAGGAAGAGGACCAAGTGAGATTTAAGAAGGTCTCAAACTACAGATCTGACATCCTCGCAGCCAACCAAAAAATCTTCAGAGCTGACTACCTCAGACCCTACTGCATTGCCTAGGACCAATTATTCTCCATCTGTGGATCCAGTTCCTTCCAGGGTCTTATCTCCATTTATGGAAAGGTTCCATACTAAATCTCCTTCCCTGGCCTCGTCTTGCTTCAGTAGAAGTTTGAAGGTGATGTGGACAGGATGATGAGGAAAGTTTCTCTCGGCACAGAACCAGATTGGTGTGTTACCAGCTCTTACCTCTTTGGGTCAGCAGGCCTGTCCTTCCACCACTTCAGACTCCTCTGATCTCTTTGGTTGCTTCAGAAACCCTGGATACAAGTTTTTTTGGGTCTGTCTGGCTTGGATCTGAAGATAACCCTATCTTTGCATCCTAAGCTAATGGAGTGCCATGGCTCCAAAATCTTCAGGATGACTTTTGGACCTGAAGTTTCCTTGTTCGATCTAAGGTGGTGGGATTGACTCTGAAGGTCTCAGAGACATCTCTACTCCTTGCCAATTCAGCAATGGACATCTCAGCTCTGACTTCCTCCTTGGGGAGATTGCTTTCTGGGTGGGAGGAGACAGCAGTCCAGAAGCCTGCCTTCTCAATGCCAAGGTCTTCTTTTTCCCTGGGGCAGACTGCCTTTGAGGTTGTCAAGAGGGTGTTTTCTGCTCCACCAGGATTGATGGACCCAAGCATCTCGGATCTTCAGTCCAGCACCTAGATGAATCTGTGCTAGAAGCCTCATCATTCAACTCCATAGGGGTATAGCCAGCTCAAGACCTCCAGTCTACCCAGCAGGGTCTCAGTCTCTTCTGACATTTCCCCAGAACATCCCACCGAGGAAGTCTCTAGGAAGAGAAAGTGCAAGAGGATGCACTTGGATTCTCTACAAGAGTCAGTCACGGAGGATATGGACTTTGATGAGGGTGAAGGAGGGATCCTGAAACAGAGAAGTGGTTGGACCCCCAGCAACTGTTCACCTGAGAAGTCAGTATTTCTGGAGGCCTTGGGAGCTGGACCATCTAGTTCCTGGGTTACTCTGCCCACTGACAAGCTTATTGATCTGGTCTCTTGGTGGGTGTGAAAGGAGCCTGAATGCATTTGAACCAATACCCAAAAGGCCAAATAAGATTCTAGCTCCAACTAAATCCTAACCTATTCCAAAAAGATATCAAAAATGATTTTTTAATCTTTTAGACAGTTTTCTACAAAATAACTTATCTTCTCAAATTCTTGACATTCAATGGGCTGCTCTCAAAGCCAAATTAAGAGGCCTATTTATAAATAAAGCCAGTTATTTAATCTCAAAGAATTGGAACTGAAAGAGAAAATCAATAAACTAGAACATGGTTTACAAACTAATTTCACAGATGAAACTGCAAAACGTATGGCTGACCTCCAAAAATATGTTTATATGTTAAATATCAAACAGCAATTATTTTATGAAATTAAATATTCTGAATGGGAGCAAACACCTTCTAAATTCTTGGCAAGAATTATAAAGCTTTATAACACCCAACCTTTGATAACTGAAATCCTATATCAGAAGAAATGTTATAAAACTAGAGAGGAGATGATGGAAATTTTATGCAAATCTATACAAACCTTTACAGAGAACATAATCTTAATTTTTCTGTTCGGGAACTAGATACGTTCTTAGAAAGTTTATACTTTCCAAAAATGAATAAACACTAACAAAATAATGTTGTTGCATTCTTTAACCAGAAAGAAACTGTATATATTATTAAAAATCTTAACTCTGGTAAAACACTAGGTCTAAATAGACTAATAGTGGACTTTTATAAAACTTTTGCTCAGCCTATTTCCAAAAATGTATTATATGTATTTAACTATTTTGTACAACCTAATACAAGTAAGACATTTAATTTTTACACATTTGCCACTTGTAAAACCAGGAATGTGGTTTACTTAGCCATCTATGAAAAATGCATGTCATTTTACATTGGAAAAACCAACAGGATGTTAAAAGAGAGTAGCCCAACACCTGTCTGACATACATAGGGAAATGGAAAGTAATACCTTAGCTAAACATATCATAAGTTCAGATAAAACTCGGAGTTTTACATTTAGGGTTATAAAACCACTGAAAGTATTAGAGGAGAAGATATTGCGTTGAATATTGAGTACAGATGGATTAATTACTTTCAAGCAGATGTGCCCCTTGGGCTGAATGATACTGTGACTTTAAAATCTGTTCTTAAGAGCAGGTCTCTCTTTCCATGAAACAATTCACTAAATTGTTTAATTACTTTATTGTTGCTACGCTTCTACTGGTTTGAATTTGTTCATGTGGTGTATATATGAAAATGTACTTTAGTATGATTATAAGCAATGAAGAAGAGTTTTATCTCAAAAACTTTACTATTAAACTTATTTTTACATCACTTTGTGAGTTCCCTTTGCTTTTTATTCTTGGATTGTTTTGTTTGGAACTCTGTACTGGGTATTTGCCAGTTTGTTTTTTTGCTTTTTTTTCTACTTAACTACATAAATAAAAATGGTATCGCCAACCTTTATCTTAACTCTAAAACCATTCTTATTCCTAAATCAAATCTGGACCTCAAAAATCCCTCGAATTACAGACTATTACCACTTATAAATGTGGATATCAAGACTTTTGCTCTAATTATAGTAAATAGATTAAAACCTATTTTACCACAAATTTTATATTTCTTTTCAATTTGGCTTCATGCAATCCAGGCAGACTTGTGACTATACACCAACAGTAGATACTCTAATCATACTTATCTGTGTTTTAATTTACATTAGACATCTCAAAAGCATTTGAAAGATTAAACTTAGATTTTTCTCTCAGCACTTTGCCACATTTTGGATTCCCACTTCCTTTTATCAGTTTAATCAAAATTCTTTATTCAAATGCATATACATCTCTAACATTTCCTCATTTCCAATATAGTCAATTGCACAAGACAAGGTTGCCCCATTTCCCTGTATCTATTCAATATCTATATGCAACCACTATTTTTGATAACACAAAAACTTACCATTTAATCCCAGAAATTTGCAGGGTTCCTATACCCTTTACTGCCTTTGCTGACAATCTGAATCTCTATTTTACCTTACCTAGTATGGAATTGCCAAAGATGTTTTATATAATGTTAATATTTTTCTAAATTCTCTAATTATAAACTAAATTTACTTAAGTCCTCCATCTTCCATGTTACCCCTAATTATAACTTATTGATCTTATTCCTGAATCCTCAATTAAGATTAATATTTCAAAGTATCTGAGTATAGCTTTCTATCACAACCCTACCTCTTTCTAAAAATAACTTGACAAAAATGTGGACAACATTGAAACTATTATAAACTGGAAAAAGCTAAATCTTTCTTTGCTTTCAAAAGTAGCCATCATGAAGATGAATGTATTACCAAAGCTATTGTTTCAATTTAATTCAGCCAGACTAACAATTAAGATTTTTTTTTCATATCAGTAGTAAACTTTCTAAATTCATATGGTCCCTGTAATCAGTTAGGATTGGTTACAAAAAGCTTATTTATCCTAAAAGCCTTGATTGTTTAAGTCTTCTAGATTTTCAATTATATCATGATAAAGTAATTTCTAGCAAACTAATTCAAATATCTGAATATAATCCCAAATCAACTCTGCGGAGCCCTACTTTGGTTAAAATGCGGTACAACCTTGTAAGCAAATCTGAATGCAACCCAAAAGCATTACCTTTTATTAAAAAAGAACACTTCAAAAACCTCAAACTACATAATTCTGAATAAAAACTCTTCAAAATCTAATAGACTTGACTGATTTAAAAAAAAACAATTTATGTTATTACAACCACTTCACTTAAATCCTAACTTAAAGCTCAATAATAGAATCCTAAATCTTTCTAATTATTCTCTTCTCACGGATAATTCAATCATGGACTTTTATATAAATAGAAATATTTCAAATAGTGACTTAAGAAAAACTTAAAATTTTCCCAAATACTACACTGTTACATAGAGAAAATGAGATTTTCAATATTCCTAAATGACTAATATAAATAAAGCTAATCTAGCATTATGCAATCAATTATGGAAATCCTTTGCCACAAAGAAAATGTTGTGAAATACATTTAGACGACACAATTAAAATATCAAAATCCATTATCTATACTGGACCAATATAAATGCTGCAATCAGACAATCAACAAAATTCAGTCTATTAATCTAATCTGAAGTAGTTACTTCATTTGTTCTGCAACCTGTGGGTCTCGGATCTGACCGGCAGCTTTCCAAGCTTCAAGATCCAAGCTCCTCCCCTCTACCCACAATCCCCTGTCACCACCACACTACCTCAGATCGTTTTTGCCGCTGCTTGAATAACAAGCGTCTTGAGAAGAGCTCCTGAGCTTAGACAGGGAAGTGAATATTTTTTTCAACAGATTTTCTTAAAACTTTAATAAGTTCAAAAGAAGAGTATTTAGAGTGTTTCTCTGCCCTTTTTGTTTTTGGGATTGCGTTTTATTCAGTTAAACCTTCCCCTATGTGTTTGGGTGTGTGAGTGTGTGCGTCAGGAAAATGGCCGAAGGCCATAAAGCTATTTTTTCAAAGTGCACTGGGTGTGGCCATAAGCTTTCCCCAGCTGATGGCCACACTCAGTGCGTTATATGCCTGGGGGTTGCCCATTTGTCTTCAGACTGCCAGGTTTGCGCAGCCTTCAACCCCGGGCTGTGAGGGACAGGAGGAACAGACTTATTCTGGCGGGACTGCTTCCCCCGGAGGTCTCTTCCTCCTCTCCCTCCAAGGTGCAGGTAGCCCAGGTAGCTTCGGCACCCCTGATTCCCTTGACTCAGGCTGGGACTCAACCTCCCACTACTGCCTTGAGTATGAGGGAAGTTCAGTCTTCTCCTTCTAGGGAAAGGCACAGGGAGAAGCACAGACACAAGAGGCGAGCCGAGCCTCATCCCTCGGCTCCACCTTCAAAAATTGTTAAATCGCCTCTGAGGGTGTCCGGACCACCTCCTTCTCGGCTCCGATCTCCTTCCTTCTCATCAGAGCCAGAGGAGGAGATCCTATCACCCTCGAGGTCGTCGAGGCGGCCCTCCAGGCCTGCCTCTATGACCTCCTCTAGATCTACGAGGTCTCTCTCAGACGCAGATATGGATAGGATGATGTGTCAGTTTTTGCAGACCCAAATGCAGATGGGGGTGCTCCTGTCCCCCCCTCCACAGGGGGGAGTGCAGCTTCAATATTTGCCCCGATTTCTCCTTCTTCAACCCGGATCTGGGTTTTGGAGTCTTCGGAGCTGGGGTTTTGTTGGCACCGGTGGCCCAAGCCTTCTCAACGCAGACCATACCCTCGAGTATCTCGGATCCGAGCTGCCGTGGTCCGGGCGTCGGATCCGTGGGAGCGGGTGCATCTTCAACGCCGCCTATGTCGGACAGCACCTCCCTTTCAGATCCGATGGCTTCGGCTCTGACCCAGATCCCTATCTCGAAGCTGAGCAGACTGCTCTCGGGGCCGGAAGAGAGTAGTTCTCCCTCGGCATTCGAGGTAGTGGAGAGGGTACTGTCGAGGTCTTCCAGGTCCCCGACTCGGGCTTTGGATCCCTCTGCTCCCCCATTGCATACGGGTCTAACTTCCATCATCCTTCCATCGGGACAGCCTGCTCAGACCCTCCAGTTGGTTCCCTCGGAGGAACAAGAGGCCGTTGACTAGCCCTCTTCTGATAGTCCCACAGAGGAGGTGCCTCGTAAACGGACGTGTAAAAGGAGGCACATGGACTCCCCCGAGTCCGTCACCACAGATACGGACTTGGAGGAAAGGATGGTCACTCTACAATCTATTGTCCCCTTAATGCAGGAGAACGACTGGATGTGCTCTATAGACCTCAAGGACGCGTAATACCACATTCTAATGGACAGATGGTCCAGGAGGTTCCTCCGCTTCCGGCTAGGGGCCAGTCATTACCAGTTCAGGGTCCTTCCGTTCGGACTCACCTCAGCCCCCAGGGTGTTCACCAAAGTCATGGCAGTGGTTGCGGCCCACCTGAGGCTTCAGGGCATAAGGGTCTTTCCGTACCTAGACGACTGGCTCCTCACAGCAACCAACAGGCATCAACTTTGTACCGCAAGAGACTATGTGCTGTCTCTTGCCGACAGCCTGGGCATCTCAGTCAACATACCGAAGTCCTTTCTTCATCCTGTGCAAGCATTAGATTTCATAGGAGCCAGGCTAGATTCCCGATCTTCTCGGGCCTTCTTGACCTCGGACAGGCTGTCCAGCCTCTCACTCCAGGTTTTGACTCTTCTTCGCACCAATCTCTGCCGGTGGAGTTAGTCCTGAGAGCACTAGGCTCGATGGCAGCGGCTATCGGCCTCTCTCTCCATGCTCGCCTAAGGATGCGTATATTACAGTGGACACTCCAAGTTCAATGGTCACTGTTACTCCATCCATTGAACACTCCTATCCCCCTGAGCAAAGTTTGCAGGGAATCCCTCCTTTGGTGGGTTCGCTCCCCAGAACTCAGGCAAGGGAGACCCTTTGTGACCCCCCCCAGGTCACGTTAACCACGGATGCTTCTTGCCTAGGGTGGGGGGGCATTGTTTGGGCAGAAACGTCCAAGGTACGTGGACCTTGTTGGAGACCACCTTGCACATAAATGTCCTGGAGATGAGGGCGGTGCTTCTAGCATTGCAGGCTCTCCAAGACCTTCTACCTCTAGGAACGATTGCAATACAGAAGGACAATATGTCAGTGGTCTGGTATATAAACAAACAAGGGGGAACTAGATCCTACCCTCTTTGTCGAGAAGCCATGAGAGTTTGGGAATGGGCGATATCTACCAACCACTTTCTGATAGCAATGCACATTCCGGGACGATCCAACATTCTGGTGGACAAATTGAGTCGAGTAATTCTCAGTCCTTATGAGTGGTCTCTCAATCCGAAAGTTGTGAAGGAAATTTTCCACAAGTGGGGTTGGCCTCGCTGCGATCTTTTTGCTACCCCCAAAACACAAAATGCAGCGAGTTCTTCGCAATTCTTCCCCCAGAAGGGGAGAGCCCCAGAGATGCTCTGATTCATGCTTGGCCTCCCGGTCTACTCTATGCTTACCCCCTGCTTCAGCTCATGGCGAAGTTCATTCAGAAAGCCACATGGTTGGGGAGCAAAATTATACTCATAGCGCCATTCTGGCCTCGTCAAATCTGGTTTCCATACCTGCGGTCTCACAGTATCTCCTCCCCTTTAATCCTGGATCCCATTCCAGATCTGATATCGCACCCAACTGGATGCCCAACACCGAACCTGGTAAACCTCAAGCTCGCGGCTTGGTTGATCCAGTTCCACTAATGGCAAGGACTCCCGGTATCTCGTCACCAGTGAAAACTATTCTGGTAGCAGCTCAAACCGTCCACCAGGAAAATCTATAATAGCAAGTGGAAACGATTTTCTATCTGGGCTAACAACCAAGGTCTCAACCCCTTTACTGTTCCAATTCCTACAGTCTTGGATTTTTTGTCCATGATTTTTGAACAATGGGCCAGTGCATCAACGGTAAAAGTACAGTTGGCAGCAATATCCCATTTTCATGTGGGAAACGGATTAGGATCTCTAGCATCTACAAAATTGTGTAAGACATTCTTGCGTGGCGTTTTCCTTCTCAAGCCACCAGTGACTCCCCCTTGGGACTTAACCTTTATTCTGCAAGCCTTAACAAAACCTCCTTTTGAACCGGCAACTTCTGTACCCCTTAATTTTCTGTCCTGGCAAACAGCATTCTTGGTGGCCATAACTTCTGCTAAAAGGGTTTCAGAGCTCCAAGCTTTGTGCATGAAACCTCCCTATCTTATTTTCCACAATGACAGAGTGTCTCTCAGGACTAACCCGTCTTTCTTACCAAAAGTGGCATCTGTGGCAAATATCAATCAGTCTATCAATCTGCCAGTGTTTTTCAAAAATTTTCAAAATAAGAGAGAATACATGTTGCATACACTAGACGTACATAGACAGTTGCGTTTTTACCTGCACAGGACCAAAGATGTTTGTAAGGCTGATCAACTCTGTGTCATTTGCTCCTTCATACATGGGAAAACCTATATCCAAAGTGACACTGGCTAACTGGATTTGTCAGTGTATTTCTCAGGCTTATAAGGCATCAGGCAAAACAACCCCATTCAAAATCCGTGCACATTCCACAAGGTCCATCGCAACTTCTGCAACCTTCTGGTCCAGGATGCCGTTGGACGACATATGTTCAGCAGCCACTTGGACTCCTGCTCATACGTTTATTTCTCATTATAAGCTGGACATGATATCTAGAAGCAGGGCGTCCTTTGGCTCCGCGGTGCTTCGGAATATCCTCCCATAGTCCACCCAGGTTTCTTTGTTTAGGTAGCTGGGGACTCTGTCCCACAGGTTGCAGAACAAATGAAGTAACTACTTCAGATTTAGAAGTTATGTACTCACCATAATGTGCCATCTGAGTAGGTACTTCATTTGTCTGCAACCATCCCCCCCTGCCTTCCCCCTAACCTGTATCGGGTTTCTAGGATCTTTATGATTCTTGAGAATATCTGAACCTGTTTATTACAGTTTTTTTCAGGTGATACAGCAAAACCGATCTGAGGTAGTGTGGTGGTGACAGGGGATTGTGGGTAGAGGGGAGGAACTAGGAGCTCGGATCTTGAAGCTTGGAAAGCTGCCGGTCGGATCCGAGACCCACAGGTTGCAGACAAATGAAGTACCTACTCAGATGGAACATTATGGTGAGTACATAACTTCTAATTCTTACCTACGAAAAAAACTTCCTTATACACAAGTTAATATATTACTTATCTAACCACAGTAATTCTTAATAAATTTTACCCCAATTTGTCAGCAGACTGTTCTTTTTGTAATTTCCAAAAACCTGATTTGTTTTACATCCTACGGATTTGTAAACCTTTGTACAAATGATGGTGTTTCCTAAAAGTTAAATTAGAAAGAATGGGTTATAAGAAATCTATCTTGGGAATTTGCATTATTGAACATTCCTCTGAATGGACTAACACAAAAAGACATTCATATCTTAATCACACTATTTTCTTGTAGTAAACTGCTCATTACCCAAAATTGGCTTGATACATCTAAAATTACATGGAATAGTTTTACACAAACTATTAAGTACACTTTAACCCCATAAATTATTTATAACCAATCCATCTAAATGTTCCTATTATGACAATTACTGGAATAGACTGTATGATTGTATTCTCATAATATAAATTACTATTAGAAATTCCTAATACTTAATTGTTTATTGCATCAGCATTTCTAGGTAATATTCCAAAGTTATAATTCATTGTCTTCCCCTATTTCTTACCTTTAAAAATATTTATCTATATTCTCACAAAATTAAGTACTCCTTTCTAGTCTTCTTCTTTCTTAAATATGGCAATCTCATCTTATTGGGCTTCTGGCATTTTATTGTATATGCTGTAGATAATCTATTGTGTATATTATTTTGTAAAAATGTATGTTATCACCTCTACTATATGCTGTATTCATATTACTGTTGGACAGTCTCTTTCAGGCAACTGCCTGTTTTTGATCATTTTGTATTACCAGTTTTAACAGAGATTTAAATTAAAAAAAAAAAAAAAAAAAAGAAAAAAAGGATTCTAACTCCACCTGCAGGGAAGGAATGTTGGGCTAAAGGGGGTGCCCGTGGATGCCATGTTTGTGGCGGCAGCCACTAAGAAGGAACTTGCTGAACAGAGTTCCTCTGTTCATCCCCTTAACAGAGTCTAGGGAAATGGACAGGTTTGGGAAGTATGTCTTAGCTTCAGCAACTTTTGCTGTTACGTTGCTGAACTACACATTTTACTAAGCTGTAAAGGGATTTGATCAAATAACTTTCAACTTCCTTTTCAGGGACCATTTCTGCTGAGGCCCTATCATCTAAGGTTTCTCCGTTGGCTACCCTCCAATCTATATCAAATTCATCCATGAAGCTTATTTCACATGCAGTCGAAGGCACTTCAAGGGCAGTGGGTTCAGGCCTATCCATTAGTTGGGATGCACTTGTGTGATTTTGCAGAGCCTTTTAAGTCCTCATTCTTCAGTGCTCCCTCTGAAGAGTGCTCTTAACATTGCAAGCTGCCCATAACACTATCTTCTGGTACTGTTGCTATTCTAAAGGGACAATATGTCAGTAATTTGGTACATCAGCAAACAAGGAGGGACCCAATCATATCCCTTGTGCAGAGAAGCATTCAATGTGGAAATGGGTGATCCCATCCAACTGCTTTCTCATAGCAACACACATTCTGGGAAAGTCCAGTGTGATATCAGACAAATTGAGCAGGTCCATTCTTCTACCTCACGACTGGTCACTCAAAAAGAAAGTGAGAGAAATTATTTTTCATCGATGGGGCCAGGATTGGTGCAATTTTTTTGCTTCTCCCATAAACAACAAATGCAGCAGCTACTTTGGCCTAATTACCCTACATGGGAAGTCACAGGGGGATTATGTTCTTCACAATTTGCCTCCCAGTCTGCTTATACCTACCCACATATTCCATTAATTCTGAACTTTCTACAGAAAGCTGCCAGGTTGAAGAACAAAGCCATCCTCATTGTAACTTACTGGCCTCAACAGATTAGGTTTCCCTTTCTATGGTCTCATCTTCTTTGCCAACCTTGGATTCCGGATCTGAACCCAGACCTCCTGTCTCACCCAACAGGAATGCTTCACTTGGATACCTCATACCTCAAGCCTTGGTTTCTCAAGTTCCATTAATAGCCAGACAACCAATGTTCTCTTCCCCTGTCCCCCATATCCTTTTATCTTCCCACAAACCTTCAACATGAAAACGCTGCACAAGTAAATGGAAAAGATTTGTTTATTGGAAACAACAAAATCATGTTGAGCCATTATCAGCTCTGATACATAACATACGTGAGTTTTTAGCTTTAAAGAAGGGTGAGCATCTCTATCATAAAGGTTCAATTAGCAGCAGTATCTAATTTTCATATTGGATTTGAAGGTTCTTCTCTGGCTTCTTCCAAACTTTGCAAAGCATTCTTGAGAGTCACTGTTGTCTTGAGACCACCATTTAAAGACCATACTCCATCATGGGATCTGAACTTGTTACTGCAACTGTTAATACATTCCCCCCTTTGAACCAGCAGCTAAATGTGACCTTAAGTTTATCACTTGGAAAACTGTCTTTCTAGTTGCCATTACATCAGCTAGAAGAATTTCAGAACCTCAAGCCATGTCGTCAAAACCTCCCTACTTGGTTTTTCATAAGGATGGGCTTACATTATGAACAAATGAATCCTTCCTTCCCAAGGTGGTGTTAGAATCCAATATCAATCAGCCCATTAATTTACCAGTATTCTTTCCTACATTTGCAAACAAAGGTGAATATATGTTGCATTTATTGGATGTTCACAGACAATTCCATTTTTATCTACATAGAACAAAAATTAGAAAGACAGACCAAATTGTTTGTTTCCTTTGCATATTTAAAATTGGGCAAACTGGTCACAAAAGTAACTTTAGCCAGATGGCAGACTGATTGTATTTCTTTAATCTATAGCAATTTGGGTCTTACCTTAACTAAATCTGTGAGAGCCCATTCAACAAGATCCATGGCAACTTCTTCAGTATTTCTATCCAGGATTTCCATAGACATATGTGCAGCAGCAACTTGAGCAAGTCCTCATACCTTTATCTCTCATTCAAATTAGATCTGCTCCTGAGGGGAAGAACATCTTTTGGCTCAACTGTTCTCAGGAATATCCTTCCTTAGAGTCCACCCAGGGTTTCAGGAAGATGGAGAGACTGTCCCAACAGTTGATAATAGAATGAAAATTGACAACACCAGATAAAAAAGTTGTATACTCACCATAACGTTCCATCTGTGTTGTCCATTTTCATTCTTTAACTTCCTGCCCACCAACCCCCCCCGTTCTTTGTTTCTATACGCTTCTGGAACAGTGTAATATTATAAGGACACCACTGTCCTTTTTGATTGAGCTCCAGATATAGTTTCCTCTGTAGGATACATACATTTTTAGGTGTCTTTTACATACATTTTATATATATATATATATATATATATATATATATATATATATATATATATATAATGTATGTATATCTACACACACACGCGCATGCATGCATTAATAAATAACACTTCTGCGCGCGCGTGCATGCATTAGTAAATAACACTTCTGCTAAAATCAGTAAACAAGATCTGAGGTATGTTAGGAGTTGGTGCATTATGGGTAAGGGAGCTTTTTGATTATCACGAGCTTTAGTAATGGCAGATTCGGATAAGAGGTGCAGATCCAAACCCAACAACAAAGGATGAATGAAAATGGACAACACAGATGGGACATTATTGTGAGTACACAACTTCCTTTTACTGATGCAACAACCAGTGACACTAAGTACACTAACATTTTCTGGTAAATTTTTATAAACAGTTCTACGTTTCACATTTTAACTCCTCCTCCATGAAAAAGTGGAAGCAACTAGAGTACTATGATGTTCTTTGAAATGGAACTTCATGAAGCTTCAGCAATTGTTCTCTTACTTCTAGTACATAAATAAGTTATCAGACATTTAGTATTGCAGGATTTTTATTTATAAAATCAAAATCAATGCATCCCTTTTTGGATACAGAAAAATATTTACAAACGTGTCCGAAACAGGACTAAAATATTATTGAAATCATGTACCCTTTAGATAATTGTGCTTTCATAGATGCATAAGAAACTTTGTATATAAAAATACTTTACAAGGCATACAACTGCAATATGAGGTTAAAAATACACATTTAATAATAATAATGCATCCATTATTATTTATTCAAAATGCATAGGGAGGGATAGAAGGACTGTTTAAAGCCTTTTAATAAAAGTCTTCATTAAAAATGCAAATCAAAAGTGGCAGTGAGCATTAGCCCATCTTGTATTGCATATAAAATCACTTCCTTACAGACAAGGAGTCTGCAGTATTAGATATGGCACATATTGTGTATCTGTATGGCAGCTGCAGTGTATCACACCAGTAAGAAAATAACTTCTACATACCAGAGACAGGGGGGAAACAAGTCTGTTACACCATCAAAACCAATCTATTCTGCACGATTGTTTTAACATATCTGGAATGGGGCAGCCATGTGGATGATGTGGCTGAAATGCACTCTTGTATTCAGATTTCATCAGTAATGCTTTTAGTTTGAAAGGCACAGTGAATACTGTGATTACTTTTAGACTCCGATGCAATCAGGAAAAAAAGAGATGCAGATCAAATTATGAAGCAGTTAATGGACTTGCAGTGAATGTTTTGTCACTATTAAGAAAAGGCACAAACGAAATGTAGTGGTCAAAGAAAACACTTCTAAAATTCAATAAAAACAAGTAACATTAAAAATCCAGTGTTTAGACAATTGAAATTAGCTGCTCCTCCATCTATATTGTTTGACTAGTGCCAAGGAAAACTCAGATTGTGATGCCATAATGCCATGTTTATGACAACACATTTGCAGGCAGCTGCCTAATCCAATAAGGCATGAGGAATTTCATTTACTTAAGGTCTCATCTCTAAGCATATTAGAGTGGATTTTTCCTGACTATATCAACTCCAGGAATTTCAACAGATGAAACATTGTAAAGCATGGCATGCCTGAAGCAGATAAGCATTTAGAAGCATCCAAGGCAATCTCTTAACATCCTAGTGATTTGTGTGCATCATGAAAAAAAGACTTTGATGATCTAATACTTTGTGGCACAGCGACTTAAAGGCAACTGTATTTTACCTTTTTTGACCATAATCCTTACTGAATTGGATATTCTTTTTGCCATATATCCTTCCAAAGAAGGATGCCTGATTTTGTATGGTACACAGAAACTAATATAATATGTTCTGGCAAATGGAACAACAGCTGATTACACAGTGTTGTTTTCAGAAAGAAGCATTCCATTACCGCATATTATTTACAGGCTTACAACTGCCCTTTTGTTGTTATATGGCACAAAAGAAAATAGTCTTGATACCACACCACGATAAATTAATTCAGAAAGGAACAGTAATGCTATTCTAGCAATGCCCCTTCTATTGCCTTTGGCAGAGTGGTGATATCGCTCTTACCATCTTCATTTTTGGTTGAGGCAATAAACAGTGACATTTTTATGTGATAGCACTAAATGAACAATGCCGCACAAGAAAGGAACTAATGCAAAACATAAATATGTTGTTAAATTAATAGACATACTTCCCTACTAGGGATAAGACCAATTTGCTGGCAGTCACAATGCTGCTTTTTTCACCTTCATAATGAGTTAATAATGTTAACTATTTCAGCAGGAGGCACATGTACTACAGTAAAATGTAATTTTTCTAAATCTCTTTTCTGTGAATCCTCCCACGTTTTAATAGACCACACTCTGCCAAAATAAATGAATGACAACCGCAAATTACTCTGAAAAAAGTAACAAAGAAAGCTGACAGTAGTATTTTCGATCCAATCAAAATTTTCCTTTTAAAACAAATCAAATTTTTGGGAATATCAAACACATTTTTCCTCACTTCTGAAAGATGGTTTGGCATTAAGATGGGCAAATCAAACAAAATGTCCCAATTGGTGACACTTTTAAGGTTAAGATTAACAGTTGGGGTGAGCAGCACACCAGCAAAGAAATAATGATCAACTGTTCTGCTATAAGGGAATTAATCAATCACAGAATCATTTCAGTGTCTTGAGAATTCCAAGGTCTAGGATGGTAATGCGGTCAATGGCAAAATGCTAATGGTTTGTGTGATTCAGTGTTAATTTATATCAGTGTTAGCCTGTCAACTCAAAAGTTCCACTCAACACTAGTGAGATTAATCAAGGAGAATATCATCCATGCAGTGGAGTTCTTCACACCTGTACCTTACCATATTCAAAAAGTTCTGCTTTCTCTAT
This sequence comes from Protopterus annectens, assembly GCF_019279795.1. Classification (NCBI taxonomy): domain Eukaryota; kingdom Metazoa; phylum Chordata; order Ceratodontiformes; family Protopteridae; genus Protopterus; species Protopterus annectens. Next base: position 151,645,920 of record NC_056740.1, read on the forward strand.
CCAGTTATGACATTATGTAGAGCTGTTCTTATTACAACATGGGCACCTATCAAAGACATGTCAGTTTATCACATCATTGCAGTTTTATGCATTAGGGCACAGAAAATGTTTTGAAATGGCCTCAAAAGTGAACTACAGTAGAAAGATGTTCTCATGACACTATTAGGTACTTGTTATAGCACCTTCAAGAAGTATCAACTGCTTTGTAAGTCTGGCTGCATGTAACAAGGAATAAATTAAAGACCAGAAAGTCACTGTGTCACACAAAATCAAAAAGATGGTATGAAACTTCTCAGGTCCAACCTTTCTTAACAGCAGCCAGTAGCCATGATTAATCAAATGCATCTCTAATGCAGAAGACAAAACATGTAAGAGTAGCAGGAAACACAAGTATAAAAATAATTTTAGTTCATTATGGCACATCTGAAAAAAGATGCAAAAGTTCTTGAATTTTAGTGATTAAGCACCACAGATGGAAGAGAGACTCATCTGTCCCACAATGGAATTAGTTTCAGATTAAAAAGAACAGTAAGTTATTATTTGTGGCCAGTTCTCTGACAGTACTGATAAAAGGGAGAAAAGATGCAGGTTATTTCACTAACCTGTCTATTCTCATCTCCTGAGCATCAGACAGCTGAGCATAATAAATGAAGAATCAAATGCACCTAATCAGAATGACTGCATTATCGGGATAAGTCACTAAAGTATGAACATGAAAGAGGATTATACAGTAAAGTTGCTAATGGGCAACAGTAGTTAGAACCAATGCAGTAGATCAGCTATATTACCGGAGTTGTGCAGTTTACAGTTAAGAATTGGATACATTTTTTAGATATAATTACTGTTTGCTGCATTTTTTGTCAATTACATGTAAGTGGGATGTGACTGCTTTGAACTTCTAATTTTTTAATTGGCACTTCAGCACACACCGGTAGGTGGGACACAGTCTACCAGCCCAACAAAACTGGTGTGCTCTTTGCTGTACAAGTAAACAAATGGATGTGGCACATTTAATACAGTTCCCAAAGGCTTTGAATTTTGAGTAGCTAAGGAAAAAATGTAAGTAATAGGTGTGAAAGGTAGTATCCAACATCAGACAGTGCTGGCAACAAGCCTGTTTCACTGGGAGTTGTAGTAACTAAACTTGTGATTCAAAACATATGTGATAGTTGATATTAAAAAGGGTCAAAGAGTGCACTAAAAAGTGTAAAAACATTTCAGTACAATAAACGTACTACTGCCATAAAAATCAACTGCATAAAAAAAGGCACAAACAAAAAAAATGACAAACGCTATTCACTTAAACATATATAAGCAAATGGCTGTGACTAAAGTGCAAAGGGAAACATTACATAAACATAGAAATAAAGTTGTAAAAGTGAAAAGGTGAGGGTACAAACAAAATAAATGCTTATGAAATAGTATACAGATAGAACTATAATAAAAGTAATATTAAGGGATCACTCATACTTTAAGAAATAAAAGCTCACAAATACATCCACAAGTGCTTGCAGTGCAGACTACAAAGTTGATAACTTTAGTAACAGTAAGCATCCTTCAAGGAATGTGGGTCACTTCTATTTTATGAATGTACAGGAGGGATTAGCCAACTATTAATGTTAACCGTGATGTAACAGTTCTACAAAAAAAGTATAGAACTGCTTCTGACAGTGCAAACTAAAGTGTATTCCCTGTAACAGACTCCCACGTTCTAAGCCTGTTCACCAGCAGCCCTAATAATCCACTGAATACTAAAAATGCCCAGCTACAGAATCTAAAGTAACAAGGGACAAGAGGCACTGTAGCATCACCTCTATTTAATGGAGTGTGATAATCAATTACTGTAGTACCACAAAGTCTGTAGAACAAAATGAGTTATCCTTTCCAAAATTAGACAAAAAGGGTGCTCAGAAAATGAGGACAACAGAGTTCCAACCTTACATGACAAAGAGGGAAACTGTCAATCACAGAACAGTAAAGGGGACTGAGACCACTGTTTTCACTTGTCTGAGAGGACAAGAAGTTTCTTTTCTGTCAATAAAAACATAATTTGTTAAGAAACTAGGGAGTATGTATTTCTCCAGTTACACACTGCGTGTATTAGATTTGACTTCACTGCAGTCCTGGTGTTTGGCCTCCAGTTCTTCACTCTCTTCACTTTGACCATGTGCCCCAAGTGCCATGGGATTTCTACTAACCAACAAATCCAACTTGCCTTCTGCCTCTGAAATAAGTGGAACAGCTAAACAACAGTCAAAATCTCGGGTGCGAACATGGTTTACCTATGAGAGAAAGATGAGACATTAGTGTTAATAAACTTTAGTGAGTTATACAGCTGTCATACTTGGCTTTTGTAACACTTTTATAACTATAACAGAAAAATACGTTCTGTAACTGTGGTTCAAGAACTACAGTGTAATCCATTACCTTTATACCAGACTCCTTCAAAATCTATATATACATGTATACTATATACACACACACACTATATTATATATATATATATATATATATATATATATATATATATATATATATATATATATATGTATATATATATGGATCTACTGAAAAAGACCATATATCCACTTGTTTGAAAACAAATAGTGGATTCTTGGTTACGTGAAAATGCAGTTCCGCGAAGAATGGTTCAACGAACCCTTAAGGAATACAAGTGCCGAAGCACACTACAGTGGGAAAGGGAATTTACTTGTTTCCCTACTGTAGTGCGATCTCGGAGTTGGTATTTTTAAGTAGGGGGGTGTGTGGGGGGCATGTTTCTGTGTTCATCGGTTCATTTAACCGATGTTCGCAGAAGTGCATTTTCGCTTAAGTGCACTTTAGGTATAACCAT